>NC_133666.1:115955230-116555230 GCF_037893015.1 Macrotis lagotis
CAGTGACTATTGATAACTGTATTTCCCTCCATCCTATTCCCTGCACCCCCATTTATTTCTCTTTCTCTCTTTTCACCCTGTCCGGCAAAAATGTTCCTTCCACATCTTCCCTCCATTCTATTATCTCCTTCATTCTTTATCTCAGCCCTTTCCCTTCCAAGTTTCATCTAGAGCAAGATAGATTTCTATACTCAATTGAGTAAGTGTGTTATTCCCTTTTGGAGCCTCTTTTAATGAGAGTGAGGTCCCAGCATTCCCTCTTATCTCCTTCCTCTATCACTTAAATGCAAAAGCTTATTCCTGTCTCTTATTTGAAACAACTCACCCCATTCTACTTTTCCCTTTCCCTTCTTCTAGTACATGCCTCTCTTACCCTTTAATTCCATGTTTTAAATATATTATCCCTTAATATTCAACTTCAACTTGTGCCTTGTCTAAATATGCTCCTTCTCACTGCCCTAATAAATTAGAAAGTTCATGTGAGTTATCAGTACCATCTTCACATGCAGGAATATGAGCAGTTCAAAATCATTAAGCCCTCTATCATTTGCCTTTCCTGTTTACCTGTTTATGCTTCACTTGAGTCTCATTTGAAGTTCAAATTTTCTGTTCACTTCTGGTTTTTACATCAGGAAAGTTTGAAAATCCCTATTTCATTGAATGGCTATCTTTTCTGCTGAAGGAGTATGTTCAGTTTTTCTGGGTTATAATCCAAGCTCTTCTGCCTCCTGGCATATATAATATTCCAAGTCCTAAAATCCCTCAAAGTAAAAACTGCTAAAAGTTTTGTTAATCCTGATTGTGGCTCCACAATAATTGAATTGTTTTTGACTGCTTGCAATATTTTTTTCCTTGACCTGGAATCTCTTAAATTTGGCAACAATATTCCTAATAGTTTTCTTTTTGTGATCTCTTTCAGAAAGTGATCAATGGATTCTTTAGATTTTTATTTTATTTGCTGCTTCTAGATTATCAAGGCAGTTTTCCTTGATAATTTCTTGAGAGATGTTGGATAGACTCTTTTTTGATCTTAGCTTTGAAGCATCTAGTTGGTGCAGTGGATAGAGCACTGGCCCTGGAATCAGTAAGATCTGAGTTTAAATTTGGCCTCAGACACTTAATAATTGCTTAGGTGTATAACTTTGGACAAGTCACTCTTTGTTTTTGTTTTTGTTTTTTTGTGAGGAAAATGGGGTTAAGTGACTTGCCCAAGGCCACACAGCTAGGTAATTATTAAGTGTCTGAGGCCAGATTTGAACTCAGGTACTCCTGACTCCAAGGCCGGTGCTCTATCCACTGCGCCACCTAGCCACCCCTGGACAAGTCACTCTTAACCCCAATGCCTTAAAATAAATAAAATTAAAAAGAATAAAAAGAATCTTAGCTTTAGGTTTATCCAATAATGTTTAGGTTATCTCTCCTGTATCTATTTTCCAGTTTAGTTGTTTTTTTTTTTCCAAGGCCATGGGGTTAAGTGACTTGCCCAAGGCCACATGACTAGGTAATTATTAAGTGTCTGAGGTCAGATTTGAACCCAGGTACTCCTGACTCCAAGGCCGGTGCTCTATCTACTGCATCACCTAGGTGCCCCTTTAGTTGTTTTTTCAATGAGATGTTTCACATTGTCTTCTAGGTTTTTATTCTTTTAACTTTGTTTTATTGTTTCTTGACTACTCACAAAGTCATAAGCTTCCCTTTACTCAATTCTACATTCTAAGGATTTATTTTCTTCAGTGAGCATTTGCATTTGATCAGTACTGCCTTTTAAGACCTTTTTTCCTCTTCATTGACTTTTTGTACTCCTTTTCCATTTGACCCAATCTAGTTTTTAAGATGTTTTTTCTTTAGTATTTTTTTGTGTCTCCTTCACTAAGCTGCTGACTTGGTTGTCATGGTTTTCCCACATCACCCTCATTTCTTTTTTCAAGTTTTGCTCTAACTCTCTTACTTGATTTTCAAAAGCCTTTTTGAGTTTTTCCATGGCCTGAGACTCATATTTTTCTTGGACACTTTGGATGTAGAAACTTTGACTTTGTTATCTTCTTCTGAGTGTGTGTTTTGTTATTCCCTTTCACCATAATAAATTTCTATGGTCAGAATTTTTTCTTCTGTTGTTTTCTCATTTCTCTAGTCTATGGACTTGATTTTAACTTTTGGTTAAAGTAGAGGATGCCCCATCTCAGGTGGATGATGCACTGTCCCAAGTTCTGGGGGTTTTTGTTAGCTATTTTCAGAAATACTTTTAGGGACCTGCAAGGTTTCAGTTTTCTCATAGTGGTATGATTTAAGGCTCCACAATACTTGAATTGTATCTTCTTTGACTGCTTGCAATATTTTCTCCTTTACCTGGGATCTCTTAAATTTGACTGCGATATTCCTAATATTTTTCTTTTTTAGGATCTCTTTCAGGAAGTGATCAGTGGATTCTTTAGATTTATATTTTACTTGCTGCATGTTTACTACTCTTTTGGATTATCCTCTGGTCTGCTGGTGACCAGAAGCTCTCTTTTCTGTTCTGGAACTGTGAGGAGAGTTCTCTCTCCCCTGAGTCAGCAAGATTTGCTCCTTCTCTTCCTGGGATTGTAACCCCGATCAAAGTATGGACAGAGCAACAGAATCCTGCCTCAGTGATAGCAAAGAGACCCCTGTCATCTCTTATTGACCCCCTTACCATCTGTAGACCAAGAGTCTGGAATCAATTACCTCTGCTGATTCAGTGGCTCCAAAGTACTGCTCCTGGTCCATTGTGGTTGGGTCTTCCCTACTGAGGCTTGTGCTGTACTGTGCTCTAGTCTTGTCCTGGTAAGGCAGACTTTTCCTGTTTATCTTTCAGGTTGTCTTTGGAAATCTCTAGCCTAAGAAATATGGAAACCATCAATGTTGCCGCTGATCTAGTCACCATGCTATCTTTTCCTGGATTTCTGGGGCCAGTTTGTTCTGATGGTGGTTAAATAAATGATATTTCAGTTAGGTAAATAAGTGAATCCTGTGATCCTCTCTTTCCCTGGTGCAACAGACCCTCTTCCCCACCCCCACCCCTGGATCTAAGTTGTACTAGGCTGCAAAATTTTTTCACTCAGTCTTTGTGTGAGTTCTGTCACTTTAGAATTTATTTAGAATCATTATTTAAAGGTTTTTGGAGTAGTTTAGGGGAGAACTCAGGTAAGTCCCTGTCTTTACTCCATCATCTTGGCTCCATCTTTTATGATACTTCTTAGGAAAGTATGGTTTCCTTCTTTATCCCTTTTAATTAGTTATATTTTTCTTTTTTTTGTCAGCAATCAGAATTGATACCCCTGCTTTTTTTAACTTCTGATGAAGCATATTATATTCTGCTCCAGTCTCTAACTTAACTCAGTTTGATTCTCTCTGCTTCAGATATGTTTCTTGTAAACAACATAATGGAATTTTAGTTTTTAATTCATGCTATTATCTATTTCCATTTGATAGGAGAGTTCATCCCATTCACATTCACTATCATCCTATTTTTCTTTTGTTTACAATTTTCGCTCTCTTTTTGCCTTATCTCTCTTCATCAGTTTTGCTTCTAACCACCACCTCTCTCAAGCTGCCCTTCCTTTCCACCCCACTTTTTCTTTTACCCCCTTCCTTTCTGCCCTCCCTTCTATCAGTCCTTCCTTCCATTTTCTTTCCCCTTTCCTCTCCTCCTTCCCTATAGGATAGGATAAATTTCTAATCTCAGTTGGGAATTTATGCTTTTTTTTTTTCTCTCTTGGGGCCTAATCTGTTGACAGATTCACTCAGTGCTTACACCATCCCTTACTTCCCTCTTCTATAATACGTCCATTGTACCTCTTCAAATGATGCTATTTATCCTCTTTTTCATCTCCCTGTTTTCTCCAGCATAATCTGTGTTTTCATATCTTAATTGTTTTATATCTGTCTTAGACACCCTCTGTCTAAGTATACTGTTTTCAGCTGTACTAATAGAAATATATCAAATCATGATTAAAATATATTTACACTCTCTGTCTCAGTATACTCCTTTCAACTTTCCTAATAGAAATACAGTTCTCAATATTTGAAAGTATTATTTTCTCATGTAAGGATATAAACAGTTTGGTTATACTGACTAACAATTTTTTCTTTCTGTTTACCTTTTTATGCGTTTCTTGAGTCTTATATTTGAAGATCAAAATTTCTGTTCAGTCCTGGTCTTTTTATCAGGTAAGGTTGAAAATTCCCTATTTTGTTGAATTTCCATCTTTTCCCCTGAAAGAATATGCTGAACTTTGCAGAGTAGTTGATAACTTGTAATCCAACCTCCTTTGCCCTCTGGAATATTATATTCCAGAGACTCTGATCCTTTAATGTTGAAGCTACTAAATCCTGTTTAATCCTGACTTGTGGGTTCTTGGAATTTGGATTGTTTATTTTTGGCTGCTTGCTATATTTTCCCCTTTAGTTGATAATTCTGAAATTTGGCTACAAAATGCCTTGGAGTTTTAATTTTGGGATATCTTCCTGTAAGTTATCAGTGGATTCTTTCAAAGTCAAATTTTGTCTTCTTGTCCTAGGTTATTAGGGTAGTTTTCCTTGATAATTTTCTGAAAGATGCAGTTCAGATTCTTTTTGTGATCATGGCTTTTAGGTAGACTAATAATTCATAAATTTTCTCTCCTGGATTTCTTTTCATGGTTGGTCATTTTTCCAAAGAGGACTTTACATTTTCCCCCTATTTTTCCAGTCTTTTGCTTTTTCTTTGATGGATTCCTGATGTCTGATAGAGTCATTAATTTCTATTTGCCTAATTTTAATTTTTAGGGTTCAGTTTCTTCAGTTAGCTACCTTTAAAGGAGTAGTTTTATTTTTTCCATTTATCAATTCTATTTTTAAAAGTATTCTTTTTTCCTTCAGTCAATTTTGTGTTTTCTTTTCTAATATTTTTTATTTTTCCCTACAGGACTCATTTCTTGTCTCAATTTTTCATCTTTTCTTATTTATTTTTTAAAATCTTGTTTGAGCTCTTTTAAATGGACTTAATGGATTTGAGACCTGTTTATGAGACTTCACATGTAGGCATTTTGTCACTATTTTCATTTTCTGAGATGGTTTCTTGATCTTCCCTATTACCACAGTATCTTTCTATGGTTAGGTTTCTTTTTGTTTTGCTTTTTGTCATTTTGAAAATTGAGTTCTGCTCCTGGGGTACAAAGGGTACAGTCCCAAGCTTTTTGGGCTGAGGACCAGGGATCTGGGGTCTGGTTTTCTGAACTGGGGTTTCAGGTGCATTTGGTTTGCTCCCTGTGTTAGAGTATTTCAACTCGGGTCCACCTGTTTCATTTTTCTTTTCTTTTTGCAAGACAATGGGGTTGAATGATTTGCCCAAGGTCACATAGCTCAGTAATTATTAAGCGTCTGAGGCCAGATTTGAACTTAGGTTCTCCTGACTCCAGGGCCAATGCTCTATTCACTGCGCTACCTAGTTGTCTCTCTCACCTCTTGCATTTTGATGTTTGTTATATGTTTTCCATGCTGAGGCCCTTGGTTCTGGCTTGCTGAGTCATCACTCAGTGTCTTGGATACTGACCTGAGCTGTGGCTAAGAGTATCCTGCTGTCTTTCCAATTCTCCCACCTATGCTGGGCTTCACTACCCTGTTTTCCACTTTAGGCAATACCTTTTCTGAAGTTCCTCCAAGATATCTTGAGCTTAATAGTTGTTTAACTTTGTGTTTTTGTGGGTTCTGTTCCTTTAGGGTCTGGTTAGAGGCTTCAATTAAAGTTGCTTCAGAGAGAAACTGGGAAAAGTTTCAGAAGTTTCCTAGATTCTTTCTATCATCCTGGCTGTGCTTCCCCCACTTTGTTGTTGAGGAAACTGAGGTAACTAGAGCTAATGAATTTCCTAGGTTCATGTGCTAGTAAATATCTTCATCTGAACTCTAGTCTTCTAAACTGCAAACCTAATGCTCTATTCACTGCCTCATAAGTAAAGCTAGGAGGATGATCAGAAAGGTTGAATAATATACCCAAGACTACTTGGTAGTGCAGTGGATGGAATCATTTTGCTGTATTCAAATTTGGCTTCAAATACTTACTAGCTATGTGACTCTGGGAAAGTCACTTAATACTGTTTGCTTCAGCTCCCTCATATGAAAAATGAACTGGAGAAGGAAATGGCAAACTGCTTCATCACCTTTGACAAAAAGGTGACCCCAAATTGAGTTGGATGCAACTGAAACAACTCAACTAGAACAACAACACAATTAGTAAGCAGAATGAGGATTCAATCCCGGGATGTGTAGACTATTCCCTGTCCTATTGTCCCTCTTCTATTTTGGCCTCTTCATTTCAAAGAAAATTTCAAAGAAATAGCAGTACAGAGAGGGAAAGTGCTTTGCTCAAATTCACTTAAATTCTATGCAATGGACAAGTCTGACTCAGGCCAGGTATGTTAGTTTAGGTTTAATATTAGATTGATGAGATGCTTGTAGGGTTCAACAGTTAGTAAAAGGAAGTTGATAGCAGAGAAAGGATATTAAATAAATATATTGAGTCATTTTGTGTACACATGTTATCTCTCTCCTTCATAGACTGATGTCAAGAGCAGGGATGTTCTGTCAAAGCTAAAAGGCACTTTTATTCCTTTAGGTTATCAGAACAGTCAGAGTACCCCCTGAAAGTTGCCATAGCTTGACTTTAAGTCTGCTAGATCAATTAGATGACTTCTTTACCATTTAGGGCAATTAAAATTAAAAAAGAAAAGAAAACTGAAAACCAATTTAACAGTTATCAGAAATGGAAAGAATGAAGTACTACCACTTAAAAGACATTAAAGCATTTGGGAGGGGGATGGAGTCAAGATGGCAGAATGAAGGCAAGAAATCTCAGAAGCTCTCCCAGATCACTCCAAATACCTTCAAATATCTTTAAGCAATGACCCTAACCAAATTCTACAGTGGTGGAACCCACTCTCCTGGGTGGTCCCTCAAATGAAACAATTTTCCAGCCCACAAAAACCTAGAACATGGGTGGGGAAGGTCTGCAGCACATCCATAGTCTCACCAGCCACACTAAAGCAAATTGGCTCCAACCATCAGGAACAGCCCTTGGGACACTTGGATCCCTGGGGAGTGCCTGAATCCAAGGCATCACTGATTGATTCCAGACCTCTCAGCCTAGGGATTTCCAAGGATATCTAAGAAGTACAAAAACTCTGCCACCACAAAGTGTGTGTGGAGCCCAGGCTAGCACAGGTCTCAGTGAAGCCCTCATCCTGGAAAACGATGGAGCCACTCAGCAGCTGCTTCCAGAACCCTCAGCCCACAAATGGTAAGGGGTGTGAGGGAGACTGAAGAGGTCTCTCTGTTATCTCTGAGGCAGGTCTCTATTGCTTTGCCCGTACTCAGATTCCAGTGTGAGAAAGGAAAGGGGAGCCTTACTGCTATGGTGGAGCACAGAAACTTCTTGCAGTTCCAGGGCAGAGGGGAGTCTTTGTAGTTATCTGCAGAACAGAGCACAGGCCAGGAGAGTGGTCATAAGGTCCCTAGGAATGGGGAGTATCACCGAAAACAGCTGCAAAACCCATCAAAATCTTGGAACAGTGCATCCTCCACCCTGGAAGCAGACTCCCAACTTAAAAAAGAGTTAAAATAAAGTCATAGGTTGGAGAAATGAGCAAACAACCAAAGAAAAATAATCTGACTATAGACAATTACTTACTTGGTCCCATGGAGGATCAAAATACACATTCAGAAGAGGACAAAGTCAAAACTTCTGTACCCAAATCTTTCAAGAAAAACATGAATTGGTCTCAAGCTATGGAAGACCTCAAAAAAGATTTTGAAAAGCAAACAAGGGGGAGATAGAGGAAAAATTTGGAAGAGAAATGAGAGTGATGCAGATGAAAAGCAATTCAATAACTGGTGAAGGAGACAATAAAAAACTCTGAAAAAAATAACATCTTTAAAACCAATTTAGGTCAAACAAAAAAGGTCAGTGGGGAGAAGAATCCCTTAAAAAGCAGAATTGGCCAGATTGAAAAACAGATAAAAAAGCTCTCTGTAGAAAATAATAATTTCTTTAAATGTAGACTGGAGCTTAGGAAAGTTGATGACTTTGAGAGAAATCAAGAAACAATAAAACAGAATCAAAAGAATGAAAAAACTAGAAGAAAATGTGAAATATCTCATTGGAAAAACAGTTAACCTAGAAAACAGGAGCGATGATTTAAAAATTATTGTACTGCCTGAAAGTCATGACCCGGGAAAGAACTTAGACTTCATTTTTAAAGAAATTGTCAGGACAGCTAGGTGGCACAATGGATAGAGCACTGGTCCTGGAAACATGAGGGCCTGAGTTCAAATGTGATCCCAGACACTTCATAATTACTAGCTGTATGACCTTGGCCAAGTCACTTAACCCCACTGCCTTGCAAACCCCACCACCCCAAAAAGGAAAAGAAATTATCCCCCCCAAATTGTCCTGAAATCCTAGATGCAGAGGGTAAAACATAAAGGGAATTTACCTTTCACCTCCTGAAAGAGATCCCACAATAAAACCTTCCAGGAATATTATAGTTAAAACTCCCAGGAATGTTGTTAAATTCCAGAACTTCTAAGTCAAGGAGAAAATATTGCAAACAGCCAAGAAGACACAATTTAAGTATCATGAAGCTACAGTCAGAATTACACAAGATTTAGCAGCTTCTATGTTAAGGGCTCATAGGGCTTGGAATATGATATTCCAGAAGGAGAAAGAACTTGCATTACAACCAAGAATCAACTACCCAGAAAAACTAAATACACTCTTTCAAGTGAAAAGATAGACATTCAATGAAATAGTGAATTTTCAAGCTTTCCTGATCAAGTGACCAGAACTGAATATAAAGTTTGATCTTCAAGTACAGGACTCAGGTGAAGCAAAGAGGGTAGACAGGAAGGGAAAATTATGAGGAATTTAATTATGTTGAACTGCTTGTATTCTTGCATGGGAAGATGATACTGATAACTCATATGAACTTTCTCATTTATTAGGGCAATTAGAAAAATTATATATATATATATATATAAATAAATATATATATATATATATATATATATATATATTAGAACATACAGGAGGGAGCTAAATATGAAGGTATAATATAAAGATGGAGTTAATGAACAAGAAAAGGATTATGGGAGCAAAGGACAAGGAGAAGTAGAATGGACAAAGTTACTTCATGTAGATTTCAAGAAAAAGATAATGCAGTAGAGTGGAAGTTGGGGAAGGTGAGGGGTAATGAAGTGGCTCAGAGAGGAAATAACATACAATGAATAGAGTTTAGAAACCTATCATACTGTAGAGGAAAAAATAAGAGGAGAGGGATGGGAGAAAGGGGACAGGAGTAGGGGGGGGGTGTAGATGATGGAAGAAAGGGAAAATCATGAGAAAGGGTAGTCAGGTATAACACACTTTCAGGAGGGTCAGAGTGACAGTACAGAGTGAATAGAATAAATGGAGGTGCAAAGTAATAAGATGCATGGAAATACAGCTAGTAATAGCTACTGTGGGAAAACTATTTAAACAATTTCTCTGATGGAACTATGATAAAGAATGCAATCCATCCCAAAGGCAGAGCTGATGGTATCTGAATACATACTGAAGCAAACATTTTCCCCCCTCTCCGTTTTTCTTGATATTTCTTTTTGTGGAGAAGAGAGGGGTTATGCTTACCCTTACAACAAGACTATTACAGTAATATGAAAAAAATGAATTGTTCTGTAAAAAAATTTATTTAGATTTTTTTTTGGCAAGGCAATGGGGTTAAGTGACTTGCCCAAGGGCACACAGCCAGGGCATTATTAAGGGTCTGAGGTCAGATTTGAACTCAGGTCCTCCTGATTCCAGGGCCAGTGTTCTATTCACTGTGCCACCTAGTTGTTCTCCCCCAATTTTTTTAAAAAACAAAGGAAAAAAGATAAGATTTCTATTACTGTATTTATATTCCATAATTACATTTTATATTAATTACATATATATTATATAAATCAATATTTTATAGTATTATAAATTAATCTCTTTCTATTCATTTTACTCTGCATCAGTATAAAGCAAATAAACTAGGCAAATAAAAAACAAATTATCATTTAAAAAATAAAGCACTTTGAGGGTAACTATTTCACCCAATTATTTGCCAATATGTCTCATAATCTAAAGGAAATTATGAATATTTTTATAAAACATAAATGCCTAGTTTACAGAAGAGATACAATATTTAAATAAATTTATCTTAGAAAAAAATTGAACAAGCAACAAATGAGCCTCCCAAAGTCCCTAGAACTGATGGAATCAAGCATATAAAAAAGCATATAAAACATTTAAAGAACAACGAATACCAATGTTATATAAACTATTTGAGAAAATAGGCAAAGTTGGAGCCCTAACAAATTCTTTTTATCATGTAAATATGGTGTTGATAATTAAACCAGGAAAAGCAAAAACAGAGAAAGAAAACTACAAAGCTATCTCCCTAATGAATACTGTTAAAAAAAACCATAAAAAAGTACTAATAAGCAATATTTCACAGACTACACTCTATGACTGGTTCAATATTGGGAAGACTATTGACATATGTAACCATGTCAACAACAAAAACAAAATCAGTTGATTATTTCAATGCAGGAAATTTTTTTAAAAATATAACATTCATTCCTTTAAAAGCACTAGAAAACATATGTATGAATGAATGGGCCTTTTCTTAAAAGGATAAGTAGTATCTCTGCTTGGTTTGCTGTCCTTCATTCTCAAAGAGGACCAAAATTATATCACTATGTTAGAGTCAAGTTACTCTGTGTCCAGCTCTGGCTGATCAGCCCAAGATTCTCAGAATGTTCTACCACAGGCCAAGCACAAATAATACAGGTGAATATTTAGGGCATTTCTTTTGAGCTACTACAATTTTACTTCACTCAGATAGCACAGTGCCTTCTCTGATGAGGACATGCCTTGCTGAGTAATCCTGTGCTAGTGTCTTCCATGTTGCAAATCAATTCTGAAGTTCTTAAGAGAGACATTGAGAGTATGCTTTTATCACATGTTCTGCCCCCCCCCCCCCATAAGCATTTGCTCTGTGTGAATTCTTCTTAAAATAGTGTTGGCAAACATCCATTTGGCCTTTGAATAATGTGGTCTGACTATCTGAGTTGTAATCTCTGTAGTAACTTTTGAATACTTGGCAGATTAGCTAGAGAAAGGACTTGGTGTCTTGTATCTTATTTTGCCAGGTGACCTTTAGAATCCTCCCGAGACAATTTAAATGGAAGCAATCCAATTTTCTGGCATGGAGCTGGCATATTGTCTAGATTTCACAGGTATATAACAATGAGATCAGTACAGAAGTATTGTTGGCCTTCAGTTTGGTAGTCATTTTAATAATTCTTCTCTCTCACATTTTCCTTCAGAGCTTTCCAAACACTAAACTGACTTGGGAAATGCATATTATCAACCTCATTATCAATGTATACATCTCTGGAAAATAAACTGTCAAGATAAGTGAATTTATTCACAGTATTCAAAACTTCTCCATTTTATGTAATCAGTGGTTTTACTTATGGATGATGTACTAGCTGATTGGAGCACCTGTTTTCCTTAGTGTTAATTGAAAGACAAAATTAGCACAAGCAGCAGAGATCTGATCCATTCTTTGTTGCATCTCAACTTTGGAGGGTGCATTGAGTGTATAATCATCTGCAAACAGAAAATCATTCACCAACACTCCCTTCACTTTGGTCTTGGCTTATAGTCTTTTCAAGTTGAAGAATTTGTCATCAGTGCATTAGATGCCCTATGCCATCATAGCTTCTGACAACAAGCCTGAAAACAACCTGCTACAAAGTATGGGAGCAAGCACACAGCCTTGTTTCACTCCATTGGTGACCAGGAAATCGCAAGAGCATCATTCACTATCCAGGTCCTGGGCAAGCATGCCATCATGAAATTGACCTATAATCCTGATGACCTCCAGGCAACCAACTTTGACAAAATTTTCTGTTATCTCTCATGATTGACACTATCAAAGGCCTTGGTCAGATCTACAAATGTGTACAGACCTCTATTCTACTTTTGGCACTTGTGCTGGAGTTTTTAGGTAACAGATAAAATATTGACCATTCTGTGATCCCTTCTGAAAGCACACTATTTCAGGTGAATCTTCCATGTGAAGGATCAGTTTATTAAGGAGGTCTCTGACAAGAATCTTGCCAACATTTACAAAGAGAGAGAACTCCCTGTGACAGTCACAGAATCATTGATTCACTTTATCTTTATAAAAATGAACAATGGAGGCAACTTGTGGATTAACCTCCTACTTCCATATAATCTGTAAATATTCAATCAATTTTTATATGAGCAATGGACCCCCCAACCTTGTAAATCTTAGCTGGAATAGAATTAGTCACATGATGGCTGGTTTTGCCACATGAAAAGAGCCTAATGCCATTCCAAACCTCTTATTTAGTTGAAACTTCAGGTAGGGAGGGATTGACTTCAGCCTGAGGATAATAGTCAATGACTTCAGTATTTATTGATGATGGTCTCTTAAGAATATTATTGATGTGTTCTGCCCATCTTTCTAGGATATGTCATTATCATTAATCAATATAGTTCCATCAGTACTGAGTAGTTGAGATGCACCTAGACCTTTGATCCATAAATATCCTTAAGGGAATCATAAAACACTGTATTATAACTGTCTGCATAAAATTGAATTTCATGGGCCTTCTTACTGAGTCAAGAATCCTGCATATCTCTCTCTCTCTCTCTCTCTCTCTCTCTCTCTCTCTCTCTCTCTCTCTCTCTCTCTCTCTCAGCTTCACTTATACTTTACTTTTGATGGAATTCAATGCTTAGACATGAATGAACTATCCTATTGACAAACCTTGTGGAGTTCTCATTTTTCATTTAGCCAGCTTCTGTATTTCCCCATCATTTTTATCAAACCAGTCTTGATGTTTGTGAGTGTTCAGACTCAGGTGAGCAAATGTAGTGCTGTACACTTAAAATCTCTGAAAGATGCCCACTCCTTTTTCAATCCTCTGTTGCCAACTGTGTGATACTTCAACTTTTCCTCCAAGTTAACAACACACTTCCTACTCAGAGCAGTGCTCTGATGCATCAACATTCAGTTTCTGGTTCTCATTTTGTCTTGGGACCACTGTTATTGTTGAATGCAAATATTTAGCAAATATTTAAGATTAGTCCAGTACTCTGAGACTTTTTTTTGGCTTTTGCAAGACAATGGGGTTAAGTGACTTGCCCAAGGTCACACAGCTAGGTGATTAGTCAGCATTTGAGGCTGCATTTGAACTCAGGTCTTCCTGAATTGAGGGCTGGTGCTTTATCCACTGTGCCACCTAGCTGCCCCCAGGAGACGATTTTAAACACTTTTTTCTAACTTCTTCCGCTCATCAAGAGGTGAGCAGTGCATTTCTTTTTTTGGGGGGGTTATTTTCATATTATTACAATAATTTTGTGATAGCAAAGAAATGGAAATTAAATCAATGTACTTCAATCAGGGAATGGCTTAACAAACTGTGGTATATGTATGTCATGGAACACTATTATTCTATTAGAAACCAGGAGGAATGGGAATTCAGGAAGCCTGGAAGGATTTGAATGAAGCGATGCTGAGTGAGATGAACAGAACCAAAAGAACATTGTACACCCTAACAGCAAAATGGGGGTGATGGTCAATCTCAATAGACTTGCTCATTCCATCAGTGCAACAATTAGGCACAATTTTGGGGTATCTGCGATAAAGAATACCACCTGTATCCATAGAAAGAATTGTGCAGTTTGAACAAAGACCAAGAACTATTACCTTTAATTTAACGAAGCAACAAATGTTATCTTATTATGTAATTTTTCTCTCTTATACTTTATTTTTCTTCCATAAAGATATGATTTTTCTCTCATCACATGCAACTTAGATCAGTGCATAGCATGGAAACAATGTAAAGACTAACAGACTGCCTTCTGTGGGTGGTGGTGGAAGCAAGATTAGGGGGAAAATTGCAAAATTCAAAATAAATAAAATCTTTTTATTTTTAGATTTTTGCAAGGCAAATGGGGTTAAGTGGCTTGCCCAAGGCCACACAGCTAGGTAATTATTATGTGTCTGAGACTGTATTTGAACCCAGGTACTCCTGACTCCAAGGCCGGTGCTTTATCCACTATGCCACCTAGCCGCCCCAATAAAATGTTTCTTTAAAAAAAAAAGAAATCTATCTTTCCCCCCCTGGAAAAGGATATTCACTTTTGCTGGGTAGTTGATTTTTGGTTGTAAACCAGGCTCTTTTGCCTTGTGGAATATTATGTTCCAAGCCCTCTGAACCCTTAATGTAGATGCTGCCAAATCCAATATAATCCTGACTGTGGTACCATGGTAGTTGAATTGTTTCTTTCTGGCAACCTCTAGTATTTTCTCTTTGACTTGGGAGCTTTAGAATTTGGCTATAATATTACTGGGAGATTTTTTTTGGGGGGGGAATCTCTTTCAAGAAGTGATCAGTGAATTCCCTCAATTTCTATTTTATACCCTCTGCTTCTAGGATCCCAGGAAAATTTTGCAGCATTTTTTTCTTGAAAATGAAGTCTAGCCTATTTTCCTGTTCATGACTTTCAGGCAGCAGCCAAATAATTTTTAAATCATCTCTTCTGTATCTATTTTTTTTTGTGCAGATTTAAAAAATAAAGATTTTATTAAACAGCTACAAGGTCTGGCAAAACATATTCTCATATTTTTTTCCCTGTAGGCTATTTATTTATTTTTCTTTTTTTAAATTTTTTTTTTATTCTCATTTCGTACAAATGTTTTTTTTACATTAATAAAATATACTTGTTTACAAGTAAACAAAATACCTCTCCCCCCATGAATACAGATAGACTTGCTTGGGCAAAAAAGTAAAGGGGAGAGAAAAAAATTAAAATTAAAAAAATATAATAGTAATAATTGTAGGTATGGCCAGGTGGCGCAATGGATGAAGCACCAGCCCTGGAGCCACGAGTACTGGAGTCCATATCCAGCCTCGTAAACCCAATAATCATCCAGCCATGTGACATGCAAGCCACCCGATCCCCACTGCCCTGCAAAAACCAAAAAGGAGAAAGGAAAAAAAAAAAGACCCCAAATAAAATAAAATAGTAATAATAGTAGGGGTGGCTGGGTGACAGACAGCATTGGCCCTTGAGCCAGGAGCACCTGGGTCCGAATCCAGCCTCAGACACCCACAGGTCATTCTGCTATGTGGCTCCAGGCAGGCCACCCAGCCCCACCTGCCCTGCACCCTCCCCCAAATAATAATAACAAAAAATGTGCTTCAGTCTTTGTTCCAACACCATCAACTCTGTAGTGAGTGGATCACATTCTTTATGATAAGTCCATTACAAAAGTTACTTCCATATTTTTCCAACATTGCCATTGCTGATCACAACTCCCTCCTTTCTTATTTCTCCACTACCATGTACTATATTTTCTCTCTCCTTTCACTCTGACTCTGCTGTAGGATCGCTGAGTGGCGCAGCAGACAGATCCCTGGTCCTGGGGCCAAGAAGCCCTGAGCCCCCATACCACCCCTTAGGCCCAGAATCCACCTGGCCCTATGGTCCTGGGCAGGCCATCCAATCCCAGCCCCTTGCAAGAAGTAAAAAAGAAAATGTGTTATATCTGAACACTGTCCCCCCCATGGTCCATCCTCTCCTCCTTTATTCACATCTCCATCCCTTCCCCCTGCTCCCCCCCCTCCTTCTTATTCCAGATGTCTATACCCCATTGAGTATATTTGCTGTTTCCTCTCCTAGCCATCTCTGATGAGAGCAAAGTTTCCCTCATTCCCCCTTGCCTCCCCCCTTCCATATCATTGCAATAGCCCATTGTAATAATAAAAAATCTTATTATGTGAAATATCTTGGACTATTCCCCCTCTCCTTTTTCTTTATCCCTTTCCATTTCCCTTTTTTTCCTATTGACTTCATTTTTACACCATATTTTATATTCAAATTCAGCTTTCTCCTGTGCTTCAACTATAAAAGCTCCCTCTACCTGCTCTATTAACTGAGATGGTTCATATGAATATTATCAGTATCATTTTTT
The DNA here is from genome assembly GCF_037893015.1 of Macrotis lagotis. NCBI lineage: Eukaryota > Metazoa > Chordata > Mammalia > Peramelemorphia > Peramelidae > Macrotis > Macrotis lagotis. The sequence goes on from NC_133666.1 coordinate 115,971,322, forward strand.
TATACATGCAGTTCATCCTCATTAAGTCCCTCATATTTCCCCCCTCTCCTCCAATCTCCATGCTTCACCTGAGTCCTGTATCTGAAGATCAAACCTTCTGTTCAGCTCTGGCCATTCCAAAAGGAACCTTTCAAATCCCCCTGGTTCATTGAAAGTCCACCTTTTTCCCTGGAAGAGGACATTCAGCCTTGCTGGGTAGTTCATTCTTGGCTGCATTCTAAGCTCTTTTGCCTTCTGGTATATTGTATTCCAAGCCCTACATGCTTCCAATGTAGTTGATGCTAAGTTCTGTGTGATCCTGACTGCAGCTCCACGATATTTGAACTGTGTCCTTCTGGCTGCTTGTAATATTTTCTCTTTGACTTGGGAGTTCTGGAACTTGGCTATAATATTCCTAGGGGTTGGTTTTTTGGGATCTCTTTCTCTGGGGGATTGGTGGATTCTCTCCATTTCTATTTTGCCCTCTGCTTCTAGAATATCAGGGCAATTTTCCTGTAGTAATTCTTTGAAAATGATGTCAAGGCTCTTTTCCTGATCATGACTTTCAGGTATTCCAATAATTTTCAAATTATCATTCCTAAGTCTGTTTTCCATATCAGTTGTTTTTTCAATGAGATATTTCACATTTTTTTCTAATTTTTCATTTTTTTGGTTTTGAAGCATTGATTCCTGATTTCTGGTAAATTCATTAACCTCCCAGAATTCTATTCTTTGTCTGAAGGATTTATTCTCTTCAGAGAGTTTTCTTATCTCTTTTTCCATCTGGCCAATTTTGCTTTTTAAAGCATTCTTCCCCTCAATAACTTTTTGAACTGTTTTATCCATTTGACCTAAGCTGTTTTTTAGCATGCTATTTTCTTCAGCATTTTTTTGGATTTCCTTGACTAAGCTGCTGACTTCATTTTCATGTTTTTCCTGCATCTCTCTTCTTTCTTTTCCCAGTTTTTCTTCCAACTCCCTCATTTGATTTTCAAAGTCTTTTTTGAGCTCTATCATAGCCTGAGCCCAATTTCTGTTTTTCTTAGAGTCTTTAGATGCAGGAGCTTGTGCTACCTCATCTTCAGACTAAGTATTTTGATCCTTCTTGGGCTCATTTGTAAAATATTTCTCAATGGTCTTCCTCTTATTTCTTTGCTTGTTCATTTTCCCAGCCTAAGCCTGTTTTTTGGGGTGCTTCCTGAGCTTTTGGGACACTCCCACAAGGGTCTCAGTGTGTGAGGTTCTGTCCTCCCTCCTGGTCTGTGAATGACCATAAGCGCCCCCTCTGCCACGGGGCCGAGGTGGGAGGGCCCTGGTGTTCTATGGGGGGGGCCTAGACTGCTATCAGGATCTGAATGTGGTCACAGCCCCAGAGTCCTGTTCCAGAGGCAGAGGACAGAGCTCTGCAGTCTCTTTCTCTTTTCACTCCCCTCCCTCAGCTCAATGGGCTCATGCCCTGGGGGCTCCTGCTTACTGGCTCTGCCTGCTTCTGTTTTCTGGATTTGCGCTGTGGAAAGACCAAGCTGCTGGCTGTGTGCCCTGAGGGCTGGGCTCCACGTGCTGGCTCTGGCAGAGGTCCCCTGCTGTTCCCCCACTTTGTGCTGGTGCTCCCCGGGGTGCAGCTCAGGAGACTCCCCCGCTGCTTTGAGCCTAGGCTCCCAGTGCCCTGGGGCTTCCTCCAGGAGGCTGAAGTTCTTTGGCTCTGGTGGGCCACTCCTCTGGCGGGCCACCCCTCAGACCCCGGGGAGCAGAGCCTTTCTGCTCTTTTCCAGGTTACCTTGAGTAGGAGAACTGCCTCACTGGGTCCCTTTGTGGGTTCTGTCTCTCGAAATTTTAGTTAGAGTCCTTAGTTAATAAGTTTTTATCAGAGAGCTCCTAAGACTGGATCCCTTCATGTCGCCATCTTGGCTCCACCCCCCTGGATCTATTTTCTAAGTCAGTTGTTTATCCAATGAGATATTTCACATTTTCTTTTAATTTTTTGTTTCTTTAATCTTGTTTTATTGTTTCTTGATTTCTTGTGAAGTCATAAATTTTCTTTAGCTCCATTCTACATTCGACAGTTATTTTCCTTCAGAGAGTTTTTTTTAATCTCCTTTTCCAGTTGTCCAATTCTGTTTTTTAAGGTATTATTCTCCTCATTTACCTTTTTGGTTGCTTTTTCCAATTGGCCTAAACTGGTTTTATCATGTTATTTTCTTCAGTATTTTTTTCTGTTTCTTTCACCAAACTGTTGACTTGGTTTTCATGATTTACCCACATTGCTCTCATTTCTCTTCCCAATTTTTCTTCTATTTCCCATACTTGCTTTGCAAAGTTTTTTCCCTAAGCTTGTCCATAGCCTGAGTCCATTTCCTATTTCTTTTGGAGGTTTTGGATACAGAAGCTTCGACTTTGTCATCTTCTGAGTGTGTAGTTTGAACCTTCATGTGATCAAAGTAATTTTCTATGATCAGGTTCTTCTTTTTCTGTTGTTTGCTCATTTCCTCAGCCTATGACTGATTTACCATACTTCCAGGGCTTAGGGGTTTTTTGCAGGTACCTTAATACCTCCTAGGTCTTATGATAGGCTCTGACTGATCTCTTAGTCTGTGCTCCAGTCTTTGGATGACCACAAGCCCTCTCCCCTGCCCTGGAGCTGTGAGGAGGGTCCCTGTTCCTCTATGGTGGTATCAGGACCCAGATTGAGACCTGAAACTGAGTATGGGCAAATAGCAGAGTCCTGCCCCAGGGATAGCAGAGGAACTTCTGTAGTCTCTCTCCATCCCCTTTACTGTCTGTTGGCTGAGTGCTCTGGAAATATTAGGTGGCTCTGCAGATTCCTACAGCAGGGCTGCTCTGAGGCTAGTGCTGGTTCAGGCTCTGCACTCACTCTGGTGCAGCATCATTATCTCACTACCCCTTTAAGCCATCCCTTAAGCTTCCTGGGCCAAGAGGAGTGGAAACTGCCCCCTCTGCCATGAGCCCAGGTGCCCCCAAGGACCCAGGTGCCCCATGGGCTTTTCCTGGAAGTCTGGACTGATTTACTCCAGCCTGACTGCACTGTAACCTAGCTGCTCTTTGGCTTTTTCTAACCCCTAGTCCTGATGAAATAGACCTTTTCCAGGGCTCTTCTAAGTTGTCTTGGGCTGGGTAATTGTATTGCTAAGTGTTTCTGTGGGTTCTGCCCCTCTAAATTTTGGCTAGAGTCATAATTTGATGGCTTTTGGAACTTTTTAAGGCTGAGTTACTGGGAATTCCTGCTCTCACACAGTCATCTTGGCTCTGCTCCTTTGCAGTACAATTGTTAAAAAGGATACTCAGACACCAAGGGCCTTACTGCTTCTTCTAGTAAGAAGACATCCCTTTGCTCTGAGTCACCTTTGTGCAAGGTGATGACTACAATTCCCAGTGTATCTGTACCTGTTGCTTTATCACTAGCTGTAGCCATAGGATTTTGAGATAGGTAAAAATGGCCATATGGCATGATTGATGTCTTGAATCCTTCATGAATTGGATTTAAGTAAGGCAGAGATGCACAAAGTCATAAACCTCACTCTTACTTCCAGAGTCAACATGATCTGTGATGGCTGAGATGTCTTTGATGTCTACCCAAACTCTGCATATTCCACAGCACCTGTTTCCATTGCTTGCCTGACCATTGGAGCAAATTGTTTTACTTTCCACTAGAGGTAGTCTTTACATGCCTGGGGTAGACACTCCTCCTATGTCCTTGACAGGTTTGAGATACCCTTATTATCCTAACTTTGTTTTAGTTTGTTTACTGCCACACTTTCCTAGAGTTTGACCGCTGTGTGTACTACAGCTTTCTGGAACCATTGGTGAGAATCAGGTAGATCATATGTCACCAAAGGTGGAAAACAACCTTGAACTGGTTTGGTAGCCCTCATACCAGAGTATTAATCTTCAATGAACATATCCTACACCCTGACATCTCTTTAAAACCATAAGTAAGCATTATTTATAAAAAAGGAAAAAGCTAAAAGCCTACCCAAAAAGGGTGTCACTTATCATTCCTATTATTCAATATTGTACTAGAAATGTTAGCTATAGCAAGAAGAGAAGAAAAATAAATTGAAGACACTGAAGTAAAAAGCTATTATCCTTTGAAGATGATATGATGGTACTTAGAACATCCTAGAGAATTAAAGCAATTAAAAACTTTAGCAGAATAGTAGGATACAAATCTTCAGCATTTCTATCTATTACCAACAAACTCCAGCAGGAAAAGATGGAAAGAATAATTCCATTTAAAATAAATGTAAACAAATAAAATACTTAGAAGTCCATCTATGAAGTTATATTGGAATTGTATGTTTACAAGAATTATATGAACAAAATAAATAGTTCATGGGTAGGCCAATCCAGTATAATACATAATACAATTCTAAATAAATTGATTCACCAATTAAAATACCAAAAATAATAAAATTTATCTGGAAAACAAAAGGTCAAGAATATTAAGGGAATTAATGGGAAGAAAATGTGGAGAGGCAGTGTAACAGTTTTAGATTTAACATTATATTACAACTGGTATTCAGCAAAACTATCTATTACTACCTAAGAAATAGAGTGGTAGATCAGAATAATAGATTGGGTACATGATAGACAGTAGTAACTGACTCCTTGCTTTGATGAACCTAAAGATCCAAGTTTTGGGGGAAAGAACTCACTTTTTGATAAAAATTGGTGAGAAAATTGAAAAGAAATTTCAAAGAAACTAGTTATAGAGCAACATTTCACATCATTTACCAATTTAAGATCATGGTGGATACATTATTTAGACATTTAGACATAAGCAAATTACTAGGATGTGGACAATGTTACCTTTAAGATCTATGAAGAAAGGAGGATTTGTGATTGAATAAGTGATAAAGGACTTTAGCTGATGACTAGAAATGCAAAAGATTTTGCCCAAAGAAAACCAAAGCAATCAAAGTATAAAGGAAAGTAGGAAACTGGAGACAAAAAATTTTTAGCAAGTCTTTTTGATAAAGGCTTCATTTCTTAAATATATAGAGTACTGAGTTAAATTTGTAAAAATAGACCAGGTCTTTCCTGAGCATTCCCCAATTAATAAATGGTCAAGGAATATAAACAAGGAGTTTTCAGAAGGAGAAAGCAAAACAGTCATATGAAAAAGTGGTTTAAATCACTATTGATTAGAGAAAAGAAAATTAAAACAACTTTGACAAATGCTGGGGGGGGTGTAGGAAAATTTGGGACACTAATTCACTGTTGGAATTTTAAAGTGATCCAACAATTCTAGAGAAAATTTGGAACTTTACTGTGAATAGTCTTTGATACAGCAATTCTACTCCTAGGTTTGTATCAATAAAAAATTAGAAATAAAATTAGAGACCTATATGTACACAATTATAGTGGCTGTTTTTGTGGTGACAAAGAATTGGAAATTGATGAAATGTTCATCAAATGGGAAATGGATGAGCAGGATGGCAAATGACCATGGTGAAGTACTCTTTTGCTATAAAAATGAGTAGCAGAATGGTTACAGAAAAACCTGGAAAGATCTATATGAATTGAGGAAGAGTGAAATGAGCAGAACTAGGAGAATATTGTATACATTAAAGAACAATATTATAATAAAGAACAAATGTGAAATACTTAGTTACATTTGATCAAGACTATGATCCAAGACCGGATTTGGATCTAAAGAACTTATTATGAAAAATTATGCACTCTGAGTGCAGATTGAAGCACTTTTTTCACTTTCTTTATTTTTCATGATTTTTTGGAAACATGGTTAATCTAAAAATTTATTTTGTCTGATTTCACATGTAAAACTGATAATACACCTCAATGAATGGGGTAGGCATGGAATAAAAAGAATTCAAAACTCAATATTTTAAAAATAAATAAAAATTAAAATAATTATATATATATATATATGTATGAAGAATGATCCTGATTACTGATTACCTTGCTCCCCTTTGAAGAGCAAATAAGAAAGCAAAAATAGTAGAACCAATGGAAGTCTAATATGTATTGAAACTTGATAGTAATATAGAAACCTATGTAAAATTTTTCATGTGTAGTTTATTCCAATGTCCTCACTATAATGTACTATATATAGGTGGTTGTACAAAGTACAGTATAAACAGTCTCACAGTGCTACACTTGCTCTGTAGTCTAATTTACTCCTCTAATTTGCTCTCACAATAGCAGAGATGGGCTACATAGTTGCATTCAAACTCTCCCAGAGTCTTAGTATTGCATCCTGTTGAGATGAAATATTTTCCTAATCAACATTCCAGCTCTTGAGACCTCATACAATTTATTTTTCCGTTTATATAATTAGATACTCATAATAATGACTCATTTAGAGCTTAAATCTAGCCAAGTTAATTATTAGATTAAAAAATTCTAACATGAAAAATAGCCACATACATGTTAAAATATATTATAAGCAATATGATCGCCCTTTAGTTACATTTTATTTACTTTGCGTATATTTTGAATTTACTTATTTATGTGAATGTGCTGTTATCTTCAGGAGAGTGTAAACTCCTTGGGGGAAGGGTAGAATGATAGACATGATTCATTTTTTACTTCGCATCTATAACATTTAGTTCAGTGCTTGGACACTATTGATTTATTGATTGACACTCAGTACTTTTCCTTTTGATGTTCCCCAAACTGGAAGAAACTCTCAGACACCCCACCCCACCCCAATTTGTCTCAACTCATTCCAACTCCTCCTAGAACCTGCTGGGAGCAACTTTTACAGAAATAGCCATTGGAATTTCAATGGTTGGACCCGCCCCCCCCCCCCCCCCCCAGCAATTATCACAGTATTTACACCAGAACAGATGTGGCACTTGGTTTAGCAACACCTGACAAATGAAGCCCAAAGCAGAGAAAAAATGGATTCATTTGCTGTTATGTGCTTGTTTAGCATTGCAAGTTTTTGTTTTTTCTGAATCTCTTGGAAAAAGTGTGATAAATGCTATAATAATTTATGTGAAGAACTATAAATATCATATACTTTTATTGATATTATTCCCAGCCTTTATAATTTTGATTTCTTCAACTATAAAGTCCTCTGTATCCTCCAAGCTTTTCTGAATCCTTACACTATTAATCATCCCTACTCTCCCTTGCATCTTCAAGCTCTCTCTCTCTCCACTAACTTTTTTCTCTCAGACTACTGATATATTTAAGTCAAAATTAAATTGTCCCTTCAAACTATCATCTCATTTCCCCTTTTTCTTTTTCTTTTTCTGGAAGGCAATAGGGTTAAATGATTTGCCTAAGATCATATAGCTGGGTAATTATTATATGTTTGTGGCTAGATTTGAACTCAGACCCTTCTGTTTTCTGGGCTGGTGGTCTATCCACTGTGCCACCTAGCTTCCCCTTCCACTTTTTCTTAAGAAAATTTCTAAAAAGAACAGTCAAAACTCGTTGCCTATATATCTTTATTATCCACTCACCCATCACTCCTTTGGACTCTGGGTTATAGACCCATCACTCTACTGAAAATGCTTTTTCTAAAGTCATAGAATCACAGAAATATTATCAAGAGTTTATAGGAGCCCCAAAGACTATCTAATACAGCTTCCTACTTTTCCAGATGAGGAAAATGAAGCAGAGGAAGGTTAAGTCACTCAAGGTTACAGTGATAATAAATCAAGATAATCTATGTAAAGCATTACACAAAATTATTCACCTACCAGGAGAAACAGTGGGTAGAGTGCAGGATCAGTAAGACCTGGATTCAAATCTGGTCCAAGTTATTAGTTATATGAACTTGGACAAATCACCTAACTTCTAGTTATTTTGTTTGCTTAATTGAAAAATGGGTATAATAACTGAACTTACCTCCCAGGGTTATTCTGAGGATAAACTGGGATATTATTTTTTAAGTATTTAGCACAGTGTCTAAGTACAGGGTAGGCATTTTATTAAATACCTCTTTTTTCTCTTTTCTTACCTAGTATATCTTTCTTCAATTTTGTTTTCCTTCCTTCTTCATTCCTCTCTTCCTTCCTTTCCTCTCCTATTACCTTTTGGAATTGCAGTCTAGATTTAGAAACAAAGAGTGAAACACAAACAAACAAACAAACACAATTTTGATAGTTTTTTTCCCTGGGAGTTCTATGAATTTGTTTAAAAATATTTTGGTAAATTTTAAAAATATAATTTCCTTTGTAACACTATGTATAACTGTGCATTAAATAAAAATCATTATTCTGAGAAGGAAGTTACAAAACTACTAGAGGGCTTCATGATATAAAAAGGTTAAGATACTCTGCTTTATAATAATTACTAAGAATAGCCTACATTTATATAGCACTTTAAGTTTTTCTTCTGTTCTTCCCCAGTTAGGATTGTTTCAACTCTCAAGTTCTGTGTTTTTTGTGATATAACGGACTCTGCATTAAAGCAGTCCTTTTACACTCTTCTAACAGTATTTTCTGTCACTGTCAGTCTTCTGCATTTTTTTAAGGTTTTGGCAAGGCAAATGGGGTTAAGTGGCTTGCCCAAGGCCACACAGCTAGGTAATTATTAAGTGTCTGAGACCGGATTTGAACCCAGGTACTCCTGACTCCACGGCCAGGGCTTTATCCAGTATGCCACCTAGCCGCCCCTAGTCTTCTACATTTGACCCCCCAAAAACCAAGATTTGTCTATCTCCCTTTTAATTCTACTCTGACTTAGGGTGAACTTCCATCTTGTTATGTATGTTTCTCATTTTTTCCCTTTGTTACCACAGAAGAGTTTGGCTGGGAAGAAAAACAACATAATTCTTAGATGTTTGCTTTGTTTGAAATAAAAAGGCACAAAACAAAACAATAAAAGGTGTACACTCATTTGGAAGTTTTTTTCTTTTGGTAAACCAATTACAAGAACTTCATTAGCTAAAAGGCTCTATAAAAATTAACCTTATGTTTTTTGATTCCTTTAGTAATAGGTATCAATTGATTTTTAAAAGATTTTAGTGTGTTAGGATCACACTTTTGCCATTGCAGAACTGAGAACTATATAACTATGAGCATTTCATGATTTTTTAAAAAAAATATCAAACAGATTTGGTTTTTAGACTCCAAATATAGTTCTTTATTTTTAAAATGCATATTTATCTTTTAAAATTCAAAATACAATTCTCCTACTTATAGATAATAGTAACTGCCACTGGTAGTTGGTTTACATTTAAGGAAACTACAAATCTTCGCAAAATTCTTGAGACTGACTAAAATGGATCTCTTACTGATCCTGCAAAAGAACCTAGAATCTGCTTTGATCCTGACTCTACATAACAGGTAAGCATGTAGGATCACAGCTTAAAATGTAAAACTGGAAGAAGTCTTACAGATCATAAAATTCAAATTCCCACATTTTACATATAGGAAAATTAAAGCCCAGGGAGGTCAAGTGACTTGTCTAGGTGGCACAAAAAATGAGCATTGAGGACTGGATTTAAATTTGTAGTCAAGGAGCAATGGAGGTTTGTATTTTGGAGATCTGGAGTTCCAAACTTCAGTAAGAAGTTTGCTGTTCTTTAGGAAAGATACTTTGAGACTAATGGTGCTGTAGATAAAATGCAGGATGGAAATAAGGTGATGATATGATATTTTTGTCACAAATGCATAACTGCCTTAGGCATGGTATGTTTTTCCTCATTTCCATGTACAGGCTCACTGGTTTTGCTAATTGTTATTCTTCAGAAAGAACTCCATATAAAATGTAAATATGAAATTTCCTTTTGTTCTTGTTTCTACATACCAACCCCTTTGTCCCTTTGAATGATGATTCTACCAACCACCTGAATGAATATCTAAGCACAGATGACTGACTTTTGTCTTTGGAGTCCTTCTAGCATCAGAATCTTTGGGGAAAGCAAGCTTTGAATATACACATTTTTGACAAATTGGCTAAATATGAGGGAAGAGAAACAGCACAATGAGTAATCCTAGCCATTTATTCTTACTGCTTATGTCCATTGAAATTTACCCATTGATTTCTGTACTGTGACACCTTGGGATATCAAAAGTGCTCATACATTTTTTAAATTTTTAAATTTTTTAACTTTTTTTTTATTTTTGTAAGGCAATAGTGTTAAGTGACTTGTCCAAGGTCACATACAGCTAGGTAATTATTAAATGTCTGAGGCCACATTTGAACTCAGTCCTCCTGTCTCCAGGGCTGGTGCTCTAGCCACTGTGCCGCCTAGCTGCCCCCATACATTTTATTCCTATGTCTCTCTGATAACATTGAGGAACTTGGCAATGCCAATATCTTTAGTAAAATTTTAATGATTATTAAAAGAAATTAGAAATCACAAAAAATCTAACTTTTGGTTTTTCTTTGTGGCTTTTAAATTCACTTTTGATACTATTTTCTGAGGGAGATATTGAGGGCATTCCTGCCACATCCAAACTAGATTTGGATGAAGACTTTAAAGAACATTATTTTTTTTTTATCTTCTGTGTTTCCTTTCCCCATCATGTTAGGTTAGATTTTACTTAATTTTATTTCTTTTTTTTTTTTATGTTTTTGCAAGGTAATCAGGGTTAAGTGGCTTGCTCAAGGCCACACAGCTAGGTAATTATTAAGTGTCTGAGGCCAGATTTGAACTCAGGTACTCCTGACTCCAGGGCCGGTGCTCTATCCACTGAGCCACCTAGCCGCTGCTTTAATTTTATTTCTTATAAAATATGTTTGCCTATGGAAAACAGTTTCAGGGTAGTGCATTGAAATGTAAATGGGCTCTGACCCTTGAGTATTTGGCTGTTTTCTCCTATTTACTAACTTGCTCTGTGGTTTCTTACAGGTCACTGCCTCTCTCTGGGCCTCATTTTCCTCATCTGAAAAATAACATTGGATCAATTTATCTCCAAAGCTTCAGCTTTAACATTCTTATTTGATGATTTTAGTTTTGAGTCAGTTACTTTAATATAATTGGAATTTCAAAATGTGGACAAAAAGTATGTATATGATTTAAGTGATCTGCTGTGATTCAACTCTCTAAAACTCTTCAAATTCTCTTGCTTTCAGGAATACTGTTTGGCTAGTTTTTGTAGTGCTCGCCTCTACTATTTGTTGAAGCTAGAGTTTGAGAATGTTGAGCTGAGCTAGGGCTAAGGCTGGTGTCTATATTAGATTTAGAGCTAATGTACCCCTTTGAAGCCAGGGATCAATCTAAAGCCACTTAAAAAGACTGAAGTGTCCCAGGTCAGAAATGGAGATAAAAGGAGAGAGACACACAGACAGATAGACAGTCAGAGACAAAGAGAGAGAGAAGGGGGGGAATGATAAGATTTGTACATTAATTTATATGAGATAATTCTCTCTTTGATGGGCCAAAATAAATACCTTTAGGTGCTTCAGATAGCCATATAAGCAGAAATCGCACACACAGACACACACACAGACACACACACACACACACACACACACACACACACACAGACACAGACACAAAGAGACACACTTTTTTTTTAGGTATTTGCAAGGCAATGGGGTTAAGTGGTTTGCTCTCAAGGCCACACAGCTAGGTAATTATTAAGTGTCTGAGGTCGGATTTGAACTCAGGTACTCCTGACTCCAGGGCTGAAAGATTAGTTTTGTTGTTCTAATTTGTTAATCTGAAGTCTGATCCTGAGTCTTGAATAAATGTAGAGAAGTGTGGAACTTCATTCTATTCATCACTTGTTGGTTCCTTTGCAGATTTCAGAGTTGTCTCTGTACCTTATATCAATGTGACCTAGAAAGAAATGAAGGCTCAGTCAGACTAGCTCACTGTCAGAGCTATAACCCTCTCTCTGATCTCTCCCATTTCCTTAAGGTTGGCCTCAATAGAAATTTGGAGCAAAGTGCATCATCTAGATTTATGTTTTTCTTTCTTTGTCAAAACATATTATAGCACATTGAGATCTGACCCTAGGGTTTATCAGGAGGTAAGGGAAGTTTGGTCTGTTGCCCCTTCCCCAGTTCCCAATATCCCTTAACTGCTTCTAGGCTATCTAGGATTCCCCAAATTACCTGAGCCCAGGTAATTTGCCCAGGTAATTGCCCAGGCCATGTTCTTCTCGATTTCACCTTAACCTTCATCAAAACCTATTTGTTATGGCTCCTAATACTTTAGGATCTTGTTTTTTCCTGCTAGTTTATGTGATTTAATCTGATATCGATTTACACTAAGATGTCATTGGTTTATGTAGAAGTACAGAAAACAAGGTAGCATACATTACTTTTAAAAAATTATTTATTTATTTTTCTGGGGCAGCTAGGTGGTGCAGTGAAGAGAGCACTGATCCACTGATCGTGAAGTAGGGATGACAGGAGTTTAAATGCAATGTCAGAGAACTGACAATCACTGTGCGACTTTAGTCAAGTCACTCTACTATGATTGCCTTTCCTCTAAGACATCTCCAGTTGTCCTTATTTGTATCTGGTCATTGGACCCATATGGTTCCAGAGGCCATCCAGAGGCACATCACCCCCTCACTCAAATCCAATTCATGTGCATGTCATGGCCTTACTTCCCCGATGTCATTGTCTTCTTTGAAAATGAAGAACAAACTATTAGATTAGATTTATATTTCCAACTATATTTCAAAGCTTTGAGTTTTCACATTTTCACCCTCCCTTCCCCCTCCCCTTGACAGAAAGCAATCTAATATAGGCTATAAATATATAGCTATGCTAAGAATGGATCCATATTAATCATGTTGTGAAAGAAGAATCAAATTGAAATGAAAAAAAATGTAAAGAGATAAAACATCTAAGATAACTTTTTAAAAATTGAAGATATTAAGCTTTGGTTTTCATTTAAACTGCACAGTTCCTTCTCTGGATAGGAATGGTATTTTCCATCACAAGTCTATTAGAATTGTCTTTGTTTATTGTGCTGCTGAAAAGAACAAATTCATCGTAGTTGTCCATCATCCAATGTTGCTGTTAGCATATATAATGATCTTCTGGTTTTGGACATCACGCAATATAGCACATATAAGTCATTCCAGGTTATTCTGAAGTCCCAGTCCTCATGATTTCTTATAGAACAATAGTGTTCCATCACATTCATATACACAATTTGTTCAATCATTCTTCAATTGATGGGCATCTTTTCAATTTCCAGTTCTTTGTCACTATAAAAAGAGCTGCTATAAATAGATTGCATTATTTCTGAGGGTGACCAGAACCAGATTAAAATGTAATTCGAGAATGCTGAAAAAAAAATTCAGTAGAACACAGATAATGTTAATGTGTAGTTTTCTAAGTCAATATGAGGTTGCCATTTCTATTCAAGTTTGAGAATATTAATTTATGATTTTACCCAATCCAAGGGATGTATTTGCATTTCAGTGAACTCACAGAAAGAAAGTCTTTATAAGTGCTTATAAACTTACTCAGCTGTAAAATGGGGATAATCATAGCACCTTTCTCATTGAGTTATTGTGAAGATCAAATGAGGTTAATAGTTGTGAACATTTCTGTCGTGTGGGCACTCTATAAATGCTTAACCCCTTCCTTTCTCTCCAACTCATCCTGCACATTGCTTCTAAAGTTGTTTTCCTTAACAGCAGAACATGACTTCCCTACTCAATGACTCCAGTGGTTTTGAGTTAAATTGAAAAACTGACATGTTTAGCTTAAAACTCAATGGAAACTTTCCCTAGTCTATCTTTTGATCTTCAGTGAAGATTAATCATTTTCCAGCACTCTATAATTCCCTCAAATTGTACTTTTCTTTGTTCCTTACACATGATACCCCATCCCCCATCTTTGTCTTGGTCATGCTCCATGTCTGAAACATACTCCTTTTATCTTCACCCAAAAGAGTTTATTTTTTACTTTAAGCTGAAGCTTGGGCACCATCTTCTATATAAAACCTTTTGTGATTCTCCTATCTACTATTGCCCTCTTTCCAAAATTATCATATATTTTACTATTTTTAGTATATTATTTTTTAACTTTATATTTCTATATTATATATTCATATTTATGGGGCAGTCCAGAGAAGACTAATACCATACCTCTGGTATGAGGGCTTACTGAGCCTTTTTTCAGGGCTGATCATCTACCCTTCATGTCCACTTTCATTCAACTTTCACCTGTGACTCCAAGAAGCTGTAGCATTTACAATGATATGCGTAAAACTGTCTTGGAAGATGGGTTAAACAAGAGTGATGGTAATCAGGAGGTCTCAGATCCATGGATGAATTGGGGTGGGGGTGGGGATTTTCTCTATCACAAGTACGTGAAGAATTTTCCTGTGTGGAATGAGTGGATGAGTATATAGTAGATACTTAAATAAATGCATGTTGATTCCTTGAATCTACATGATCTTCCTGAGTCTCATAATCTATAAGATAGTTTCCATCTTAAATATTTTCTAATCTGCATTCCATATGAAAAAGTTCTTAGTGAGATGAATTCTCCAAACCTGATAGTGGAAATGGGAAGCATCAGATGAGACAATATGCTTCAAGTTTTTTGTATATCTTAAAATACTATATGAATATGTCATCATTACCATCATCTGGGATAGCAAAAAAAAACTTACTTTGGATAGCAAAACATAATGGTCTAGTTTATTGCTCAGATAGGGTATCACCATGGCACAGCATCTAATTCAGTGCCTCATGGTTTTTTATTAGGAAAAAATTCTTATTTGACATATTATGAATGTGTTATACAGTTTTATGAACATTCAAGAGCTTTTATAGTGTATTAAATAAGTAGATATTTGACTGAAATATCCTTAAGTGAATTTGTTTTGAATTGCAATAAAATTTCATATCTCTCCGGGTCTGACTGTTAGGTAATGAATTATTTTAGATGGCTTTGATTTCCAGTTAACTGAGAAAAGACAAATATCATAACTTTAGGTATAAACACTTATTCTGATCATACTCTTTCTTAGATGTACTTTATACTTGCATAACTTTTTAAAAAATAATCTATTGAGTTAATTCATCTCATTCTCAATGACTTAGGATCTTCCTTTTGAATATGAATTATTTTGATGCACTATAGTTATAAATTTAAGTGCTGCTGAATATGGAGCACATTGAAAGCCTGAGCCTAATAACTATCTAACTAGTTACTTGCTTTCTTGCAAATAGGGGCAACTAGAGTTTGTCCTGGAGACAGGAAGATTCATCTTCAGTAATTCAATTTTTTTTTTAGTTTTTTTTTTTTTTTTAGGTAATGGGATTAAGTGGCTTGCCCAAGGCCACACAGCTAGGTAATTATTAAGTGTCTCAGGCCGGATTTGAACTCAGGTACTACTGACTCCAGGGACGGTGCTCTATCCACTGCGCCACCTTGCCGCCCCTTCAGTAATTCAAATTTGATCTCAGAAATGTACTAGTTGTCTGACCCTGGGAAAGCCATTTAACCCGGTTTGTCTGTTTCCACTATAAAATAAGCTGGAGAAAAAATAGCAAACTGCTCCAGTATCTTTGCCAAATAAAATCAAAATGTGTTCATAAGGTGCCAGACATGATTGGAACAATTCAAAACCAACAATTCTTGCAAATCTCTATTTCATTTGCTCTTTGGTTATTTGCCCACTTCCCATACATATCAATTGAAGTGTGCATTATTCCCTGACCTCTTAAACACTGTAACACAGCATCTTTCTACAAAATTAGTGACTCCAAGGTTGAAGCAGTCTTTTCTCAAACTTTCTGCCTCCCAAAATATCATCATCTTAATTGTAGCTACTATTGTCCTTTGACTTTCTAGTATCATTCAAAATGTATTATTTCTGCATGACTAATGAAATGAATCACTCAGCTATGTCATTTTGCACTCACTCTTGTATCACATATTTACTAAATTTGTAAATTTGGTGTGAGTGAAGAAGGAGAAATCACCTTCACTATTTAAAAAATTTGTACTGGGATATTTGGGATATTGCTTATTGGAAAGTTGAAATGTTCTTCATCATCTGTTGCTATGTCACAAAATCACCATTTTCTCCAAGTTCCAATTGTTTTTTTAAAAAGAATTTAATCTATGGACACTAGGCATTATATTTTCAAATACTATATAAGTTCTTATAATATGCTACTACATTAAAATGATATACCTATATATATATATGTATAAATGTATTATGAATATATTTTTGAACTATATATATATATATAATGAGAATGAAATTATTGATGGATCAATTTTATTTCAAGATATCTTTGAAAACATTTCAAATTCTGAATAATATACTCACAAATTTAGTGAAATAATGAGGTGAGGAGGTAAAGATGATGCAAAAAGGTTGTGAAAATATCTCTAATCATTAATCTTGCCTCTTCTGGGGTGAGATCTACAATCATCTATCAACATGTTACTTTGCTATTTCCAGGTAAACCTTTGACTCTGAAATTATCTTTTGCTGATAGAATAAATAGATCATAGAACCACTTAGAAAAATGTAATCCATGAATTAGTGCAATCTATCAGCAGTAGATAAACATGCAACACATTTGAAAGATTTAGGATGACAATATTTTCAATGAATGAAAATTTTTGTTTTATGGGAACTTGTAACAATGGAATACACAAGTTCCATCAATGTATTCTCATTTAATTTGGATTTAGGAAGATTTGATTCCCTGGAATAAGAGGATAGAGTGGACTCAGAAATACTTTCTGGGATTCAGTCACAAATCTTCAGTTTTGTCATGATTTAATGTCTCAATTTGAAATGTCAAGCCATCTTTCTGATTCTACTCACAAATCAGTCAACTTCATCTGCTGCTGAAATTTTTTTTTGCCTTCTCAGTTAGTATTGGATCAAGGTCTTTCTAGAGACCATTCATATATTATACTGCACAGGAGGGAAAACACGATAGTTTTACATTTTTTGAGTAATTTATTTTAAATGACTAGGAAAATTGAGAAAATGTATTTTATGGCTCTTAATTTAGTTGAGAAAAAATTTTGTGGGTTTCTTCTTTTGAGAATTATTTGTTCATATTCTTAGACCACTTATCAAATGGGGAATGGCTTTTATTTTTACAAATTTGAATCAGATGCTTTCATATATTGAAAATGAAAGAGATTGGAAATTTGCCATCAACATTATCATATTGATTTCTCTTTTAATTTTAATTTTGGACTTCTGGGAGCCAAGATGTCACAATAAGCATTAAATAGCTGTAACTCTCATTTTCACTTCCAAACAACCATAAAAATAGGTCCCCCCAAACAAATTCTGGATCACTTAGCAAGAAAAGGAGGTGAAGCACTCGTTGAGTCTGAGAAACTTAGAAGATTGTAAGAAAATACATGTCTCACCTGAGTAAAAGGAGAGCACAGTCCAGGACAGGAAGTATTCCAGCAACCCAGTAAGCCTCATCTCAGCAAACCAGCAGTAGATACTGAGCCCCAGTGGAGAGGAGAAAGTGAATGCCAACACCAGGAACATCCTGTTCTCAATATGGCCAGAAGAATAGGCAGACCCCAGCTCTGAGAGCCACCACATTTTTTAGCATAGATCCTGACAAACAGGTAAGCTCTAACAACCAGACCTATACATACTGCAAAATAAAGAGACAAACACTAGAATATTTTGCATAACTGCTCATGGGAACCTATGTTGAACTGTTGGGGAGGGAGAATGGGAGAATGTATAATTCAGAGTTTTAAAAGTGAACATTAAAATTGTTTTTATATGTATCTGAGGAAAAATAAAATACCAAAAGAAAGAAAGAAAGAAAAAAAAAAGAAACACTGGAACCCTGGGTAAGCACCAGGAAAACCTTTCCAGTAGTGCCAGTCAGGCACCCCACCCATCAATTCTGCACAGATATAAGACCTGGGGACCCCAGGGCAACATCATTGCAGCACCGGTTAAACAACCAAGTTCTGCAGTCTTTTTTTTTTTTTTTGCAAGGCATTGGGTTAAGTGACTTGCCCAAAGTCACATAGCTGTATTTGAACTCAGGTCCTCCTGACTCCAGGTCAATGTTCTATCCACTGCACACCTAGTTGCCCTTCTGCAATCTTTTTGACAAGAAGTCTGAGACAGTGCTCCTTCCACCTCAGTAACAGAGTTCAGTTTTTAAAAAAGCAAAAAGATAAAAAAAATGAGCAAAAAATAATAAAAATAATCTTATCATAGTGAACTATTATGGTAATAGGGAAGCTCAAGACACAAATTCAGAAGAGGACAAATGGTTATGGGCAATGCAACTTGTCTCCCCCAACCCAAAGAACAAGGAAATGGTTTCAAGGCCAGAAAGAAATCATGAAAAAGCTCAACAAGAAGTTTAAAGATCATATAGAAAAGTAGAAGAAAAATGGGAAAGGAATGACAGTGAATTAAAAGAATTGTGAAAAAAGAGACAATACTTTAGAAAAAGAAAAAAACTGCTTTAAAAAAGTAGAACTGGTCAAATGGAAAAGAAGATACAAAAATCCATTGAAGAAAACGAACAAGAAATTGACCAAACAGGAAAGAAAGTGCCAAAGTTAATTGAGGAAAGCAACTCTTTAAAAATTAGAACTGGAAGCTAATGACTATGAGACATCAAGAATCAATCAAATTCAAAAGAATGAACTCATAGAGAAAATGTAAAATTCCTCATAGGAATAAACAACTTAAAAGCCATAATCAAAAGGAAAAATCTAGACAGCATCTTTCAAGAAATTATCAAAGAAAACTTCCTGATACCCTGGAACCAGAGAACAAATTAGGAATTGAAAGAATTCACCACTCAACCCAGGAAAAATATACCAAAATAAAAACTCCAAACATTGTAGCTAAATTACAGATCAGGTCAAAGAAAAAATATTGCAAATGTTCAGAAAAAAAGCAATTCAAAAATTGGGGAGGCACAGTCAAACTTACATAGGACTTAGGGGTGGCTAGGTGGTGCAGTGGATAAAACACAGGCCCTGGAGTCAGGAGTACCTGTGTTCAAATCCGGTCTCAGACACTTAATAATTACCTATCTGTGTGGCCTTGGGCAAGCCACTTAACCCCATATGCCTTGCAAAAAACTAAAGAAACCACCAAACAGCTGCAGCATTAAAGAATCAGAGAATCAAAGGGCATGGAAAATGATATTCTGGAAAGCAAAGGAGGTAGAACTACAAGAAGAACTTACTCAGTGAAATTCAGTGTGATACTTCAAGGGGAAAAATGATCATACAATGAAATATAAGAATTTTAAGCTTCCATTAAGATAAGACCAGCATTGAACAAATAATTTGATATCTAATATCAAGATCCAAGAAAAACCTAAAAAGGGAAAAAGGGAAAAATATAAGAAGTTCAATGAAGCTTAACTATTTATATCCCTATGTGGGATGATGATACTTTTAATTCTTAGAAATTGTACTGCTAATAGTGCAAATGGAAGGACTATATATAGAGAGGGTATGGGTATAGGGTATATTTGAGGAAATTGCATAAAAATAATCAAGGAATGAGTCATACTTTGGGTGCAGAAGGAAGGGAGTTGTAGAATGGGATAATTTTTTTTTTCACTTGAAGAGGTATGAAACATTTATTACATTGGAGAAAAAGATAGAAGGATATCAATAGGTATCACTTGAGTGTTACTCTCACCATTACTGATCAAAAGATGGAATAGTATAAACAATAGGTTGAACATAGAAAGGGAAGTATAAGGGGAAGAGATCAAATAAACGGAGGAGGGCTCGGCAGAAGGGAGGACAGATCAGGGGAGTTGGAAGACAAAAGCAAAACACTAGTGAGGAGGAAAAGAATGTGAAAGCAGAGAGAGGACAAACAGGAAAAAATTGTTTGGAGGAAAATAGTTTTTAATTATAACTCTGAATGTGAATGTGATTAATTTTCTCATAAAATGAAAGTGGCTAGCAGGGTAGATTAAAAATCCTAAAATCCTACTATATAATTTACAAGAAAAAAATTTGAAGCAGAGAATAAAGGTAAGGAGCTGGAGAAGTATCTATTATGCTTCAACTGAAAAATAAATAAATAAAGCAGGGTAGCAATCTCAAAGTAAAAACAAAAATAGACCTAATTGAAAGGCATATGCTAAACAATGAAGCAATATAGCTATTAGATGTATATGTTCCAAGCAGTGTAGTATCAAAATTCTTAAAGAAGTTAAATAAGTTATAAGAAGAAACAGAGAACAAAAGGAGGTAAATAGAATATTAGAAAGGTCAGACTTTCAGAGAAAACTAAATAGTAACAGAAAATAATATATGTTTCATTTTATTTCTTTATTGATATTTTATTTTTCCAGATGCATGTTAGCAAAGTTTTTCAATATTCATTCATATGTATATGCATATTTTTAAGTTACATAATTTCCTTCCACCCTCTCTTCCTACTCCCCCTCCCCCTTAGCTGCAAACAATCAGGTGAATATTCTTCATACACATTTGTGTTAAACAAGTTTTCAGATTAGTCATTTTTAGTATGAGGAATTTGGATTAAGTGAAAAGAGAGAAAACCAATGAGATAGGAAAGAAATATAGAAGAGATTTTTTTTTTAAAAGTGATGGTAGGGGTGGCTAGGTGGTGTGGTGGATAGAGCCCCGGCCCTGGAGTCAGGAGTACCTGAGTTCAAATCAGGCCTCAGACACTTAATAATTACCTAGCTGTGTGGCCTTGGGCAAGCCACGTAACCCCATTGCCTTGCAAAAAAAAAAAAAAAAAACCAAGAAGTAAAACAAAAAGAAAAGTGATTGTAGTATTTATCAGATTCTGGAGTTTCTGTTTTGTTTTGTTTTCCTTTTTCTAGATGGGGATAACATTGTGCATAGCTGATCTAATAAGGTTGTCCTAGAACTACTGAGAGGAACTGCATTCATCAAGGTCCATCAGCTCACAATGTTGTTGTTAATGTGTGGAATGTTTTCTTGGTTCTACTTCCTTTGCTCAGCATCATTCTGTGCTTCTGTAGAGTGTGACCATTTATGGCTTCTTAATGAACAATAGTATTCCATAAAATTTATATACCATAACTTGTTCAACCATTCCCCAATTGATGAGCATCCCCTCAATTTCCAATTCTTAGGAACATGTGGGACTTTTCATAATTTTTATGATTTCTTCTGGATGTAGACCTAGAATTGGAATTGCTGGGTCAAAGGGTGTGATCAGTTTGGACATAGTTCCATATTGCTCTCCAGAATGGTTGGATAAGTTCACAATTTTACCAGCAATACATCAGTGTCCCAATCCTCCCACAACCTCTCCAACATTGATCATTTTCCCTTTTTTGTCATCTTAGTCAGTCTTATAGATGTGAGATGGAACCTAACAGTTGTTTTAATTTGAATTTCTGTAATCAATAATGATTTGGAACATTTTACATATGATGATATATAGCTTTAATTTCTTCATTTGAACTCTATCAGTTCATATCTTTTGACCATTTATCAATTGTAAAATGATTTATAACCTTATAAATTTGATGCAATTCTCTATATATTTTAGAAATGAGACCATTATCAGAACCCATAGCTTTGAAAATTGTTTTCCAAATTTTCCTTCTAATTTTGGCAGTATTGATTTTCTTAGTCAAAATCTTTCTATTTCATGCATGGTCATAAATCTGACAGAGTATTTCTTTGTCTATTAATTTATCTATGGTGTCATACTTTATATCTAATCCCATTTTGACTTTATTTTGGTATAGGGTTGAGATGTGGATCTATGTCTAGTTTTTGCCATACTATTTCCCAATTTTCCCAATAATTTTTGTCAAATAGTATGTTCTTATCAGTAATATACCTTTTACTCAATAGCATATGGTACTTACAAAAAATTGATCATGAATTAGGGCATAAAAATCTCAAAATCAAATGTAGAAAATCAGAAATATTAAATATATTTTTCAGATCATAATTCAAAAAATTTCATTTGACAAAAGGCAGTGGAAAGATAGATTAATCTAACTCTAAATGACAACTGAGACATGCAACAAATCATAGAAACAAAATTTCATTAAGGAGAATTATAATGAGACAACATATCAAAATTTATGGGAAGTAGTTAAAGCAGTACTTAAGGGAAATCTTTTTCTAAATTTTTCCATCAATAAAGTAGAAAAAGGACAAATCAATGATACTGGCATTCAATTAAAGTTAAATATCCTCAATGAGTATCAAGTGAGAACTCTTAAAAATCAAAGGTAAGATTAATAAGATTCAAAGTTCAAAAAAGCATTGAGCTAATAAATAAATTTAGGAATTGGTTTTATGGAAAAACCAGTAAATTAGACAAACTACTGGTTAATTCAATTTAAAAAAAAAGGAGAAAAAAATTCATTGTCAAGAAAGAAAAGGGAGAAACCACCACCAATGAAGAACAAATTAAAGCAATAATTATAAAATATTTTGCCTAAGCATATGCAAATTCAATTAATATTAACAATACTATAAATTACCCAGATTAATGAATCAGGAAATAGAAGGCCTAAAAAAATTGAACAAGTGATTAATGAACTCCTAAAGAAAAAAAAATTCCAGGGTCAAATGAGTTTACTAAAGAATTAAAGAACAATTAATGCAAATACTATATAAAATATTTGGAAAAATAGATGTCAACAATGCACCCAAACGGTGCTGATATCTAAACCAGAAAGAGCTAAAACAGAAAGAAATTTATAGCTCAATTTCTTATTGAATATCAATACAAAATTTTTTAACAAAATACTAGCAATGCAATTACAGCAATATATTACAGAGATTATACATTATGATCAGGATGACTTTAAACTAGGAATGTAGAGTTGACTCAATATTAAGGAAACCATCAACATAATTGATAATATTAATAAGAAAACCAATAAAAACATTATTATTTCAATAGATGATGTAGAAGCTGTTGACAAAAATACAGAATCTGGTCCTATTTAGAAACATTAGAAAGCATAGGAATAAAGGGAGTATTTGTTAAATTGAGTCCATCAGTAAGCAGTATCTCTAATGGGGATAAGCTAGAAGTCTTCCCTGTAAGAACAAGTGTGTAATAAAGATGACCATTATCATCACTATTATTCAATATACTACTAGAATTGAACTTATAGCTTATATAAGGAAAGAAAAAGAAATTGAAAAAAATTAGAATAGGAATGAGGAAATAAAACTATTGCTCTTTGGAGATGACATGATGGCATACTTAGAGAACCTCAGAGAATCAATAAAAAATTACTTGAAATGATTAGCAACTTTAGCAAAGTTAAAGGATACAGGAGAAATCCACATAAATCATTAGCACATATGACCAACATTACCTAGTAGCAAGAGATAGAAAGAGAACTCCCACTAAAAATAATTATAAACAATGTAAAATGCTTGTTAGTCAACCTGCTGAGACAAACCCAGGACCTCTATGAACACTGTTACAAAACATTTTTCACATAAAGTCATATCTAAAAATGGGAAAAATAACAATTGTACAAAGGGAGATCTAGCCAATATATTAAAAATATCAATTCTACCTAAATGAATTCACTTAGTCCCACATAAATCAAACTACCAAAAATATTTAATAGAGCTAGAAAAAAAATAGCAAGAGTTCATCTGAAAGAATATAAAGTTAAAAATATTCAGGAAATTAGTGGAAAAAAAGTAAAAGCAAGGTTGCCTAGCAAACCAAAACCATTTGGTACTGACTATGAAAGAGAGTAGTGGATCACATAAAGTACACAAGATACTCTGGTCAATTACCATAGAACCCAGCCTTTGGGATAAGAATTGATAAAAATTGTTGGAGAAACTGAGAACAATAGGACACACACCAGGTTTAGACCATCATCTCACCTAGTATACTAAGATAAAGTCAAAATGGGTGTATGGTTCAGACCATAAGCAAATTAGAAGAGTAAGAGATAAACTATTTATCAAATCTATGGAAAAAGGAAATAATTCATGATGAAACAAGAGATAGAGAGAACATTACAAAACTGTAAAATAGATAATTTTGATTGCATTAAAATAAAAGACAATGCAACCAAGATTACAAAGAAAGAAGAAATGGGAAAAGCAATCTTTTTCTTCTTTTTTTATTCTCATTTTGTACAAATTTTTTTTTACATTAATAAAATATTCTTGTTTAAGAGTAAACAAAATACCCCCTCCCCCTCATTAATATAGACTTGTTTGAGCGATAAAGTAAAGTGGAGAGAAAAAAAATTAAGACAAAAAAATTAATAGTAATAATTGTAGGTATAGCCAGGTGTCACAATGGACAAAACACCAGCCCTGGAGCCACATGCACCTGAGCCCACATCCAGCCCAGGTGTGTGACATGCAAGCCACCCGATCCCCACTGCCCTGCAAAACACAAAAAGAAGAAAAAAAAAAGACCCAAAATAAAATAAAATGGTAATAATAGTAGGGGTGGCTGGGTGGCAGACATAGTATTGGCCCTTGAGTCAGGAGCACCCAGGTCCAAATCTGGCCTCAGACACTCAAAGATCACCCCGCTATGTGGCCCCAAGCAGGCCACCCAGCCCCATTTGCCCTGCACCCCCCCCAAAATAATAATAAAAAACGTGCTTCAGTCTTTGTCCCAACACCAACGACTCTGTCATGGGTGGATAGCGTTCTTTATGGTAAGTCCATCACAAAAGTTACTTCCATATTTTTCCAACGTTGATATTGCTGATCGCAACTCCCTCCTTTCTTATTTCTCCACTACCATGTACTATATTTTCTCTCTCCTTTCACTCTGACTCTGCTGTAGGGTAGCTGAATGGGGCAGCAGACAGATCCCTGGTCCTGGGGCCAAGACGCCCTGGGCCCCCATACCACCCCTTAGGCCCAGAATCCACCTGGCCCCATGGTCCTGGACAGGCCTTCCAATCCCAGCCCCTTGCAAGAAGTAAAAAAGAAAATGTGTTATATCTGATCATTCTCCCCCCATAGTCCATCCTCTCCTCCTCTATTCATATTCCCACCCCTTCCCCCTGCTCCCCCCTCCTTACTCCAGATACCTATACCCCATTGAGTATATATGCTGTTTCTTCTCCTAGCCGCCTCTGATGAGAGCAAAGGTTCCCTCATTCCTCCTTGCCTCCCCCCTTCCATATCGTTGCAATAGCTCATTGTAATAAAAAAATCTTATTATATGAAATATCTTGGCCTATTCCCCCTCTCCTTTTTCTTTCTCCCATTACATTTCCATTTTTTTATTGACTTCATTTTTACACCATATTTTATCTTCAAATTCAGCTTTCTCCTGTGCTTCAACTGTAAAAGCTCCCTCTACCTGCTCTGTTAACTGAGAAGGTTCATATGAGTATTATCAGTGCCATTTTTCTATGCAGGAATACATGCAGTTCATCCTCATTAAGTCCCTCATATTTTCCCCCTCTCCTCCAATCTCCATACTTCACCTGAGTCCTGCATCTGAAGATCAAACCTTCTGTTCAGCTCTGGCCATTCCAAAAGGAACCTTTGAAATTCCCCTGGTTCATTGAAAGTCCATCTTTGTCCCTGGAAGAGGACATTCAGCCTTGCTGGGTAGTTCATTCTTGGATGCATTCTAAGCTCTTTTGCCTTCTGGTATATTATATTCCAAGCCCCATGAGCTTCCAATGTATTTGCTGCTAAGTCCTGTGTGATCCTGACTGAAGTTTTATGATATTTGAACTGTGTCTTTCTGGCTGCTTGTAATATTTTCTCTTTGACTTGGGAGTTCTGGAACTTGACTATAATATTCTTGGGGGTTGTTTTTTTGGGATCTCTTTCTCTGGGGGATTGGTGGATTCTCTCCATTTCTATTTTGCCCTCTGCTTCTAGAATATCAGGGCAATTTTCCTGTAGTAATTCTTTGAAAATGACATCAAGACTCTTTTCCTGATCATGACTTTCAGGTATTCCAATAATTTTAAAATTATCTTTCCTAAGTCTGTTTTCCATATCAGTTGTTTTTTCAATGAGATATTTCACATTTTCTTCTAATTTTTCATTTTTTTGGGTTTTGAAGTATTGATTCCTGAATTCTGGTAAATCATCAATCTCCCTGAATTCTATTCTTTGTCTGAAGGATTTGTTCTCCTCAGAGAGTTTTCTTATCTCTTTTTTCCATCTGCCCAATTTTGCTTT
Source organism: Macrotis lagotis (assembly GCF_037893015.1). Taxonomy (NCBI): domain Eukaryota; kingdom Metazoa; phylum Chordata; class Mammalia; order Peramelemorphia; family Peramelidae; genus Macrotis; species Macrotis lagotis. Next base: position 115,997,341 of record NC_133666.1, read on the forward strand.
TTAAAGCATTCCTCTCCTCAATAACTTTTTGAACTGTTTTAATCCATTTGACCTAAGCTGTTTTTTAGCATGCTATTTTCTTCAGCATTTTTTTGGATTTCCTTGACTAAGCTGCTGACTTCATTTTCATGTTTTCCCTGCATCTCTCTCCTTTCTTTTCCCAGTTTTTCTTCCAACTCCCTCATTTGATTTTCAGTCTTTTTTGAGCTCTGTCATAGCCTGAGCCCAATTTCTGTTTTTCTTGGAGTCTTTAGATGCAGGAGCTTGTGCTTCCTCATCTTCAGACTGAGTATTTTGATCCTTCTTGGACTCATATGCAAAATATTTCTCAATGGTCTTCCTCTTGTTTCTCTGCTTGTTCATTTTCCCAGCCTGGGCCTGGTTTTAGGGTGCTTCCTGAGCTTTTGGGACACTCCCACAAGGGTCTCAGTGTGTGAGGCTCTGTCCTCCCTCCTGGTCTGTGACGTGCCACCCTCTGCCACGGGGCTGAGGTGGGGGGTCCCTGCTGTTCTATTTGGGGGGCCTAGACTGCTATCAGGATCTGACTGTGGTCAGAGCCCCAGAGTCCTGTTCCAAGGGCAGAGGACAGAGCTAGGCAGTCTCTCTCTTCACTGCCCTCCCTCAGCTCAATGGGCTCATACCCTGGAGGCCCCTGCTTACCGGCTCCGCCTGCTTCTGTTTCGGGATCAGGGCTGCTGAAAGACCAGCTACTGGCTGTGTGCCCTGAGGGCTGGGCTCCACATGCTTGCTGTGGCAGAGCCCCCCCCCCCCTGCTGTTCCCCTACTTTGTGCCCATTGCTCCTCGGGGTGCAGCTCAGGAGACTCCACCTCTGCTGTGAGCTGCAGCTCCCAGTGCCCTGGGGCTGACTCTGGGAGGCTGAAGTTCTTTCACTCTGGCGGGCCACACCTCTGGCGGGCCACCCCTCCGACCCTGGGGAGCCGGGGAAAGCAATCTTTACAGAAAATAGTAAACTCCTCATTTCTCAATGAATCAACTGAAATAAATTTTTCAGAATACAAGTTATTCCTTAATTGATAAATGATCTAAGAGAACAGGCAGTTTTCCCCATGAAGAAATCATAGATATTTGCAGAGAAATGCAAATTAAAATAACTCTAAATTACTCCCTCACACCTATAAGATTGACTAATATGATCAATGTTGGAGGAGACGTGGGGAAACTAGGACATTAATGCACTATTGGTGGAATTATGAACTGTTCATACCATTCTAGAGAGTGATTTGAAACTATGTCCAAATAGCTACCAAACTGTGCATATTCTATGATCCAGCAATAATTCCTAGTAGATATGCATCCCAAAGATATCACAAAAAAAGAAAAGGACTTACATTTGGCAAAATATTTATAATAACTCTTTTTTGTGGTGGCAAAATTTGGAGATTGAGGAAATGCCCATCACTTGGGGAGTGACTGAACAAGTTGGGATATAGGAATGTAATAAAATACTGTTGTGCAATAAAAAATGATGAACAGTCATATTTCAGAAAAACCTAGGAGATTTGTACCAATTGATGCAAAGTGAAATGAGACTATATATATATATATATATATATGTATATATATATATATATGTATATATATATATATATATATACATATATATATATATATATAGTATCAGCAAGATTGTGTGATGAGCAGCACAATGATTCAAGACAAGGCAAAGGACTCAAGAAAGAAAATGCTATTAATGTGCAGATAAAGAAATGAAGGACTCTGTATGAAGCCTAAAGCATATAATTTTCAATTGCTTTATCCTTTTTTTGTGTTTTTTTTTCTTTTTAATTGTTTCTTCTTTCAAAACTGTGACTAAGAAGATGGCAGCATGGAGGCAGCATTTCCCAGGAACTCTTTCCCCAGGAAACTCCAAAAGCCATCAAATTATGACTCTAGCTAAAATTTAGAGGGGCAGAATCCACAGAAAGACTGAGTGACAAATTTTCCCAGTCCAAGATACCTTAGAAGTTCTGCTGGAAAGGTGTGTCTCACCAGGCCCGGGAGTTTGAAAAAGCCCCAGTCCTGCACAGTAGGGGGAACAGCTTGAAGGGGCAGTGAGAGAATTCTGCTGCACCAGAATGAGTGTGGAGTGAGGGAGCACAAGACACAGAACCTGCAGGGAGAATCGTGGGAAACCAGCCTGCACCTCCAGAGCACAGCCCACAGTAAGGGGGTCAGGGGAGAAGGCAAAAATTTCTCTGCTTTCCCTGAGGGCAGCATTGCTGTTTGCCCACACTCAGATCCAGGCTGCAGTTTGGGCTTCCATATTAAGATAGCCAAGCAGTACTCCTCCTTACAGCTCCAGGGCAAAGGGGAGTTCTGTGGTTATCTACATATCAAAGCACAGACAAAAGAACATAAGACCTTGAAGAAATAAAGGTCCTAGTGGGGTGTCCCCCCAAACCCCCCAAAGTCTTGGAAGTGCTGTAAATTAGTCTTGGACTGAGGAAATGAGTAAACAACAAAACTGTGATTAACATGGAGATATATTTCACATGAAAGCATATACTTAATTTATATCAAATTGCCTGACATTTTAGAAGAGGAGAGGGGAAGGGAGGGACAGAGAAAAATTTGGAGCTCAAAATCTTGTAGAAATGAATGCAAAAGTTGTCTTGTCATATAATTGGCAAAAATAAAACACTACATAAACATAAACCCTTTCATGATTTTTTAGGATGCTCATAATATAAGCCTTCCTCCAAAAATAAGTCCCAATTAATATCATCAGTCAAATGGACACATTTAGTATGTCTGTTGCCAACTAGGATGGATGTATTGAATTATAAAATTATAATATTAATATATAATTAAATATAGATAAATAATATTATTGACATTAATACTTAAAATAATTGATAATATAAATTAGTATTAGTATTAGTATTTATAAATAGCCAAGTGGGTCCTTTTGGTAAATGCCTATGTAAACAAACAAACACAAAACTTATTGCCTAATTACTAATCAGAGTACAGAATCAAGGCACAAGTGGAAAGAAAGCCCCATCTCTAATCACTGAGAGCAAGAAAGATAAGATTGAACATGTTTCAGGCATTTATGTTCTTAAAACCAAAAAAGCTTGGTGCACACAAAGCAGTTATAAGGAGCAATTTAATGCTGCCACCTGTTTTGCAACGTGGCCAAAGAGGTCTGCCAGTCTGAGATTCAGCCAGGACTCATTGTGCTAACAACTTTTGAATCAAAATTTATATAAGACTTGATCTTAGTTTTAGGGAAATATGATTTTAAGGATTTCATTTCATTAGATTTGTTTGCTTAAAAAATGCAATCTACTTTATCTATTTTATCTACTACAATCCTCTATTCCTTGTTTGTTCATGAGTCTTTCCGCCTGTCTACCTATACCTAATATGTAATTTCCCCCATGTTTCTCTAATTTGTTTATGATGTTAAATTTTATATTTAGGTCAAATTTCTATTGGAATTTGTTGTTGTATAGGTCTACAGAATGGATTTAAATAGAATTTCTTCTTTCCTGCTAAATTTTTTCTGGTTGTTATTTTTCCCTTTTTAAACAATCTATCCTTATTTCAGTAGTCTTTGTGTTTATTACCTTCTATGATATTATATACTTTTGCTTCCATATGGTGTTGACCTAATATATTTGGATGGTCGGGCTCTCTGTTTTTAGCCAAGCATCTTATTGTTTGGATAATTACTGTTTTGTAATATATTTTATAATCTGTCCCTGTAATTTCTCTTGAAATTCTCTACTTTTTTATTTCTCCATATGAATTTTAGTAATATTCTTTCAATTTCTATAAAATAATCTTTTGGCAGTTAAACAGATATATCAAGTTTTAATTTTGTTAAAAATTCTAAACTATTGTACAAATAAGTATTATATAAAAATTTAAATTTTTAACTGTTTTTCTTTTTTATTTTTAAAGACACATTGTGGTCTCTTTTTTTGAGAAATCAGTTCATTTTGTTGTATTTATTAAAGTGAGTGATATTAAGGAATATGCCAACTGTAATGAAACTTCAAGCTTACACACAAAGTTCATCTTTGAATTTACAGGTTTCATATTCAAAAGCATTGTGAAAACACAGCTCATCTGTGTCAGGATTCTGTACCCAACTATAAGGAGATGATGATGGTAAATTGTACAAGCATTTTGTTTTAAAACATACTGTTACATTTTGACCCTATTTGTTGTTTGTACATGTTTTATTAATTCAAAGTTGGAGTGAATTTTCTGCATTATTCTCAGTTCTATTAACTTTGATTTTACCTTTGTTTTTAAATGAAAAAAAAAAGGTTTGAAAAAATCCATACATTTTGACCTATCTCTGAAAGCATCTTTGATATCCCACATATTGGAAAACATGCCAACAGAGGACTAACTCTTATAATACCCTATGTTGTTGAAATTCCTTTGTTGTGTAGATTCTGCCTTATTATGGTTTAGTTTGTTACTAAACTAAGCTGTGATTCTTTATATAGTGATTGTCATTCTAACCTGGTTAACAATTTTGGTGAATATACCTCCACTTTATGACAATGCAATTTTAAAGAACTACTGAAGTGCAACAGAAATGGATAGTTAGTAGATGATAGTAGAAGTGCCTTGTACCTTAAAGGCTATAGAACTGAAACCCATGTGCCTGTTGTCAAACTCCTTAAACCAAGATTGATACAAACACACACACACACACACCACAAGTAGATGTTATACATGTATAAGGCTTATTGAAGAGCAATCTTTAGATTGCAGAGCTTTTATGTCTTTCATCTCTTTGCTTCTGTCTTCGCACCTTTCAGTATCTGCTTCACATTCTTATTCACACACCCTTTCCTATTGACCTAATATGCCATCAGAGAAACTGAACTAGCAGGAGAAAATAAATCCAACCTAAAGTGGATATTGATACACACATTCTACAAAGGACATATGAAGAAAGATACTATCTACATATAGAGAAAGAATTGATAAATAGAAATACACATAGAATAACTTTACATACATGTGAGTATGTATACATACATGCATGCATGCATATGCACAAACACACATATACATACATACACACATACAAAGATCAGCAACTGAGATCCTGGCTCAGCAGGCCAATGGCAAAGCAGACCAGCTGGGAGGGCTCTGACACCAGAGCTGACAGCAAATTGAAAGCCCTAGTACCTCTGTGAAGTCAATGTGACTAGGTCAGACAAAGCAAGTCACTAGCATCAGAAACTCCAACATGGAAAGTCTGTGAGCAGGCCACTTCCCCAACACAAGAAACTTGGATCAGTGCTCCTTATGACCTAGGAGCAGAGGGCAAAATTTGTAAGTAAAGTCAGAGAATAGTTCTCACCATAGAAAATTATTGTGGTGAAAAGGAAGATAACAACACCATCACAGAAGAGGACAGCAGAAAAAGTACCACATGTGAAGCCCCAGAGGGGAATATGAATTGGTATCAAGCCCAAAAAGATCTCTTAGAAGAACTTATAAAGGATTTTAAAAATCAAGAAGAAAAATTGGGAAAAGAAATGCAAGGTAAATCAATAGCTTGGAAAGGAAGCACAAAAATTGAAGAAAGCTCTTTAACTGACCAAATGAAAAAAAATCACTGAAGAAAACAGATCCTTTAAAAATACAACTGGCTAAATGAAAAAAAAAAAGAAATACAAAAACTAACTGAAAAAATAATTCATTAAAAACTAGAATTGGGGAAATGGAAGCTAATGACTTAATAAGACAGCAAGAATCAGTCAAGCAAAATCAAAAAGATAAAATAATAGAAGCAAATGTAAAATACTTCACTGGAAAAGTTAATTGACATTTATCAGGTTTTTGAAATGGGAAGCATTCAAGTGGAGGCTCACATAATATCACATTAGAAACCTTATCTCTCAGGGTTATTCTTAGAATAGTGAGAAAAATAGTACTCACCCTCTGGGAACTCAACATTTGAGTCTGAGTGTGAACTGAGAGTGAATGCAAAGTGATTGCTTTAATATTGACAACTATGAAAGTAATTCCACTTTTCTGCAAAACTAGAAAGTGGTAGAACTATATAAAAGCCATAAGCATTGATGCAAACACTTTTTAGTGTCACATGATTTACTATAAAAGACCTTTAAGAGCTCCCTTAGAGTCAGAAAACTTGAGTTCAAATCTTCCATTAAGACTTATATATATATGATCTTGAGAAAGTCATAATTTCCCTGGGACTTAGTTTCCCCTTTGTAATGTGAGTAATTTAAACTAGATGTCTTCTTAATTTCCTTTTAACTTAGAGCTATGATTCTATGACCTTGAGATCTTATTAATCATTTGATTTAAGTGAATGATATCATTACATGACTCTTCTGAAAAATACATTAAATAACTTCTTCATGCCATAGAATCTTTCTCCAATAGCACCATAATTCCATTTGGACTTCTTAGAATAAATTTCTTAATTATTTCAAGGAAAGACATTGAAGGCTTTAAATTTTAATTCATGAGTCACATTAAATCAATAGAAGGCAATACTTAAAAAACCTTGTTTTCTTCTAGACAAGGCATGTTGAATACAGCTGTCATGAAAAACGCTCTTTTGATGCAGAAGGCGAATGACATTGATTGTAGGGTTATGTTCAGGAGGTGAGTAAGTCGACCTCTAAGGGTCTGGTGCTACAGCCATGCTTACACACTGTCAGAAGTCAACAACCATGCTAATTACCTCAATTGGAAAACAATTTGATAGTTTTCTGCTGGCAGGATGTGAAGCAAGTGGCAACCTTTTCAACTGTGCACATAAATAATTCTTCTGACAAAATAATTTGTGAGTTTGGCAAATCCAAAGAAAAGTCTGTTTTGTAAGAGGAATAGAACAAGAAAATAGGATGAATAGACCTCTTTGATCAACTCTTGTCATCATTTTCATGCACTCATAAGTCTGTAAAATGATATCATCCAAACCCTACTGAGTTTGTGAAATTACTCTGGTCAATGGTTATATATTCTCACAAAATTCTAACTGCTCTACAAAACTTGATACTGCAAAGTTCAGAGAAAGGGACAATGATGATGTCTTTGCAGAATAGCAATGTACAGAACACTGGAAGACTATCAACTAACCCTCTTCCTAATTGACTGACTGAATGGCATTTTTCAGTGTCATATTCTAACAAATATTATAAATCTGATTGTGAGATGTGTGTAACAAAGCAATACATGAGAGACATTCATATACCACATACTATAAATAGTATAATGTATCAATGCATGAAAAATGAGGCAAAAGTATAAAGTTGTAACCCAAAAACATTGCTTGGAATGATTTTTTGATGTTATTGACAATAAAGCATGTTATGTTAAAAATACATGTTTTTGCAAGTTTATTTGCTATAGGTTCATTTATAGGGTTATTAGGAAGAAACTTATTTAAACTGCCACAGTAATTAATCTCTTGTGAAGTTTGAATTTTGGCCCAAATTTAGTACAAAATATTCAGCACTGCAAGAAAGGAAAAAAAAATCAGCACTGAAAGAGTTAAGACAATTAACACCAATGTTATATGGGTCTTAGCATATATTTTCAGAATTATAAAACTGTACCATAACTGATACGGAAAGTATCCTTACAAAAACCCAAACCATCAAGTATTAGTGGAACACAGAGCTAATTATTCCTTGGCAGCTGTAGAAAGATCAATAGGTTTACTTTGCAAAAAAGAAACAGTTTGACATTTTCAAAGCACATGACAAAGAAGGGTAAAAACTTATGAAAATATTTTTGGAATAAAAAGACATCTTTCCTTGCTGAAAATAGATAATTTGAATTTGTTGAATGTATCCAATTTGTTTTTACTATGAAGTAGATATGAAACAGCATAGATCTAGGAGTGGAATCAAAAGACCCTCCACAGAAAAAATCCAAAAGAATCACGTCAATAATGTATTGACAAAGAAACATAGAACAAAACACTGAACCATGAATTTTAAAAAATAGAAATGGGGATATTTATGATTACAAATCAGAATCTTAATGTTGCCATCAGGAATTACAGACAGGTTATTCTTTAGAAGTCCAGACATACTAAAGAATGCAGATTTTACAAAGAAATAGTAGAGAATGTGCAACATACCACTCCACACTGCAAAAATTTTACTTATGTCAAATGCCTAGGAAGACATGACTGGTAGCATACATCAGAAGCTCAATATCTTTTATGGACTAACAGATGAGGAAACCCCTTATTAATTATAGACTCCAGATATTCTTGAATATTTCACAAATAAAATCTATTGGAACTGGAACATCATTACAGATAGAACTATTGCCCATATTTGCCCATGGATAACATTGATCAATAAAGCATAATTAAGACCATTTATATTATATAACACCATACCAAGTACTCAAAAATGTCCAAACTATGTGCAATTAAAGACTTGAAAAAGATATAGAGATTGAGCAGAAGAAATGAAAATCATATCAGTCTAAGATTAGGTACTTATCTCTGTCATTCTGTTTGCTTCCTAGAGGCATCTAGGTGTGGTGCTGAATAGAATACTGGATCAAGTCAGGAAGACTCAAATCCAGACCTGTCCTCAGACTTACTAGCTGGGTGACCTTGGGCAAGTCCCTAACCTTTGTCAGTCTCAGTTTCCTCCACTATGAAGTGGGGATCATGATTGCACCTCCCTCATAGTGCTATTAGAGGTATCACATGAAGTAATATTTTAAAGGCCTAGCATAATGCCTGGCACACATCAGGTACTAAATTCCCTTCCTCTTCCATATTAGAGTTCTCCTCAAAATCCTTAATGAGACTCCAAAATATGAGTTTACACCTTAATATTTTCATTTAAATGCATAACAGTTTGTATGATATTAAATACAAAGGAATATGTATGGCTTATTTCCAGAACATTTCTCTCTGAACTCTATTCAAAATATGTTTGATTTCAGAGTGATAATAGTAATGCTTATCATTTTTCATGGAAATAGGAATTTTATAATAAATGCTTACAAATAGAACTATTATTTCCAGGCAAATCAATCATAGAATTCTTCTTTCACTTCTTTCACTTTTTTCACTTTCACTTCTTGCACTTCTTTAGAAATCTCATGAGCTCCCATGAGTTCATTTATAATTTCATAACAGATAACTACCAGATCCATATGTCTTACCATATGTCTTACCTTTCTCATTGATTTCAGTTTTCTATCACTACCTGACTATTTAACCATTCCAACTCAGGCATCTCTAGACACTTAAGATTCAACAAATGTACAAAAGAGCTTATTATCATTCTCCACTAGACCCAATTCTCCTCCAAACTTCTCTCCAACTATTTGGAAAACCAACCATCCATCTATTGACCGTGGTGTCATCTTTGATTCTTTGCTCTTCCCTCATCTCTCATGGTCAAGGTTTGTTATTTTTTTTCCATATCAGCTACTCTGCTTTTGACTCCAAGAACATCATTTTCCTCCAGCTAAATTCATCACTATAAATCTCATCCTTACGGGAAATTGCTTCAGCTCTAGGAATGAATCTCTCTTCAGTACATGTATTTGCCTCCCACTGTGACTGGAAAACTGGAGGGCAGAGCAAAAAATTCCTCCCTTTCCTTTATAGAGCACTCAAAATTCCCACCTACTCCTAATTTCCCATTTGCTGCTCTGCTTGGTTTGATTAGGAAATCATACACCTGTACCAGGTATCCTGTCCCCCTTTTTCCTTTTCTTTTGTGTATTTTCTTTCTCCAATTAGTTGAAAGCTCCCTGAAGACAAAGTTAAGCACACTGCATGATGCACAGCAGGCTCTTATTTATTTAAGATTTTATTTATTTTTTATTTACACATTACTTAAATATTCTTGTTTAAGAGTAAGCATAATACCTCCTTCTGCACAAAAATATAAAATCTCATGAGAAATAAAGTAAAAGAAAGAGAAAAAAATGCATTTCAGTCTGTGTTCTGATACCATTAGCTCTGTCTTGGGTGGATCACATTTTTTATTATAAGTCCATCATAGATGTTACTTACATATTTTCCCACAGTTGCTGTTGATTATTGTAATTCTCTCCATCCATTCCTCCCCACTACCATCTATTATATTTTCTCTCTCCTTTCACTCTATCCCTCGTCAAAGTTGTGCTATGAGGCAGCCAAGTGGCTCAGTGAACAGAGCACTGGCCCTGGAGTCAAGAGGCCCCAAGCCTACATGCCACCCCAGATACAGAGCAACTACCTGGCTCCGTGGCAAGGACAGATCATCAAGTCCCAGGATCTTGCAAGAAGTAAAAAAGAAAATGTGTTATATCTGACTACCCTCTCCTCTATCACCCATATCCCCTCCCCTCCCCTCCCCCATCACCTTCTCTCCTTTTTCCTCCAGATGTCTATACCCTATTGAGTGTGTATGCTGTTTCCTCTCTGAGCTATTTCTGATGAGAATGAAGGTTCCCTCATCCCCCCTTGCCTTCCTCCCTTCTATATCATTGCAAAAGCCACACAAATATCTTAGCCTATTCCACCTTTCCTTTCTCTTACTCCCAGTACATTTTTCTTTCACTCAATAACTCCATTTTTACAATATATTATATCTTCCAATTCAGCTCTCTCCTATGGCTCATCTATAAAATCTCCTTTTACTTGCTCTATCAAATGAGACAGTTCATATGAATATTATCAGTGTCATCTTTCCTTGCAGGAACACATGCAGTTCATTATCATCATTAAGTCCCTCATAATTTACCCTTCTCCTCCACTCTCTATGTTTCACCTGAGTCCTGTACTTGAAGGTCAAACTTTCTGTTCAGCTCTGGTCATTTCAACAGGAACATTTGAAATTCCCCTTGTTTCATTGAAAGTCCATCTTTTCTGCTGGAAGAGGATGTTCAGTTTTGCTGGGTGGTTGATTCTTGGTTGCATTCCAAGCTCTTTTGCCTCCTGGAATATTATATTCCAAACCCTATGAGCACTTAATCTAGTTGTTGCTAAGTCCTGTGTGATCCTGACTGCAGCTCCATGATATTTGCATTGTGTCCTTCTGGCTGTTTGTAATATTTTCTCTTTGATTTGGGAATTCTGGGACTTGGCTATAATATTCTTGGGGGTTGGTTTTTTTTGGATCTCTTTCCAGGGGAGAACAGTGGATTCTCTCAATTTCTATTTTATCCTTTGCTTCTATGATATCAGGGCAATTTTCCTGTAGAAATTTTTTAAAATGAAGTCAAGGCTCTTTTCCTGATCATGACTTTCATGTATCCCAATAATTCTTAAATTATCTTTCCTGAATCTGTTTTCCAAATCAGTTGTAGTTTCAATGAGATGTTTCACATTTTCTTCTAACTTTTCATTCTTTTGGTGTTGAACTGTTGTGTCTTAATTCCTCACAGTCATCAGTTTCCTTTAGCTCCATTCTACATCTGAATGATTTGTTTTCCTCAGAGAGCTTTATCTCCTTTTCCTTCTGGCTAATTCTGCCTTTTAAAGCTTTCTTCTCCTCAATACTTTTTTGAACTGTTTTATCCATTTGACCTAACCTGGTTTTTAACATGTTATTTTCTTCAGCTTTATTTTGGATCTCCTTGACTAAGCTGCTGACTTTGTTTTCATGTTTTTCCTGCATCTCTCTCATTTCTTTTCCAATTTTTCTTCCATCTCCATTACTTGATTTTCCAAATCTTTTTTTTGAGCTCTGTCATTTCCTGAGCCCAACTTCTTTATTTCTTGGAGTCTTTAGATGCAGAAGCTTGGACTTGCTCATCTTCAGATTGAGTATTTTGGTCCTCCATGGGACCAAAGTAATTGTCAATAGTCAGGTTTCTTTTTTTTTCCTCTTTACTCATTTCCCCAGCCTGTTCCTGGTTTTGGGGTGCTTCCTGAGCTTTTGAACCCCCCACAAGGACCTCAGTGTGTGAGCCTCTGACTGCTCTCCTGGTCTGTGAATGATCACAAGCTCACCCCTCTGCCATGGGGTTGTGAGGGGGGAGGTCCCTGTTCTATGGGGGGCCTAGACTGAGACCAGGGTCTGAATGTGTTAGAGCCCCAGAGTTCTATTTCAGGGACAGAGGCCAGACTTTCAGCAGTCTCCCTCCACTCCCTTAACTCTGGTGGACTGATCACTCAGGGCACAACTGCCTAGAGATTCCTGCTGGGTTAATCCAGGGGCCTGATGCTGTTTTCTGGATCTGGGGTGCCCACAGCTGTGCTGAATGTCGTGGCTGTGCTGAGGGCCTGGGCTTTGCAGCATGCCACTACCTTGCTGAGGGCCTGGGCTTGGTGCTCCTTCTGGCAGAGGTCTCCCTGCTGATCCTCCAAGTTGTGCTTGATGCTTCCTGGGATACAGGTCAGGAAAGTGCTTCTCCTGCTAGGAGCCAGCACTCCCAGGAGCTCTGGGTCTGTTCCCAAGAGGCTGAAGTTCCTTTGCTTTGGCGTGGCCACCCCCTCCAATCTCGTGGAACAGAGTTTTTCCTACTATTTTCCAGGTTATCTTGGGCTGGAGAATTTCCTCACTGGATCTTTCTATGGGTTCTGTCTCTTGAAAATTTTTGAAATATTTTGGAAAGAGCACCTAAGAGAGGCTCTTCTCCTGCTGCATAGTAGGCTCTTAATAAAAATTTATTGACTATTATTGATTCCATCTCTCACATTTCTCTCCCTTTTTCTCAAGATCCTTGGCCTAATTAAGTCTCTTTTCCCTTCTTAAATGGACTACTGAAATTACTTTCCTTTCCTCTAGTGTTTCCCCTTTCTAATTCATCATCCATACATAATACAAAATAAAACACATATAGCACAGTTTTGAACATGTCATCCCTCTGATAAAAAGCAAAACAAAACATAACAATCAAACAAAAACCTTTAGTGGCTCCCTATTGCAACTTAAAATAAGGAAAAAATGCTCATCTCATTTAAAATCTTTTATATTCTGATTCCAATGTTTTTTTCCAGGTATATTTTGCATTTCACTTCTTATGTAGTTAATGTTCCAACCAAACAACTTTTCATTGTTTCTTGCCAATAAAGAGTTTCATATCCTACTACTATATCTTTGTACAGCCTTTTCCCTGAGCCTGAAATGTATTCTTGCTACAAATATCACAGTTTTGTATGAACTGTGCTGGTCATGTTATAGACTCTTAATAAATTTAACTATTTTTTGAATTGAATTGTTAGACTATGTGGAACTAATTTACATTTTGTGGCTCAGTACTTGGGAGCCATTTTTGGTTATCAGTTACAGCAAGATTAAAATGAATGAATTATTTGAAGTAGTCACATTATTCAAATTCACACTGAATATTTTTATTGGGAAAGAATCAATGACCATACTTTACATAATTATAACTTTTAAAAGTCTGAATTCATAATATGTGACCATTTCATGGAATTTATTATTTACCCTAATGGAGGACTAGGTGCACGTTTTTTTTGTTTGTTTTTATTTTGTTTATTTTTGGATTTAAAAAGTCAGAAAACTTCTAAAAGAAGCCATAAAGTTTCTGAAACCTGAATTCTAAACTCCTTCCATTACACCATTCTCTTTCCATATACTCACACAGTCATCTAGTCTACTAATATAAACTAAGTAGTTTTGGATCTGGCCATCAATTGGCTGCTTTCCCATTAAGACTTCCTGATCTTTCATCTGCCCTGAAGTTGATTTGTCTTTTATACATTATCTCTCCCAATTAATGTGATAACTTTCTAGAAAGTTTTTCCTATTTGTATTCCCTGTGCATGGCACTGGGAATTCATTCATTCATTCCTTCTTTCAAAAATCTATAATTTCAAGGAGGTTTAATTTTACACAGGTAATTAATAATAGAGCCATTATTCAAACCTAGATGTTTAGGTTCCAAGTTCAGTGTTCCTCCTAACACATTATGCTTTCAATAATAGATAGAACTAGGCTCTGTGTGTGTGTGTGTGTGTGTGTGTGTGTGTGTCTGCATGTGTGTAGAACAGGAAAAAAAATCTACTCCAGTTCTGAAGTAGTTCATAAAATTTTTTTTTGGTAAAAAATATATATCTTCTAAGATAGGAAGGCCATTCTATATGACCTAGGATAGAAAAAAACTTTTAATAGCTCTACTAGGTATCATATTCTAAACTGAAACTTTCCCCAGGCCCCTCTTCAGTTCTATATGCTGCCTGTACTCCTGACAGTTCTGTCTGCTCAGGCAAAACATATGCTTCTTTTAACCAGCAATAAATTTGAGAGGAACTGCAGAAGGTTGCTCTCTTCTGGAACAGAGAAAGCTTCCCATCTATCCTCAAATGATCCACTCCCATACTCTTGGCAACCTCTATCCTTGTCTTGCCAACCATTCTCTCATGCCTACATCTCATCTCTGACTATTTACTTCTAACAGGCCAAGTTCACAAGTTCCATATACTTCTTTTAGAAAATGGGACTGTTGGGCACTTTGAAAGATGAAGTGCTTTTTTAGATTACCTTAAGGCAATTTCAATAATAAATTACTCCAATTATGTGTTTCACATTCTAATTATAAACAAATCTAATTGAGAGAATGGACTCCTAACTCAGGAAGGAGTTTGAAATTATGGTCTACATCTAGAAAATATACTAGAGTTTCATTATTAAGTACACAAAGTGACTAGTGTAATTAAGTTGCCAAACATTTTCCCCTGTCTCCTCTTTTTTATATGTCTCTTTTCAATTATTGCAATTTTTTGAAAAAATCACCTTGGTGCCTCTAATTTTCTATATCATCTAGGCGAAAGAGGCCAGAGCAAGCAGATGGTGCTTTTGCTGCTCCCCTGTAGGCAAGTAGACTTGGATGCTGTTGTATTATGAGGGAAATGAATTTTAGAGCTATTGGGACTTGCCCTATAAATGCCTTTTCTGCCATGGTTCAAACTAAGAGAAATAAAGCCTGAAAAAGAAATGATTTTAGCCCTGGGGATTGGGGTGGGGGTTGCAGGTTAATCCTGTATCTGAAAGGTAATTTGGGATATAACCAGATAGAACTTCTTTTGTCTTTATTCTTCCTTTTCTTTTTTCAGTGAAAATTGGTTTATCTGGCATTCTATCAACTTAAGCCCTGTAATAACTAGCACTTGTGCATAATAGAACTGATGCTTTTAATGATAACCATGTGGTACTGCAGTAACTTGAATGACTTCTGAATCATCAAAGACTAATTAAGTCTTGTTCTGTATAGTTGTGAGGCTCAAATGAGATAACTTATGGAAAGCACTTTGCAAACCTTAAGTGCTATATAAATGCCACCTAGTCTTGCTCTTTAGTGTTGTGTATTTTATTTATTTTTTTATTGCTTTGAAAATCAGTAGTCTGGATATAGCAATTCTTATGTTGCTTAACCTTATGAATTTCATCATCTTTCAAATGGGGAAAATCATACCTATAATACCTGAAGTTTTAATGAGAATTAAGTGAGATAAAGAATATAAAATACTTGATAAAATCCAAAATACTATACAAATATCATGTTTGATGATAATGTGTGATTTATTTAGTAATTCTCTATTAAACATTGTATTGATTATTTAGCATACTCTCTTATTAGATTATCCATTTAGCCTTAAATCAACAAACATTTTATGTACCTAGTTTGTACTAGTACCTATGCCAGATACAGAGAACCCAAAGAGAAAAAGGAAACAGTTATCATCTGAGATAATGGGAAATTTTGTTTTGTGCAAAAATTCATCCCTTGTCTCATATATAGCAACTACTTGGTCATATGTTTAGATTTTAAGCTTCTCTTTTTTGTTGACTTCTCACATCTGAAGTTAACAAGTTAGAAATGGGAATTATATTTTTTCCCCAAAATTGTGATCTTCTGTTTGAATTTATTACTTCTGTCATTAGCAGTGTTATATTTAAAACCTTAGTGCACCATCTTTGGGTCTTCCTTAATACTCATTTTTGATATTCAAGTCTTTTTATTTATAGCCACATAATGTCTCCAGCATCCATCCTCTTCTTTCTATTCCCATTTCCACCATCCTAGCAAGGCTGTCATTATGTCTTCATAGATTGCATAATAACTTTTTTAAATCAATCTGCTTAATTCAGGTTCTCCCCTCTTTTCATTTGATATTGTGCTGATTATAGCAAACTGTAGAATGCTGTATAGTCTTTTCAATGAGACTCATAGTCACATAAAAGAGATCAGCCAAGTGATCCATGTAGGAACAAATTACATTACTGAAAGAATGAATTGTCCATGTAATAAATGTTTGGATGACTTCTTCCTTAGTTTAGGCCACAACTTTGTGAGTTTGTTCTACTTCTTACTCTCAGAAAAGATATGCAGTATATATCCCAGAGGTACTTTCCCAATCTCTATTTTCGCTAGCAGAGTGAGTTCCCAGAGGATGGAGACCCCTGGAAGTGAGAGGTTAGTGTCATTGCATTACTGCTCATGAGCCTCCACCAGTGGTGCTCCCTCCATGAGTACCAATTGAGATCTACTTAATTAACTTTTAGAAAGGTATATTTACTAAGGCAGTATAGTAAGAACAGTTCATTCAAAAAGCATCTCCCTTAAAATCTTTGTCAAATTTAGCCACCAGTACACACTGAGTCCAAGAGAAAGTTAAGTTTAGAGAGCACATGTGTGAAAGAGGAACTCAAAGTTCCCTGTGGCTACCAGTTCTTTTACCAACTTTAAGAGGTATTCATAAGTACCCTTTAGCTATTGTGTTATTTTCTTCTGGGTTCTTTGTAACGTTCTGAAGCTGCTTTTCTTCAAAGTGTCTAGTTTGTACTTGACTCTCAATGAAGACACTGCCACTAATGATTGGGAGGCTGTAATTTCATCATAGCTATGCTGCTGCTGATAATTCTAAAACCTCTAAGTTCACAAGTTCACAAGACTGTCCTATAGTCAAGATGAAGGAATTTGACAAAGTCTCCCTTATTTTTTATGCAGTGATTGTTCACATCTCTTTCCCAGTGATTGCTCTCAGAGATTTGATCAGAATGCTAGCAGATATTTGAGACCTGGCTTTCAACTGCCTTGTTATTCTATAGATGATTCAAAGGGTATGGTAGGAAATCCACAAGTTTAATTCTTTGGATAGATAAATTAATGTATTCAACAGAGTTTTCTAGATCTTGTTCAAACATCTTATTTATTGACTTATTTAACAGAGGTGTCTCAACCTGTCAAAGTATAATAATTATTTTACGTTTTTACAACTATATGCCTGGTCAAAGGTTAATTTTCTTAGCTATTGTGAAGAATGAAGTGTGTTCTCCTTAAGAATGGCATGTTTCTGGGCAGGATAATTTCCATATTCCCAGTATACCAGAAAGAAAGAGAGAGGAAGAAGAGAGGGAAATGAGCAAGTGGCAATAGTTTTAAAAACAGTAATTAATAATAATAATAATAATAATAATAATAATAATGATAATACCTGACCTTGAGCTAGCCCCAGTGGGAGAAGACAGGCATGAGGGGGGGGCAGATTGAATTATATTACAGAAGGGAAGGAATAGAAAAGAGTAAATATTAACCATTCAATTTAGTCATCTAGACCAAACTTTTAAGATGCTATTGTTTGGATAGCCCAATAGTACATTTATTTATGCTTAGGAACTGAAGATAGGTAAAACTGGGCTCAGATTTGGATAGGCAAAGGAAAGTAGACTACATTGCATTTGGGAAGCTGTATAGTGTTCTGAAATTTCAGAGATGAACTATGTGTTGATTTGCTTTGCTTGACTATAAGCACTTGTTACAAGGAAGGCTTTCTATTGGGAGATAATTCAATGGATAGTGATAGAAATACAAAAATAAATAGCAATAAAATCATTATTGAAACAAAAAAAAGAACTATAGAAGAGGGAACAAAACAACTTTCTTACCAATTTCATTAAATTGGTATAGGATATAAAAACTATAAAGAAAAGGTTTTCATTTTCTCTTGCTCTGTGTATATTGAAATGTTTTTATTTGTTGGTGATTTATAAATTTGTAATGAAAAATAAAACTTAAAAGCAAAAACATTGTATAATGCCTTTTATAATTCAAAGCTGAATAGTGCTTTTAACATTACCAATCTTTACACAAAAGTCCAAATATACACACATATATATGCAATGCAGATACATGTGCATATATATGTCCATGTATATACATGAACGCATGTGTATAGATGTATGTATATATGCACAATTTGTGTTTACAGTATAAATATATATATATATATATATATATATATATATTTATGCAGGTAGGACTGGAGGCTTTTATCTAGGTTTTTATTATTCATTGGTCCTAGTGTATTAATCAGATTATCAGGTATGTCTCATTCTTGCCAAATGACTGGTTCATTTCTTTTTCAGACATTTCCTGGCTGCAATTCTTAATGCCAGAGGTGTCAAATATGCAGCATGAGCAACATATTGAGGCTGGTTCTTTGTCAAATGAAAGTATAATGTAATTGGAAAAACATTTTACAAAACAAATCAGAATACAGTAGAACAGAGATAATGCTAATATATAGTTTAAAAAAATATAGATTAGTGGCATGTGTTTTAATTTGAGTTGGGCACCATTGCTTCACACTGTTCCTTGCATCTGAGTGATTCATGAGCCTTTTTATGTATGTCATGAATTTCTACTTTATTCTTTGGGTAACTCACAATTTTTTCTTCAATGTTTGCAATAGTCCATGATGCAAAACCCTATATCTCTACCAAGAAAACATTGGTGCAAACATATCTATATTCATACTCAGATCATATATATCTATGGTTATGTGTGTATATGTGCATTAGATGTGTATAAACACATATTTTCTCTGATGCAAACTTCAAGAATACATGTACATACAATCCACAAATAAGTTTGTGTATGATATATGCAATTATATGTGCATATTTTCTGGTAGGGAAAAATTTATACATATATGCTCTATAAGTGAGGATTATTGCAATATAAATATAAACGTGCATATATATATATGTATATATATGTGCATGTTCACTGAATGTATATAATGATAACGAAAATAATGCCAGACTGTACTAAGCACTTTACAATTATTATTTCATGTATACCTCATAACAATCTTGGTAGATAGACCCTATTATTAACCCTATTTTACAGCCAAGGAAACTGAGGCAGACAGAAGTTAAGGGACTTGTCCAAGGTCAGACTAATAGTAAGTTTCTAAAATTGGATTCACATTCAATTTTTTCTGTCTTTCTGTTCTTTGGTCTTATACTTTAACCACTGTACCATCTAACAGCTCTAATAATGTGAATAGCAAATGCAAGTAGGCTTAATATTGCCCAGATTCACTCAAATGTAAGAAGTGGCATGTCTCATCTATGAAGTGTCTGGAAGAAATTGAACCTGTTATAGGTTAAGAATGAAATAGAGCAGATAGTCTGATTACAACATCTGTGCTTCAGTCATATTAAAAATATAAATAAAATCCTTCTTTGGAAAATTTATGAGAGAACATGGACAAAAATCTCACAGGATGAGAAAGAAAGGATTATTTGCAATCTGGACCTGTAGAACAATCAACAAATGGAAGTATAGTTGCATATATGGTGCACATGAGGCTAGGGATTCCACCTAGAACAGTGTCCCATAATATCAAATGTGTAATAAATGTTTGTTGAATTAAATGGTGAAAACTTGATGAATCACATCACAAAGAGGCAGACAGCAAGCATTTTAGAGAATCTTAGTGCCAGGTACTTTATTAGATATTTGTATGCAAAGATGGAAATGAAAACATTCCCAATCTTGAGAAGCATATATTTTAAAGGGATATATATATATATATATATATATATATATATATATATATATATATATATATATATGTATGTATACATGTAAGTACACATAAGAAGTCCATATAAGAGTTATAAAAATAAATATAAGGTAACTTTTCAGAGAACACTAGGATTTTGGGAGGACTTAAGTAAATCTTTGAGGTGGAGATAGGATTTGAGCTGAATTTTGAAGGAAACTAGTAATTATATTATGGTCAGTTAGGTCACATAGTGGAAAGAGTGCTATGCCTTGGTATCAAGAAAATGAATCTTCCTGAGTTCAAATCTGGCCTCAGACACTTACTAGTTACTTGAGCCTGGTCAAGGCATTTAACCTTTTGCTATTTCCTTATCTATAAAATTATCTGGAAAAAGAAATGGAAAATTGCTCTAGGATCTTACCTAAATGAGGTAAAAAAATTTGGACTCAATTGAAAAAGAGTGAAAAGACACAAAAAAATAATAAGGAGGAAATGCACTTCTACATTGTAGATAGTCTGTAAACATACATAAAAAGGAGATATAAAGTTATATGTGGGTAATAGTAAGAAAGCTGGTTTGGCTGAACTGAAAGATGAATGAAGTGCATGATAATGTATAATATTGATAACTAGAACCTTTTGCCAACTGGCCTTCATGAATGACAAATATCCTGATTTGAAATCTTTCAGTAACACAAGAAGTCACGGACCAGCATGGTGTGCCTGCATCAGCGCGGGTGCTGCATTCTATGAGGTAGGCAGAACTGAAGCAGCTCAAAGGAAATGTGACATACCTAAGTTTAGAGTACCCACTCCAGATGTTCATATGGGCTATTTGTGCCCAACCTATGGTAGAGCATTCCGAACTCGCATTGGTCTGATCAGCGACAGTTGAACACATTGTAATTTGTCTCAAACATAGTGATGTCATTTTGGTCTTCTTTGATAATGAAGGACAAGAACCAACCATATGCATTCTTCAGCAAATCTGTGAAATATAAAAAGAAACAATCTCTTATTCTGATAATGAGAGTAGTGACCAGACACCAAGAAACAAACTGGGTGAAATATCAAGTGGATTGGTATTTCTGTTTTCTAATAAGGACAGGACTACATTCACTTGTCCTAGATTTAGGCTTTCTTGAATATTAAAATGATTTGAAATGTGTGATGAGGTTCACCATCCCCCAACTGGGGAGAAGTTCAAATTCAATTTTTTAAACATTCTCTACTATTTAATTCTGGTCACTTTATATAGCGTTAAGACACAGGAATATGTCTCTAGCATTTAAAGCCTGACTCTTTGTAAAGCATTGTGGGATTCTTTATAAAGAATAGGATAAATTATGCAGTGATTTAAACTTTGAGTGTCCTGGCTTTAGTCACAGTCTAATTATCCATTATTAATGGAACATTATACAGTATTAATGCTCATTTTTCAAGATTCTGACCTCTTTCTCATTTCACATAAAGGACTATAAAATGTATTTACTTAAAAAGCTGAGGAAGAATGTGTAACCTTTGTAAATTGGTGATAAGTAACTGGATCATGGATTTTCAGTTGTGTCTTTGGGAGTGAACAATAGAGTAAAGGCAGATTGTTTAGGAAGATGTAGTCATCCCACTTCTATCTCCCAGGAATAGTAATCCCAAATCCATTAGTGCAGAATGAGAGACCATTTGAGTAAATCTAGTCACATAAATATATTATTAGCCAGGTTTGTGAGATAGACATTATTTACTCAAGCAAATATGTAATTAGACCATTCTAAAATAATGTAGATTATCTACCAAAGAGACTATAACATTGCCTATGGAGGCATTAAGGCCTATTGGGTAAAACTGTAATTAGGCTGTTAATTAAAACAAAATCATATTATTTATTAAAAAGGTACTCTGATGATCTGATAAGCATTTTCTTTGCTCTTTTAAAATATTTTAATAATTGATTACTATAAACCCCTTGGCTACTGCTTGCCCTTCATTTACTCATTTTTGATTTGGTTCTATTTAGCTTCATAATGATTATTTTAGATGTAGATTTCTCTGCCTTTTCTCTGGGTGAAAATTGAAGAATTTAACCCCACAAGCATTAGTTCATGTGCTGTCTTTCACATAGAATAAGATGATAGTACTGAACTATCATCTTCAGGCATATATTCTTTGTGGCTTCTTTTCTCCACCAGCAATTATGGCAAGTAATCTCTTGAAATTTAATTTTTCCAACTTTTAAAATGAGGAAGCTATAATAAGAAACTAACAGATGTTGTTCTTCTTCCCCCTAGTGGTCACACTTCAAATGATCTCCCACCTGACAACCCTGGCCTTCTTTCCCTTCCCTGTACGGTGAACACTCCAGCTTTTCTCTCTCTCCCAGAGTCACCAATCATTGCTAGACTAGAACATAAGCTTTCTGAGGGTAGGGACTTTTTCTTTTGTATCTTTTTATTCTTAGCATCAAGTATAGGTGTTTTCTATGTGACTAAAATATAGTAGAGTGAAATATCCAGTGGATTGGAAGTAGAGTGCCTAATAAATGCTTGTTGAATTTAATTTTAAGTTAAAAGAAATGGTAGCATTTTACATCAAATGCAACTCATGGTAGATAATAAGAGTTTCAATATTCTAGCCCAAGTGACTTTTATAAGTAGAGAACAGTGACAAGATCCCCTCCTTTATATTAGCAGATATGCTGTAATAGATGTTTTATTTTTTTCTTAAAGTATATCATTTTCCCTTAAAATAAAAAAGTACAGATGAAGATGGGGCATATAGTTAGTATTTCTGCAATGACTTATCGGAACTGGGAAACTAGAATGGTAAGAAATCTTTGATCTGATTGGGTCAGACTGTTAAAAAACTTCAAAGACTGAAGAAATGATGTTATGTAATGGGGATCATCTTAGATTTGGAATCAGAATAAAACTGGGTCTCTGTTACTCATTGACTATTAAATGTGTTAGACCAGGAGTGCAGAGATCTGGGTTTTAAGTCTCTGCTCTGCTATTCATTAATAATCTTTCTGGGATTCAGTTTTATCTGTAAAAAAAGAAGGAAGGAAGACTTTTAGGATTCCTTCTAACTCTAAATACAATTGAAAATGACTGAAAAACAACAAAAGTAATGAGGAGGAACTGCATTTCCCTGTTATAGACAATCTGCAATGTACATAGAAAGGAGATACAAAGGCTATGTGTATAATAGTGAGAAAGTCATTTTGACTGAATGAAAAGCTAATGAAGTGAATGATATCATATAATATTGATAACCAGAACTGTTAACCAACTGGCCATCATGGATGATATGAAATCCTGACTTGAAATCTCTCAGTAGTCCACTGATACTTCTTTGAGGAAGGAAGAAGGTAGTAATAACAGCAATAATTAACATTTATTTTATGTATCCAGAGTACCATACATTGTGTTTTACAATTTTGATCTCTTTTGATCCTTATAACAGCCCTAGGAGCTGTATGCTATTATTATCCTTATTTTACAGATGAGGAAAGTGAGGCAAGTAAAGGATAAGTGACTTGTCTAGGGTCACCTAGCTAATAAGTGTCCATAACCAGGTTTGAACTTGGAACTTCTTGACTCTAGGTCCATCATTTATCTACTACTGTACCATCTTCCTGCCTCTAAGGGAATTAGGTCTAGATTTCTTTGGAAGAGGCACCTAGGTGGCACAGTGGATAGAACACCAGCCCTGGAGTCAGGACAACCTGAGTTAGATTCTGGCCTCAGACATTTAATAATTGCCTAGCTGTGTGACCTTGGGCAAATCATTTAGCCCCATTGCCTTAAAAATTAACAATAACAATGATAATAATAATAATAATAATAATAATAAATTTCTTTGGAGGAAACTCTGGACATCGAAATTGTTTCCATTAATATCAACCCAGCAATTCTCCTTTCCACACAACTAAAATGTGTTCTGGCCTAGAGGTAGCTAAGTGGCCCAGTGAATAGAACACTTGAGTCAGGAAGATCTGAGACCAAATCTGGTCTGTAAATGTAGATAATGATAACATGAAATAATAGTTGTATAGCAATTAGATCAGTGCTTGGCATATAGTCAGTGCCACAGAAATGCTAACTAATATTATTATTCTGGTACCGAAGCTAACCCTCCAATCATTGTACCATATTCCTCTCTAGGATTTTAAATGATTACTAAGTGTTCTCTTTTTTTCACTCCTTACTATTTTTCAGCATTTACCCATGCATTACTGATCATTTTATTTTCTAATTTAGAGTATTTTTTTTTATCTTCAAGTCATGAATTAAAAAAACCTAGCAACTTTGAAAGTGCAAAATATTGAATATTCTCCAAAGATTTAAGTTCATTTCAAATTTAACTAATGAAGCTTGCAGTGTTTGTATAAAATTTAACTACTTTCATGTCTTGTCTATCTCATACAAATTGATTAGAAGTACTTAAAGAAAAAACTTACAAATAAATTATAGTTTTAGTAAAATATGTTAACAGTATGGTTTTAGCAGTATATGTATCATTCTATTTTAATAAAATGAGAAAAATCGTAGCAGATCACAAATTCTCAAAGGCTATTGAAAGGTGCTAAATGATCTCTGAAGGTATGTATACACAGAAGAACTTTACTTCAGAGTTGATTATTTATCATCTATTACACATAAGTATAATTTAAAAAAAAAGGTTAAGTGATCAAAATTTCCCAAGTGTTTAGTTTAGAAATAATCAGATAATGAAACATGAGGGTTTGTGTTCTTTGATCATCATTTAAAATGAATGCTGACTCACACTACTCCTTTTAAAATAAGGACCATATAAACCTTCCCTGTGGTTTTGAAAAGATAAGGATAGTAATCCCATTGAACTTTTTTTTTTTTTCTGCTGGGATTTTAATGAGGATCATAGCATACAGCGTCTGGTACACTGAAAATCTTGACTTCAATGGGTTCCAGCCAGGGATGGAACTAGAAAATGTTAGAAACCTCGTGAAGCTTGACAGTTCATTTTTAAATAAAAGATTTTGGAGAACCGTCTATAAAAGCAGCTCTACTTTTGGTTCTAATCCAAATCTAATCTCTAAACCCATAGAGGTTCAGCAAGCATTAATCTCAGCCAATCACTGACTTCATAAAATGCCAATTTCTCTTTCAGCAAACAATTATAAGACATAATTGCTAGGAGAGGAAATCAATAGACCTCCATAGATCTTTAATTGCCCATTAAAAATCTTTAATTTTCCACATAAGAATTAAAAAGGGAACTTTGAATTTAAAATAGATTTGTAATGCTACAAAGGATCTGGACCTATAGAAAGCTGGGTAGAGTCTCAAGCACCTGTAGTGATCTGGAGTGCCCTTTGACATTTCAGATTACTAGGGAAATATAGCTTAAGGGAACAGCACAGTCAGAGTTTTTGGCTTTTCTCCAGACTTACACAGAGGATGCCAATTAATGATTTGATGAGTGGTTTGGGATCTGAGGAAATGGACTGAGACCACCAACTCATTCTAGACAGAGATATTGGAACCATTCATCTAGAAGGAAGTGGTAATTACTTTTAACTCTTACACAATCTAAATTGAATTTAGACCACTGTATTGGTTCAAATTGTTATTCATTATTTTTGCATGATTGCAAAGGTTTGAAAATGAGAATTGCCAAGAAGGTAATGCAAAGGTAAAAGTGATTTTAAAAACGTAAGAATTACAACTCATAAGCAGAACAATGAATGTCATCAAAGAAAATCTTGAGAGAAAATAAATATAGGTGTGAGACAAAGAAAAACAAATGGATTCTTTATGCCTCCCCTTGCTATCTTGAGACTGCCAAAAAATGGGAAAATACCAACAAGGCTGAACATGTAGTGAACTTATGAGAGGACATGAACAAGAATAACATAGAATGAGCAGGCATGGAAAGATTGTGTGTCAATTCGTTGGATTTTGTCCTTTGTACTTAAAAAGGTCCAAAATGACATCACTATGGCAGGGTTGTCCATATAGTCTGACAGCATGTCCCATAGTCTGATTAGGCCAATATGAGCTCAGAAAACTCTACCACAGGTTTGGTACAAATAGTCCATAGGAACATTGGGAGTGCAGATGTCTCCAAATTTGCATATCTCACGCTTCTTCTGAGCTGCTATAATTCTACTTTGCTCAGAGAGTACAGTGCTGATGTGCCATGCTGGGCCACCCCGTGTCAGCACAAACCATGTATCACAGTCTATGCAAAAGCTCTTCAGAGAGATTTTGAGTCATTGTATCATTTTTTCTGACATACATGAGAGTACTTGTTTTGAGTGAGTTTGCCAATAAAATAGTGATGTGATTTTTTTCAGTTTCCACATATATGGAATAATGCACAGTAAAGAACAGTGGAGTCAAACTCAAATAGATAATGTGTGTGTGTGTGTGTGTACATTTAGTACATAAGCATCCCTGTGCACAATAGTTTAGGAAAACACAGATTGGGGCAGCTAGTCAGAGCAGTAGATACAGCACTTGACCCTAGAATCAGGAGGACTTGAGCTCAAATACAACCTCAGTCATTTAATACTTACTTAGCTTGGGCAAGTCACTTAACCCACTTACAACCCCCCCCCCCCAAAATCCCACACATATTAACATCACCTGTTTTATGTATTTTTAATTGTTTTGTTAAATATTTCCCAATTACATTTTAATCTGGTTTGATAGTAATTAGGTTTAGTAATTTAGGAGTACTAGAGGCAGCATGAAGTGATAGGCCAGTAGTTTTTATTTTTTAGTTTTTTTTTGCAAGACAAATGGGGTTAAGTGGTTTGCCCAAGACCACACAGCTAGGAAATTATTAAGTGTCTGAGATTGGATTTGAACCCAGGTAATTATTGTGTCTGAGATGGGATTTGTACCCAGGTACTCCTGACTCCAAGGCCAGTGCTTTATCCACTAAGCCACCTAGCCGCCCCCAGGCCAGTAGTTCTTAAACTATTATACTCCCTACTTTAGTGGGACAAAAGTCCTAAAATTTTCAAATCCAGTCTCAGACACTTACTAGCCATGTGACATTTTACAAATTATTTAATCTCTATCTCAGTTCCCTCATCTGTAAAATGGATATAATAATAACGTTACCTTCCAGGTTGTTGTAAAGTTAAAGGGAAACAATATTTGTAAAGTGTGTTGCAAATTTTAAAGCACAATATAAATACTACTTGCTATTTGCTATTACTATTGTTATTGTTATTATTAGTAGTGGTAATATTATAACTTTCTTACTTGCTCCTGCTGGGCAATGGGGGAAAGCAAAAATAAAATTCTTCTGGATTAATGGGGAGGGAGGGGAGGTAATTTTGTGTAATACCAATGATCTGATATGTAATTTAATTAACTATTAATAATTTTTCATGTTAATGAAAGTAATAATGTAGGGGAAAGAATGAACTGGGAAAATTACTGAATCATGTTGAACCTTAGCTTCCTGAGCATTCCTGTAAAATGACTGATTTGGATGAAATGACCTCCAATATCCCTTCTAACTCTAATGTAATAACTCAGTGATGAAACATTAGTTCTAGAAGACCAATCATTTTTCTAGCTCTGACCAAAGTTTGATATAAATACATTTTGGGGGCAGGGAGAACCTTTCCAATTTCTCTGTCAATCTGCTTTCCCTTCTATTCTCTTTCCCATTGTCACAGATTATTTTCTTTTTTTCCAGTTTTCTTTTTTTAGGTGGCAATTCCCTCTCCTGACGTTATAGCTAAATCCCCACCTAGGGATCACATCTGCAAGGTAAAAGGGATCTAAAAGTTCTAAAGAACTTCAGGATCCCCCCCAAATGAATTTAGAACAGTGGAATAGTACATCTTGAGGCTGGAGAGCAAGGGCAATTACTTGATGCCCTTCACATCTTTTCACATATGTGACTAATTGACTATAAGATTAGCTTAGCTTTGGACCCCTGAAAAGTTGAAAGCAGCTTTTGTGTTACTAATTCCATTCTGAATCCTACTCTAGGAGGGGGAATGGGGAGTGGACCTGTGATTTCATTGACTGATATAACTCCCAGGAGAGAACATTTCTTTTTACAATGTGATGGTACTTTTTGGGGGCAATTTAAAGGATTAGAGTTGTGTAGGTCACTGAGATATTAAGTGACTGGCCCAGGATCACACAATTGGTATGCATCAGAGACAAAACTTGAACTCAGGTTTTCCTGAGTCCAAGTCCTGATATCTAACTACTCCAACATGCTGCCTCTTTAAGTAGTAATAGAACAGGCATAATATAAAATTGACACACATACCTGTTCAATAAGAGAATATTGCATCTTAATTGTAGGCACCTAAAAACATTTAAAGAAGGAAGTATGGCTGGACCAAGACAACATATATGTGTGTGTGTGTGTGTGTGTGTGTGTGTGTGTGTGTGTGTGTATAATATATTCAGTAGAAAGTTGTTACTGTGTTTAGTATTTATGGTAGGTTTATCCATTTGTGTATGTATGTCAAATAGATAATCCTTTTTCCTTGCCTTTGTTTTTCCTTTCCTCCAGGAGTTCTTGGTGTTCTAGTCCTCAGCAGGGCAGTAGGAGAGGAAGAGCAATGAGACTGTTTATAATACTTGGATGAGTTGGTAATCATAAACTACATGCCTTTTAGTGAAATGGAGTATCATCAAGTCTTATATCCCCCCTGCTGTTGCATTCTTAGGTACTTCAGACATTATAATCCGTTCTATTGTTATATTTTCCAAAACTGAACACTATTGGCATCTCTGGTGCACTCTACTGACCTATGGACATTGCCATCTTTCCCAGTATAAATCCTTTGAGTCTTTCTACTCACTCTACATTTAAACTCTTTTGTGTGTTATCAACCTAATTTAGAATTTTAGCTTCTTGAGAGCAGCAAAGGTCCCCCAGTATACTACCATTTGTGATCCTGGGGCTTAGCACAGTGGTTTTTACAAATAAACAAAAATATAAACAAATATGTTTTCATTCATTCATATGTATATGTAAATAAATTGCATGGTGATATTGGTGAAGAATATCTTCATCAAACTGGTAAATTCTTTTTAGGCAAGAAGAGATTTTGGAGAACCTTTGAATGATTAATAGGAAGGAATTTAGAGTGCTCAGAGTTTGAGGATGTTTCAGGTATTATCTAGGGATAACATGAAAATAGTTCAATTAGGAGAATTGCATTAAATAAGTAGGTAGAAGATGTGAAGAAGAAGAAACAAGAGTTTGTTGATGGAGAGATAGCATAGTCTAAGGTAGTGTGATAAAAGGCATGGGATTCATATGAAGCAATCCAAGAAGTCATTGAAACAAGTTAAGAAGTTTGGGTTGGCTACATTAATGAAGTGGGTAAAAAACTATCAGGTTGCCTTTCTAGATTGGGTATGATTATATTTGGAATTAATAATGTAAAATTGGTTAGAGCCTCAAAGGGGAAAAATCGATGTGATATGCATGATATTTATCTAGATATCTAGATATTTCTATTTCTATTTATATCTGTATCTACATTTACATATCTATATATCTATATATCTATATCTATTTATATATATATATATATATATATATATATATATATATATGTATATATACATGTACACACACACAGAAAGAAATAAAAAGCTTCCAGGAGGTAATGACTCCCTTACTCTCTCATTATTAAGTCTTTTACTGTTTATAGGTAAGCCTTTTGCATGCGATTTCTTCCTGACAGATTAACAATGATCTTAGTAATTTAAGGAAGGAATCTTGAATTCATGAATAACTCCTGCAATGTTTTGAAAGACTTAACTTATTATTATGAACTTGTTAAACATCAACAAACCCAAATATAAATAAGAGGAAAAATAGCACATGGAGCTGTACATTTCCACAATGAACAATTTTTTTATAGAGTTAAAGTTAAGTTTAATGTATGGTAATTCCAAGAGAGAATTTTGTTTTGATTCACTTTTGAAGTTTCTTCTATTCCATTTGACTTCTTTTGCTTGCTTTTCCCAAAAAAGTAAAACTTTATTAAGACAATTGAATGTAAATACTATATATAACATATAATGAGAACAAGATTTAAAGAAATAGAAACACTTAGAATGATGAACTTTTGTCAATCTGCTTTAAATGTTCTTGATAACTATTTAGCTCAACCCAGGTTTTCTGCAAGGCTTTTTAGTAAATCTAGCAGTCTGAATCTCTTTCTCTTTCTCTTTCTCTTTCTCTTTCTCTTTCTCTTTCTCTTTCTCTTTCTCTTTCTCTTTCTCTTTCTCTTTCTCTTTCTCTTTCTCTTTCTCTGTCTCTGTCTCTGTCTCTGTCTCTGTCTCTGACTCTGTCTCTCTCTCTCTCTCTCTCTCTCTCTCTCTCTCTCTCTCTGTCTGTCTGCCTGTCTGTCTCTCTCTCTCTCACAGACAGACAGACAGACAGACACACACACACACACACACACACACACACACACACACACAGTCAAGCAAAAGAGATCAATATATTTGGCATATTCCCAAATGTAAGTCTCATCTTGCATGTTGGATCTAACACCCTTATCAAGAAGTACATAAGATACTTTATCCTCAACTCTCAGGAGTCATGGTTGGTTTTTGTCTTGTTCATATTTCTCAAGTTTCCCAAATTATTTTTTTTATAATGCTATTGTTACTATATAAATGCTTCTTCTTAGTTTTCAGCCTCCTTTGCTGGTTCTTCATTCATATAATGCTCATTAACTATGGGAAGGCGAATGAAATAAGAGTTGAGTTCATTAAAGCTTTTTTTTTTATTTTAGGGGTGGCTAGGTGGCACAGTGGATAAAGCACTGGCCTTGGAGTCAGGAGTACCTGGGTTCAAATCCGGTCTCAGACACTTAATAATTACCTAGCTGTGTGGCTTTGGGCAAGCAACTTAACCCCATTTGCCTTGCAAAAAAAATTTTAAAAACTTTTTTTATTTTGGTCTCAATGAACATTAATTCTTTAGTTTTCCCTTATTAAACTCTCAAATTGTCAAAAAGAACCTTAATTCATTATCCCCTAAAGGAAAACAAGACAACATATTAAAAAAATCAAGAAATATGAGGATGAACAGAATAACAATAGAGTAGACAAGTCTCACTTTCATTTAAGGGAAAGTATCTTTGGAAACTTTTTAATCTCATAGTGTTTTATAATTCTATTTCATCTCCACTTTCTATAATCTATAAATCAGCTTTCTGTCTTCATATTCGTAACAAAACTCTACAATAAGGTATAGGAAATAGAGCATTGGACTTGGAGTGAGGAAATACTGAGTTCAAATCCTGCCTCAGATACTTATTACTTGTGAGATCCTGGATAAATCACTTACTACCATACTTACCTAAGTATAATATGCACCATTTTGTTTTGAAAAATTTGGAGATAAAAACTGGAAGCATTTTATATATCAGTTGTAGATTTTTATGCTTACATTTCTCACTTTTTTGCATTTCTTTGTCTTTGTGCTCATGGTTTCTCATTTGTTACCAATATGTTAGGTTATGTTTTGCCACATTTTGTACAGAAATGACTGAGAAAATATTTCTGTACAGTGCTGAATTCAAGTTCAAAGTGATCCAGTTTGCAAAAGTGAATGAAAATTGTGTTGCTGAAAGTTAAGTTTGTTCCTTCTCCAACTGAGAAAACAATCTGAGATTGGCTATGGGAAGAAGAAATCCTACTGAAAATGCCTTGACAGAAGAAGGCCATGAGGCAAGTCAGCAAAATGGTCTGAGTTAGAGAAGGAATTAAGGACATGTATTGATGAGCAACGGGCAATTAGAATTCCTGTGTCCACAAAGATGGTTCAGCAGGAGGCAAGAAAAATTGCTGATGAAAAAGAAGTTCTGATTTCAAAGAGGGACCCAACTGGTGCTTCAGGTTCATGAAACAGAATGGACCAAGCATGCATCCACACACCAGATTTGCCCAAAAGATGCCTGAAAGCTATTAGCAGAAGGTCCTTGAATTTCATGATGAATAAAACTGAGTTCAATAACTATGCAATACACTTTTTTCAGATTTTGGGTCTCAAAATTAAGGTGCATCTTATACATGGGGAAATACAGTATGTCTGTATCAATTTCCTCATCTGTAAAATGAGAATGATAATAGTACCTTCTTTCAAGGGTTACTGGAGGAATCAAAAGATTGTAAAGCGCTTAGCAGAGTGCCTGACTCTAAGTAAGCATTATAAAACTGTTAATTATGATAATGATGATGATGATATTATTGATCAGCTAAGTAACATAGTAGATACAATGCTGGGTCTGGAGTCATTGGGGCTAACAATAACATCTACCTCCCAGAGTTCTTTTCAGTAACCATGGAGATAATACATGTAATACACTTTGCAAGCCTTATAATATTATATAAATGTATTCTATTATTATGAAATATTTTGGATGTCCTAGAGTGGAGTGGGGAACCTTTTTTTCTGCCAAGGGCCATTTGGGTGTTTATAATATCATTCATGAACCATACAAAATGATCAACTTAAATATTCTGCTAAATTTGATGAAATATTTAATTAATTCACCCCTAAAAAACTACTAGATTTATTGAATTTTGAGTCCCATCTGTGGTTGCCAAGATTAAATGATTTCATCAGTCTTCCCACAGATATTCCTGCCCCTGTCATAGAGGGTTGATTACAATGGGAATCATCTTAAATCCATACAAAAGATGTTCCAATTCCATCTCAAACGTTAGGTCATGAGCCTGGAAAAAGAAGGTTATCCATTGAAATAAATCAAAGATTCATATTAAAATTCTGGTCCAGTTCTGGGTTTGTAGGGTATAATTTACATTTGTAACATCATATATTTATTTGCTTTGTCCTGAAACTAACAATGTATAGTAAAATCTTGACCAATTAGCTCAAGAATTAGTAAACTATGTGACACAGATCAATTTACATAGCATTTCAGAGCCTAAATAAATAA
Source organism: Macrotis lagotis (assembly GCF_037893015.1). Classification (NCBI taxonomy): domain Eukaryota; kingdom Metazoa; phylum Chordata; class Mammalia; order Peramelemorphia; family Peramelidae; genus Macrotis; species Macrotis lagotis. The sequence goes on from NC_133666.1 coordinate 116,030,059, forward strand.
ATAAAATTGGGTAATAGTAATATATTGTAATAGTAATTAACCCATAGCATTGCTAAGATACATTAAAAAAACACAGCAAAACTTGCAGAGTATCCCTGAAGTCTTGGCAAAGTCTTAAGCTTTAATAGTTTAAGGATGATTTTTAGAAAAACTGGAAAGATCTATATGAAAAGTTGCAAAGTGAAGTGAACAGAACCAGGAGAACATTGTGTACAGTGTGTACAGGAGAAGAGTGTACATCTATGGATGACTCACTTGTGAAAAACATGACTACTCTGATCAATACAATTAAAGAGAATCCATGAAGATTGCCATGTATTTACCTCCATGATGAACTCTGAGAGGAAATTGAAGCATACTTTTTCACTTTCTTTATGTTTCTTGCTTTTTTATTATTTTTAGCAACAAGACTAATATGGAAATAAATTTTGTATTACTTCACATGTAAAATTTATAGTACATTTGGAGGAGGGATGAGAGAGATAGAAAAAATTTAGAACTCACAAGAATGTTTAAAAATGCCTTTATAACTGAAAACTTGGTGCAGCTAGGTGGTGCAGTGGATAGAGCACCAGCCCTAGAGTCAGGAGTACTTGAGTTCAAATCTCACCTCAGACTCTTAATAATTACCTAGCTGTGTGGCCTTGGACAAGCCACTTAACCCCACTGCCTTGCAAAAAACAAAAATTTAAAACTTTGATTTTTGGAGTCTAAAACTTCAGACCAGTTTATATGAACTTGTATTACTATTATTAATGTTATCACTAATAATATTGAAAAAATCAGCATAATCCAATATTCAAGATAGCATGGGTCTATCATGAGTATCATAAGATATTTTACAGGTGTGGAGCCAAGATGGCGGCAGGAGAAGATCCTCTCAAGTGCTCTTTCCAAAATATTTCAAAAACCTTAAAATTATCACTCTAATTAAATTTTTGAGAGACAGAACCCACAGAAAGATCCAGTGAGGCAATTCTCCAGCCCAAGGTAACCTGGAAAATAGTGCAAAAGCTCTCTGTTCCATGGGGTTGGAGGGACAGCAGAGACAAAGTGAAGGAACTTCAAGCTCCTGGGAATGCTGACTCCTAGCAGCAAAAGCAATTTCCTGACCTGCAGCCTAGGGAGCACAAAGCACAACTTGGAAGATCAGCAGGGAGACCTCTTCCAGAACAAGCAGGAAGCCCAGGCCCTCAGTGAAGTCATTGCACTCAGCATGGGTGAGACAACCCAGATCCAGGAAACAGAAGCAGACTGGTGGAGTCACCCAGCAGGAGCTTTCAGGCAGTTGTGCCGAAAGCTCAGTCCACCAAAAGTAAGGGAGTGGAGGGAGGCTGCTGAAGCCTGTCCTCTGCCCCTGGAACAGAAGTCTGGGGCTCTGACCATGTTCAGGCCCTGGTCTCAGTCTAGGCCCCCCATAGAGCAGGGACCCCCCCACCTCACAGCCCCATAGAGCAGAGGGTTGAGCTTGTGGTCATTCACAGACCAGGAGAGCAGTCAGAGCCTCACACCCTGAGGTCCTTGTGGAGGTGTCCCAATAATACTCAAAAGCTCAGGAAGCATCCAAACCAGTCACAGGCTGGGGAAATGAGTAAATAGAAATAAAAGGAACCTGACCATAAATATTCAGTCTGAAGATGAGCAAGTCCAAGCTTCTGCATCTAAAGACTCAAAGAAATAAAGAAGTTGGGCTCATGGAATGACAGAACTGAAAAAAGACTTTGAAAATCAAGTAAGGGAGATGGAAGAAAAATTGGGATACAGCAAAAACATGAAAACAAAGTCAGCAGCTTAGTCAAGGAGACCCCAAAAAATGCTGAAGAAAATAACATGTTAAAAAGCAGCTTAGGTCATATGGATAAAATAGTTCAAAAAGGTATTGAGGAGAAGAATGCTTTAAAAAGCAGAATTGGCCAGAAGAAAAAGGAGATAAAAAGCTCTCTGAGGAATAAAATCTTTCAGATGTAGAATGGAGCTAAAGGAAACTGATGACTGAGAAATTAATACACAATAAATAGTTCAACACCAAAAGAATGAAATGTTAGAAGAAAATGTGAAACATCTCATCGAAACAACAACTGACCTGGAAAACAGATTCAGGAAAGATAATTTAAAAATTATTGGGATACATGAAAGTCATGACCAGGAAAAGAGCCTCGACTTCAATTTTAAAGAATTTCTACTGAAAAATTGCCCTGATATCCTAGAAGCAGAGGGTAAAATAGAAATTGAGAGAATCCACTGATCTCCCCTGGAAAGAGATCCAAAAAAAACCCAACCCCCAGGAATATTATAGCCATGTCCCAGAACACCCAAATCAAAGAGAAAATATTACAAACAGCCAGAAGGATACAATTCAAATATCATGGAGCTGTAGTCAGTATCACATATGACTTAGCAACAACTAGATTAAGGGCTCATAAGGTTTGGAATATAAAATTCTAGGAGGCAAAAGAACTTGGAATGCAACGGAGAATCAACTACCCAGCAAAAATGAATATCCTCTTCCAGGGAAAAAAGATGGATTTTCAATGAAACAAGGGAATTTTAAATGTTCCTGTTGAAATGACCAGAGCTGAACAGAAAGTTTGACCTTCAAGTACAGGACTCAGGTGAAGTATAGAGAGTGGAGGAGAAGGATAAATTATGAGGGACTTAATGATCACGAACTGTATATATTCCTGCATGGAAAGATGATACTAAAAATACTCATATGAACTTTCTCATTTAGTAGAGCAGGTAGAAGGAGCTTTTATAGATGAAACAAAGGAGAGAGCTGAATTTGAAGATTTAATATATTGTAAAAATGTACTCAATGGGTGAAAGAGAAATGTACTGGGAGTAAGAGAAAGGAGAGGTAGCATAGGCTAAGATATTTTGTATAAAAGATATTTCATGTAACTTTTTGCAATGGTATGAAAGGGGGGAAGGTCAGGGGAAATGAGGGAGCCTTCATTCTCATCAGAAATGGCTCAGAGAGGAAACAGCTTACACACTCAATAAGGTATAGACATTTAGAGGAAAAAGGAGAGAAGGGGCACAGGATGTGGGTGATAGAGGGGAGGGTAGATTATAGAAGATAGTCAGATGTAGCACATTTTCTTTTTTACAATGTGCTGGGATTGGGTGAGCTATCCGGGGCCATGGGGCCAGGTGGTTGCTGGGGGTGGAATGTGGGCTTGGGGCCTCTTCTATCCAGGGCTGGTGCTTTGTGTACTGTGCCACTTGGCTGCCCCATAGCATTTTTGAAGAGAGACAGAGTGAAAGGAGAGAGAAAATATAAAAGATGGTAGTAAGAAGGAATGGATGGAGGGAATTACAATCAGCATCAGCAATTGTGGAAAAATATGGAAGTAACTATTATGATGGACTTATTTTTCATTTTTTTAAATTTTTTATTTAGGTTTTTGCAAGGCAAATGGGGTTAAGTAGCTTGCCATAGGCCACACAGCTAGGTAATTATTAAGTGTCTGAGACCAGATTTGAACCCAGGTACTCCTGACTCCAAGGCTGGTGCTTTATCCACTGCACCACCTAGCTGCCCCTATGAGGGATTTATGATAAAGAATGTGATCCACCCAAGACAGAGCTGATGGTATCACAACACAAATTGAAATGCATTTTTTTCTCTTTCTTTTTCTTTATTTCTCATGAGATTTTATCTTTTTGTGGGGGAGGGGCTATCATGTTTACTCTTAAACAAGAATATTTTAATAATGTGTAAATAAAAAATAAATAAAATAAAATCTTTCTTAATGTACCTTAAAAAATAATCTGCATAAATCAGAAAAGATTCTAGATATGTGACCAATAGAAGATAAGGACTAGACATATGTCTTTATTGGTGAAGGGAATTCCTAATACTCTCTTTCCCAATACAGGTTGAAACTTCTCTTCAACTTAGAGTTTTAAGGTTCTTTATAATACTGGTATCAAATCCAAATAGCATAGGATCACTAAACCATATATAAGTATCCCTACAAGCTTCATATTGACTCATAAAACAACATATTAAAACTATAAAATGACATAGTCAGAAAACTATGTTGTTTTTTTAAAAAAATTACTTTGTTAAATATTTCCCAATTACATTTTACATTGATTCCTCCTACAACTGCATGTATCTTGAAGAGTGTATTTGACAACACTGACCTAGAATAATGAGAGAGTAAAGTTAAGTCCTTTACCCAGGATTACCAAATCAGTTTTACAAGTAAGACTGGATGCCAAATTTTCCTGACTTTGAGGTTAGTTTTCTATCGCTTTGATTACCATTGTCATTATAGCACCCAAGTCATCCACATTCTATAGAGTTCCCATCAGGTAAGAGTTTAAGGAAAGTTCTATTATTTGGTTATTTTACATTCTGCTGATTCTTAAATGATTGTTAGGTTAAAATGTTGTTAGATTCTAAATGTTTTTTAGGCTTTTGAGAGAACTTAAAAATTTTCATGTTTCTGTTTCTATTCAGTAAGTTTGGTTTATTATTCTGACATCTTATAAATTGAGAAGAATTTAGATAATTAGCTTTTTGGCAGTATTAGATTTTATTTTTTTCTAGATAGTTTCTCCATGATTGATTTTAAGACAGTTTCCTAAATTTTGTGTTAATTTAACTTTGCTTGGGAATAAATAGATGAATAAGACATTTGGGGTTCAATTGTAGAAGTGAACATGAAAGACTGTTATTGTCATTTTTGTCATTAATGTTGACTCTTTTTATATTTATTTCATAAACAGTATATCTTTTAAAATTTATTTCACAAAAGCTTGCAATCCTGAGCTTAGATATCCTCAAGCTATGAAAGCAGGATTTGAAAATTATATTTGTATTCTCTGTTTTTCAAAAACTCTCTCTATTTCTGTCTCTTTGTCTCTTCTCTAACTCAACAAATAAAAATTACATTAGGTTTTGTAAGAGATATAGAATTTAGATTATATTACACTAATGAAATAAGTAAGGGGAGGCAAGTCAAGGGAGAATATACATATGCATATAAAAATGGTACATAATAATGCTTGATAAATATTAGAGTATTAATCAATATGTTATATGATGTCCCTGAAATAAAGGGTTCTTATTTACAGGGGATCAGATAAGGCTACATGAGGGACGGGGCATTTTAGTTAGGTTTTAAAGAATGGATATAAAGAGAAGACCAAGAATTTAGCTGTAACAGTTCAAAATTTCATATGCTATCATCTTTCTTGTATTTTGCATATTGATACATTTATCAATGGTTCACAATAAGAATGAAATTTAGTTAAACAATTAGTTGAGAGACATTCCATAATGAGAGAATAGTGTGAGTAATTGACAATAGGAAATATCTAGCATTTATATAGCGCTTTAAGGTTTGCAAAGCACATTACAAATATCTAATTTTATCCTTACAACAACCCTGAAAGAGAGTTGCTATTATAATCTCCATTTTACAGATGAGGAAACCGAGGCAAACAGCTAAAGTGACTAACAGAGGTAGGAAATATCCAAGGCAGGATTTAAATGGAGGTCTCTTTACTACAAGCTCAGGACTTTATTGGCTATACTGCTTAGCTGCCTTCTCACTAAAACTCTGAGGCAGCAAAAAGAGCAGCTTATTTTTCTGGGATAGGGAATAAATCAGATTCACTAAAGTTGTCTGTCTTCTTTACTGAATATCTTCATGAAAAGACTATTTACAAAATGATAAACAAGAGGAATTTCTTAACATAAAAGCTTGCAACTCATAAAAAGGAATTATATACTAGATCTAAAGAAGCTAAACTTGAATCCATAAGAAGACAAAAACACCATACAGAATTTAAAGCCTGTGTGTTGGAGAACTTCTTACTCAACAGCCTCACAGTCAACACATTCTACCATGAGTGCATGTTGAAAAAAAAACCAATTTTACAGGTATGTACTTCAAGGTTTAGCCTTGGAAGTCCTTTCTCAGTTCTTAAATGGCAATGGCTCATTTTATCTCATATCCCTTCCTTAAGAGATGGCAGATATTAATTCTGCCAAGTCATGTGAAGGAAGGGGGGAACAACTGGAGAAAGGGTCACAGAAGATAGTTGCAATGCTGAGACAGATTCAACAATAGAGTGCTGACTTTCTATGAATTAGAAAAAAGGAAATTAATTCTCTCCTTCAGAATTTGTTTTAGGCAGAAACTCGATTCAGATTCTGATACAACCCTTCTATGAGGAAACTAAGGATACCTAGCCTTGGAACAATTTGTGCCATAATACAAGAGGAAGTATACAAAGACTGAGGAAGGTAACCAAAGAAGTGTGGAATACAAAAGAAAGGTTGAAAGACCAAAATCCAAGGGAGAAATTATAAATCAAATTGGATCACAAGAAGATAAATCAACATATAGACTCATAAAAAATAGAAGGAAGAGTAAAAATTCAAGGAGAGTCGAGAGTGCAATGAAATAAATAATATGGGCATATTTCAGATATATATCAGGTTGGGTTCTATAACCCTGTAATAAAACAAATATCAAGTAAGTGAGTCACACACATTTTTTGGTTTCCTGGGGCATATAAAAATTCTGTTTATACCAAAGTGTAATTCATTAAATATGAAATAGTATTGTCTAAAAATGTATATACTTTAAAATACACTTTATTGGTAAAGAAAACTGCTGTTAGTTGTACTCTTTTTGCTGGTGGAAGATTTTGCCTTGATATTAATGTTTCCTGACTCATCAGGATGGTAGTTACTAAAGGATGGGGTGGCTTTGCCAATTTTTTAAAATAAGATAATAATGAAGTTTGTCACATTGATTGATTCTTCCTTTCACTTGAACACTTAGAGGCCATTATAGCATTATTAACTGACCTAATTTCAATATTGTTATGTCTCAAGGAAAAAGGAAGTTTGAAGAGAGGAAAACACTTAACATTAATAGATTGTTTGCTATTTTATATGAGTGCAGTTCAATGTGCCCCCAAAACAATTCTAGTATTAATATCAAGGATCCTTGATCACAGATCACCATAATTTTTCTTTTTTAGAAAGATTTTATTTACTTTGACTTTCACAATTTCCCCCCATTCTTGCTTCCCTCCCCCCACCCCCACAGAAGTCATTCAATTAGTCTTTACATTGTTTCCATGGTATACACTGATCTCAGTTGAATGTGATGAGAAAGAGATCAAATCCTTAAGGAAGAAAATTAAAGTATAGCAAAATTACATAATAAGATAACGATTTTTTTCCCCTAAATTGAAGGTAATAGTCTTTGTCTTTGTTCAAACTCCACAATTCTTTCTCTGGATACAGATGGTATTCTCCATTGCAGATAGCCCAAAATTGTCCCTGGTTGTTGCACTGATGGAATGAGCAAGTCCATCAAGATTGATCATCACCCCCATGTTGCTGTTAGGTTGCACAATATTTTTCTGTTTCTGCCAATTTCACTCAGCATCAGTTCATGCAGATCCTTCCAGGTTTCCCTGAAGTTCCATCCCTCCTGGTTTCTAATAGAACAATAGTGTTCCATGACATACAAATACCACAGTTTATTAAGACATTTCCCAATTGAAGGACATTCACTTAATTTCCTATTATTTACCATAAAAAACAGGGCTGCTATAAATACTTTTGTACAAGTGATGTTTTTGCCCTTTTTCATAATCTCTTCAGGGAATAGACCCAGTAGTGGTATTGCTAGATCAAAGGGTATGCACATTTTGTTTGCCCTTTGGGCATAATTCCAAATTGCTCTCCAGAAAGGTTGGATGAGTTTACAGCTCCATCAACAATATATTAGTGTCACAGATTTTCCAACATTGTTCATTGTCCTTTCTGGTCATATTGGCCAGTCTGAGAGGTGTGAGGTGTTACCTCAGAGATGCTTTAATTTGCCTTTCTCTAATAAGTAATGATTTAGAGCAATTTTTTCATATGACTATGGATCGCTTTGATTTCCTCAGATGTAAATTGCCTTTTGCATATCCTTTGACCATTTATCAACTGGAGAATGGCTTGTTTGTTGGAAATTTGACTCAGTTCTCTGTACATTTTAGAAATGAGTCCTTTGTCAGAAATACTCATTGTAAAAATTGTTTCCCCATTTACTCATAACTTCTTAACAACTTATGATATAGTGCCATGATGTGAGCACATCCCATTGGAAAAATGGTGTTAATGGCCTTACTTAATGCAAGGTTATCATGAAGGACAATAAAGTGAAATAAAATTAGGTATGTTTATATTATATTATGCAGGAAAATAACTATTTTCTATCCAAAAAATGCATACCTTACAGAGATAATGAAATTATAGTATGAAAGGAATTTGTCAATGAAGAAAGTATGTTAAGGAAATAAAGAAAAGCTCTTAGGACAATTAACACAGACTATTAATAGAAGTTTTACGCCATGCATGGGGAAGAGGACTGTTAAGGAAACTAAGACATGGGTGAAATGCTTTACTTTTTAAACAGCTGAATCTTCTATATACTCAAATCAACTATAATCTATTAACAATGGGTCTTGGTCTTAGCATGTCGATAATCACGAATCTGCAAAATTTGTTTCCAGTTTTGCTGAAGAGAAAGTTAAAGAAAATCATCAAATTACAGATATTAAAGGAAAATTTTCTATCTTAGTAATGAAAATATCAATATACTATCATTTGGATAGATATATAAATAAGGGCTGGCCAATGTTACTTTTAGAAGTTTTTTTTGAGACAATAGACAATGTATTTTGATTTGCCATTTTCGTGAGAGTTCGGCTTCCTTTATTAAGCATTTAGTAAACTCACAGGGGTCACATAAAATCACATTGCAGACTGTGGGCCCCAGTTTGGACAGTCCTTTTATAGATCATTGGGGGATCATTAACTTGGGGAGATAAAAACTAATCAATAATATTTTCTAAATATAGCATGTGGAGACAATCCCCCTCCAACTCTTAGAGTGGGTCTCCTGCCAGGGGCCAAGAAGCCCCCATAAGATAAAAAGAGCAAACAAAATTCCAGACATACCAGGAGCCAAGAAGCCCCATGGCAGATAAGATAAAAGGAGCAAACAAAATTCCAGGCATACCAAGGGCCAAGATAAAGGAAAGAGGCCTCACCCTCCTTTATCAAGAACAAACAGACCACAGACTATCCCTTCTCTCAGGCCAAGGCATACCAACTCCACCCCTAAGCTAATCCCCTTGTTCCTTCTCTACAATATATAAGCATGTACTTTCTCAAATAAACTCAGAACTTATCCACCATCCTTGGGTCTCACTCTCCTTATTCTCACCCATTCCTTTTCAGGCTGGGTCCTCCTTGACACCCCACTTTTCTGTCCCACGGGTCGGGGCAGTCTCCCAGGTACAAGCTATTCTTTAAGTCCATATTCTGTAAAATCATACTCATATACTTCCACCAATATATTTACCTTTAATAGTCAAAAGACATAATTACTTCAAAATGGATAATTTGTGAAATGATATCATATTTCTCCAAAAAACTTAGGGTAATTCTTTGACAAATACATATGACCTCTGTGGCTTTCCAACAAAATGTAATGAAGGGTACAAAGGCAATAAGCACATTTGCCCAGGATACATATTAGATGTAACCTCCAATACTATGAGGTATCTGATATCTTCCAGTAAAGATATGTTGTTCCTTCTGGGCCTATTCTCTTTTAGTGTCTACTAGACAACTCTATTGAGTATTATTCATCAGATTTTGTTCAGTTGGTCTCACGATTTATTCCAGAAACTTCAATGCTGTATATTCTTTCTAGCTTCTGTTGTGTCTGAAATTCCTGGAAATATCTTCAAGGGAAGAGAGAATAATACTCTTATGTCCTTTCAGTTTATTTCTCACGGTCCTCTCTTAGCTCTTTTGGAAAAGGCAGAAACTCTTTCCTAAGCCTTGCAAGATTTCACTGGGCTCTTCTGTCTTGTTTCTTCAACAAAATGGCTACTGAAACTTTTAATCTCTTCAGGAGTGCTTTCTTAATCCCAGGTCCAAAATCTATAGGATGAAGAGCAGGGCCCTCTGAAGTGGCTAATGTCTTCATTTCTTATCTCCTCTTCTTGGTTCTGGGGCAACGTTTCCTCTGTAAGATACCTTGTCCTAGCTAATAGTGAACATTTTATAAGTCCTCCATTTTTAATTTTCAAAGGCTATTTGTTCAACAATTACTTAAAAAACTCTAAGGGTTCTTTAGTTTTTGAACTCTTCTGTTGTCCAGTGTTAGATGAGTAAGATCAAAAGCTCAAATACAAACCCTGCCAAAGGCCATTGTCTCTTCCACCAGCTTGACTGCATTTCTTTCTAGCCCCAAACTCAAAAGGGCTTTGTAGCCCTTACATAAGAATCCATAATAATTCTCCTAAAATATCTGGCTTGTAATTATTCCTGTATCAAGAATCACAATTGAGAGTTACCAAAAAAAATCATTTAAATTGTTAGTCCAAGGAAAAAGAAAGAGGAAAGGGAAAGGGAGAGGGAGAAAAAGAAAGGGATGGGAGATGTCAGTTCTAGGGATTGAAAATAAAATTCTATAGCTTTGGAAAACTATATATTCATTCCTCTGTACTCATTAGCAGGCAGGGGAACAGAAGAAATGACAATGAGAAACTTGCTTGGCTAAGGTAAGGGAATGTTTAGAAGAGAAAGGTTCAGTGCTGTTTTTTATTCACTAGAAGAGAAGTAAAGTGGAATAGGAGCACAGATGTCATATTCTTGCTCTCTTAACACCAGGCAGTTGAAGGAGATTATGGAGGCAAGGCCCCAATCTAAACCCTAGAAACACTGCCTATAAACTAGCTGACAAATTCAGTCTTGTGCCCCCTCTCAGTTTTGCTGCCTTCTAGGATGAGGCAATCTATAGCTACATGGAAAACTTAATCAAGAAGGACTCTGACCCTCACTAAATGAAGAAAGAACCAATTTTCAATTTGTGGTGCATATTATTAAATAAAGAGATTCTACTCTATGAGTATTATAGGAAGCTATCTCTTAAATCTGTGAACCATTTAGTGATTGAGGCAAAGAAGGTATGGGTTTCACTATTACTCTCTTGCCATTTGAACAGTCAGAAGGTATTATCTATTTAGGATGACATTTTAAGGGAAGATAGGGACTCAAGAACAGCATGTAAAATTCTTCCTGTGGACTGTTAATATATATTGCCATGCTCACCACATCACTTAGGAGGAATAAGGTATTAGTGATTAATTATATTACCAAAGAAATTGTGGGGAGTTGTACGTATTTTGTAACATTGTTTTCCTGAACAAATAATTGTTGTACTTGGGTATGGGCACTTCATAGAATGATTTTCAAAGACTGAGAGCAGAAAAAATCTTAGAAATTATTTAGTTCAAATACCTCATTTTTGTGGATGAGAATACTGAGTTCCCTAGAACTAAACAAAGCTCATAGTCGAGGTGAAATTCAAACCCACATCAGATTGTCATTACATGTTCACATGCATGAAGGGAGGTAAAAATTTCATGGATAAGAAAAGTTCTAATTGGTTTTCACACTAAAGGCAATGTATTTCCCTTCCCAGTTTCTACTGTTGATTGGTGCTTCTAAATGACATATTGGGGCTTGTTGAGCCAGCTATCTTAAAATTTTGTTGTGTTCTTTATTGTTGGTGACAGCCTAGAACTTATTGGGAAAGCATCTGCCTCACTATCCCTCATATCCATTGGCACTAATGAGCTCTCTTTCCTGGGCATCTTAGATAAATGATTGAGAATGGAATGGAGCCATAGAAATGGTACAGTTCTGAGAAGTGTTAGCTTCAGAGTGAATCTTGATGGTGTAAATAGTTTCCGCCTACCTTAGTGTCAATTTAGTGATTGAAGGGTCTTTCTGGCAAAGATTCTTCCAGTGGGTATGTGATATGGATAGATGAATTGAATCACTAGACAGGAGCAAAGGGTCTGAATTGACTATATTGCAGAACATGAGTGGTGAATGCCGTCTGTTCATTGGTGGTCTCTGAATGAGCAGCAGTCCTGAAGTTCTGACAACTAGATGCCAGATTTCTCAATGAATGAGAAAATTTTCCAGTTCATCTGTGGAGAGTTTATCCTAACATTATCGCATTAGTCTACCCATCTGCAACCTGCAATTGGGACAGACAAGAGAATCATTATTACTTTGTGGATAGAAGCCACAAATATGGAATTAGGAAGGCTGGCTCACATGTTTGGTGTTGGCAGTTCCGTGGTTTAGTCTATTGTTTGCAAAGTCTGTGCCATTGCCAAGGGAAAGTGAGTGTCCTGTTGCATTATGTCATCATCACACATGATGCCTTAGAATTAATAGATCATTTAGAAAGAACTGAGCAACCTTCTTTCTATGGAATTATTCCTAACTCATCCCTGCTTGTTATTTGTGAACTATCTAATGTGCCTGAGTCATTTCAGTCGAAAGGATATTGCTTGTTTTGGATGGCTCTGGTTTACTGCTGATATCAGTTTATGGATTTTTATATCCACTTGCAAATCAGAATCAGAAAAGAAAACTCTAAAATGCAAAACACTCCATGTAGCCATAAATCACCAATTCAGTGAACACTGGTGATGTACACAAGCAACAGTGATGGGAACTGAAAAATCTTTATCAGCAAACTCGTATTAATATCTAATCTACTAGACTCCTTGGGGAAAACTGCAAAAGAACTAAGGAATCATTGAATCTTTCAATAGGAAGTGACCAAGTTCATTCTCCTCCCAAATATAGATGAGTTATCCTTTGTACTAGAGTTTGTAATCGAATGGGAAAACATATTACCCTAGTGTAGAATCTGATTAATTTGATAGACTATTAATTTATTATTATTATTATTATTATTAATTGTTATTATTATTTTGAGAAGCGTGATTGACTCATTTGAAAATAGGCACACTTTTTTGAAAATGCTTTAGATCCTGCATATGTTTATATGATTCTAAATACAAGTGATAGAAAATCATGACTGTGTATATAATACCATATTATAAAGCTACAGAAATAAAGAGAGAATTAAAGAGGACTTGAGAATTAGAAGGATAAGTGAATAAACAAAAGAAAGAAATATCATTTCCTAGGTGGTTATTATGGACCCTGGTACTCTGTATTAAACACTGAGGATGCTACAGTTTTTGACATCAAAGAGTTTATATTCTAGTAGGAAAATCAAAACATATGAAGGATTGGTGGCAAGAGAATAGAAGGTTTATTTGGGGAAGGTTAGAAGGTGTCTCAGAAATGATAGGTTCCTGTACAGGATACTCAAATGACGAACAATGCATTTTGGGAGTGACTGAAACAATAGAAAATCAAATTTAGATATACTTTATGGAGTAGAATTATATAAAGTAGAATTCTGAAGGAAGAGGTAGTCATGGTTTGATAAAACAGAAGAGATGATTATTACAGGTAAGAGTAACATCATCTTTGATGATTGGGCAGTAGGAGAGGGTATTTATGTGTGTTCATATATATAAGTGAGTCTGTGTATGTGTATGTATGTGTATGTGTGTGTGTATGTGTTTATGATGGGGATTGTAGTTATGAAAGTGTGTATATATATAGGCAGAAGTAGAAAATAGCACAAGGAATAATGTGAATGTAAAGAGAAATAGCATGGACCCATTTATGGGAAACCTCCAGTTTCCATGATTAGTAATGTTGAATTGTTCTGAAAAAAGGATGGGGTTCGGTAGAAGAAAATAGGATATTGTGCTAGCTCATATCCGAAGTGTTTAAGAATCAGATTAATAATGTGATTGAATCTGATTCAATTCAAATCAATGAATAAGAGACAATCAGGTTAAGTGAGTTGCCCAAGGTCACACATTTAGTCAAATGTTTGAGGCTGGATTTGAACTCAGGTCCTCCTGACTTCAGGGCTAGTTTTTCATCTATTGTACTACCTAGATGCCAGAGCCCAGGATAGTATTAAAAAGAACTATCTTTTTAAAAGTTTAGGATCCTAGAGTTTGAATGTCCTTCCAGAAATTCACCAGAAAATGACAATCTATCACAACATCTGTTTCTCACCATTTCTATGGTAATCTAAAAGTGAGAAGATTTTAAACGTAAAAGATTTCAATCTCAAAATTACTTAAATTCAACAAACATTTAAATTTATATTATTAAATCCCCTCCCCCAGCTACATGTAAAAGCAAGTTCCAACATTTACTTTAGAAATGTTGAGTTCCACATTCTTTCCCTTCCTCCCACCCCACACTCCTCATTGAGAAAGCAAGTTACTTGGTGTTGGGTAAAAATGTGTAGTCATGAAAAAATTACTAAAATAGTCAAGCTGTAAAAGTAAACATAACCACCCCACCATAAAGTAAGAGAAACCTCAGGGGAAGCTAGTTGGTGTGATGAATAGAGTACTGGTCCTGAAGTCTGGAGGACCTCAGTTTAAATTCCCCTCAGACACTTAGCAATTACCTAACTGTGTGACCCTGGGCAAGTCACTTAAATCCATTGCCTGGAAAAAAATAAAAAGAAAGAGAAAACTCAAGAAAATAAAGTGAGAAACAAAGTATTCTTCTGTCTGTATTCAGACACTATCAACTCTGTTTTTGGGAGAGATAGCATTCTTTATCATAAGTCCATCAGAGAAATTGCTTCAATATTTTTTCTCACAGTTGTTATTGCTAGCTGTATTTCCTTCCATCCTATTCCTCACCACTGCCATTTATTCCCACCTCAAAAGTGTATTGCATCTAATTGCTTGTTCCCATGATCTTCCCTCTCTTCTAAAATCTACACTCCTTTTCCCCTCCCCAGTCTCCTTTCTTCCATTCCTTTAATCTCCTATTTTCTCTAGGGAAAGGTAAATTTCTATACCCAATTAATTATGTATTATTATTGCCTCTCTGAACCACTTCTGATGAGGGTAAGACTCACTCATTCTAGTCACAAAATAAAGAAGAAGGAAGTTAAGATGGTGAATAAAATCTTCAAAAACTTAAGTATGATAGACCTCTGGAGAAAATTTTGTTAAAATAGAAAAGAATATATCATTTTCTCTGAAGTACATGGCACCTATACCAAAATTGGCCATGTACTAGGACATAAAAACCTTAATATCAAATGCCAAAAGACAGAAATAATAAATGCATACTTCTCAGAACCTGATGCAACAAAAATTAGATGTAATAAAAGGTCATGGAAAGATAAATAAAAATTAATTGGAAACTAAATGACTTGATTTTAAAGTGGATCAAACAATAAATCATAGAAATAATCAGAATTGCATCCAAGAAAATGATAGCAATGAAACACAATGCCAAAACTGATGGGATACAGCCAAGGCACTTTTTAGGGTAAATTTTATATCTCTAAATGCTTATATAAATAAAATAGAGAAAGAGGAAATCAATGAATTGGGTATGTAACTTAAAAAGCTAGGAAAAAGAACAAATTAAAGATTCCCCAGTTAAATTAGAAATTCTTAAAATCAAAGGAGAGAGATTAATAAAATTAAAAGCAAGAAAACCAATAAACTAACAAACAAACAAACAAATAAATAAATAAAACTAAAAGTTTGGTTTCATGAAAAAAACAATTTTGGTTTTTTTGTTAATCAGATTAAAAACAAGAATGAGAATTTTCAAACTGCCAGTATCAAACATTAAAAGGGTGTACAAACCACCGATAAGGAGGAAATTAAAAAAGATAATTTAGAGCTAGTTTTCTAAATTGTATGCAAATGAATTTGATAACCTGAGTGAAATGGATGAATGTTTACAAAAGTATAAACTGTCCACATTAACAGAAGAGGAAATAAAATATTTAAATAACCCCGTTTCAGGAAAAGAAATCGAAGAAACCATCCCTAAACTCCCTAAGAAAAAGTCTCCAGGTCCAGATGAATACATATATATATATATATATACGAATTCTATGAAACATTTAAGGAACAATTAATTCCTATTCTACAAAAACTATTTGAAACAATAGGAGGAGTTCTGCCAAATTCCTTTTATGACACCAATATGGTGCTGATACCTAAACCAGGAAGAACCAAAACAGACATTGAAGCAAAAATCTTAATTGAAATTTTAGCAAAGAGATTGCAGAAAGTTATTACTAGGATAATACACCAGAATCAAGTAAAATTTATACCAGGTAGGCAGGGATGGTTCAAAATTAGGAAAAAACACATATCAATAACAAAACCCACAGAATCACTTAATTATCTCAATTGGTGCAGAAAAAGCCTTTGATAAAATACAGCATCCATTCCAATTTAATAAAAAAAAACCTAGAAAATATAGGAGTAAATGGAGATTACCTTAAATAATAAGCATTATCTATCTAAAACCATCAACAAATATTATATGTAATGGTGATACACTAGGAGCATTTCTAATAAGATTGGGGTGAAACAAGGATACCCATTATCACCATTTCTATGCAAGACAGTATTAGAAATGTTAGTGTTAGCAATAAGAGAAGAAAAAGAAATTGAAGGAATCAGAATTGGCAATGAGGAAGCAAAGCTTTCACTCTTGCAGATAATATGATGGAATACTTAGAGAACCCAAGAAAATCATCTAAAAACCTACTTGAAATAATTAACAATATCAGCAAAGTAGCAGGTTACAAAATAAACCCACCATAAAGCATCAGCAGTTCTACTTTTGAATAACAAAACCCAAGAACAATAGATAGAGAAATTTCATTTAAAGTAACTATAGACAGCAATAAACTCTTGTAAATATATCTCCTAAGGCACACCTAGAAACTGTATGAACAAAATTACAAAGCACTTCTCACATCAATAAAGTCAGATCTAAGTAATTTGGAAAATGTCAATTGCTCATGGTTAGGTCGAGCTAATATAATAAAAATGGCAATTCTACCCAAATTAAATTACTTACTCAGTGCCATATCAATCAAACTACCAAATAACTGTTTTTCTGAGCTAGAAAAAATAGTAACAAAACTCATCTGGAGCAACAAAAATCAAGAATGTCAATGAGACTGATGGAAAAAAAGGTAAGTACCCTAGCTCTAACAGATCAATAACTATACTATAAAGTGGCAGTCACCAAAACTGCCTGGTACTGCTCAAGAAATAGAGTAATGGATCAGTGAATTAGGATAGGTTCAAATGAAACAGTAGTAACTGACTATAGTAATCTAATATTTTACAAACTCGAAGACATTAGCTTCTGGGCTAAGAATTCACTTTTTGACAAAAATTGTTGTGAAAACTGGAAAATAGTATGGCAAAGACCCACATCACCCAAAGGCATAGACCCACATCTCATACCACATACTAAAATAAGGCCAAAATGGATACAGAATTGAAACATAAAGTATGACACCACAGAAAAATTAACAGACCAAGAAATGCTTTATCTTTCAGAAAGGGGAGAAATTTATCATTAAACAAGAAATAGAGTACATTAAATGTACATTAATGGTCAAAGGATATGAACAGACAGTTTGCAAATGAAGCAATTAAAGCTCTTTATGATCATATAAAAATGCTCCAAATCATTACTGATTAAAGAAATACAAATTATAATAACTATGAGGTTCCACCTCACTCCTAATATATTGACTAAGATGACAAAAAGGGAAAATGAACAATGTTGGAGATGTTGTGGGTGAATCGGACATTAATACATTGTTGGTGGAGTTATGAACTTATCCAACCATTCTGGAAAGCAATATGGAGCTACACCCAAAGAACAATAGTGATCATACCCTTTGACCCAGAAATTTCAATACTAGGCCTATATCAAGAAAAATATAAAAAATGGGAAAGGTCCCACATGTTTTAAATATTCTTAGCAATCCTTTTTGTAGTAAGAGAATTGGAAATTGAGGGGATGTCCATCAATTGGGGAATGACTAAACATGTTTTGGTGTATGAATGTTATGAAATACTATTGTTTTTTAAGAAACCATAGAGCACCAATCTTGGAGTCAGGAGGACCTGAGTTCAAATCCAGTCTCAGACACTTAATAATTACCTAGCTGTGTTACCTTGGGCAAGTCACTTAACACCACTGTCTTGCACAAAGCAAATTAAAACAACAACAACAACAACAACAACAAAAGAAACTATGGAATGGTCAGACTCTAGAGAAACATAGAATTTATTACAGGACCTGATGCTGAGAATGGGAACAGAACAAAAAAAAAGTTGTATACGTTAACAAGAACATGGTGAGTTGATCAACCTTGATGCAATATAGTATGTCAATAGTATGGCGAACACAGAAAATTCTGTCATACCAGCTATGGGTGAGTCTATCTTCATCCAGAAGATGAAAAACAAAACCAAACACAATAAACCCCAAAAAACCCTACAGAATCTGAATGAACACTACTCCTGCTTATTAAAATTTTTATCTTAGGTATTTCCTATCTCATGGATTTCTTTCTTTTCCCTTAATCCTAATTCCTCATACTAAAAATGACTAGTTTGCAAACATGTTAAACATAAATGTGTATGTACAATATTCACCTGACTGCCAAGGAGGTGGGTGGGAAAGGAGGGTGGAAATATCAGGTAACTTAAAAATATGTATATGTATGTGGATGAATGTTGAAAAACTTTTATAGCATGAAATTATAAAGATAAAATAAGATATCAATTCAAAAAATGATATCTAGACTCTTTTTTTGATCATGACTTTCAGGTAGTCCAATTTTTTAAAATTATCTCTTCTGGATCTATTTTCCAGATCAGTTTTTTCCATTGGGATATTTCACATTTTCTTCTAGTTTTTCATTCTTTTGGTTTTGTTTTATTGTTTCTTGATTTCATGATTCCTCACAAAGTCATCAGCTTCCCTTAGCTCCATTCTACATTTGAAGGAATTATTTTCTTCAGAGAACTTTTGTATCTTCTTTTCCATCTTGCTGAATCTACTTTTTAAGACATTCTTCTCCTCAATGGCCTTTCGGACTTTTCCATTTGACCCAAACTGATTTTTTAGGATGTTATTCTCTTAAGTTTTTTTCATATCACTTTCACAAAGCTACTCACTTGGTTTTCATGATTTTCCTGTATTGCTCTCATTTCTTTTCCCAATTTTTCTTCCACCTCCTTTCCTTGATTTTCAAAATCTTTTTTTGAGCTCTTCCATAGCTTTAGACCAATTTTTCTTGGAGGCTTTAGATTTAGACGCTTTGACTTTTTTATCTTCTAATTCTGTATTTTGATCCTCCATAGGACCAAAGTAATTGTCTATGGTCAGATTTTTTCCTTCTGTTGTTTGCTCATTTCTCAGCCTATGACTTGATTTTAACTCTTTGTTGATGTGGAACTCTGCTTCCAGGGATGTGGTCTTCAGGGATAGCACCCAGGGTCCTGCAAGTTCTCAATTTCTCCAAGGTCTTATGTGAGGCTGTGACTGCTCTCCTAGTCTGTGCTCTGATCTGTGGATGACCACAAAGACTCCCCTCTGTCCTAAAAGTATGAGGAGGGTCTCCTTATTCTGCTGCAGACAATAAACTCTGTTGTGCTTCTTCTCCTTTTTCTGAGCCTGGGGTCCAAGACCTTGACTTAAATCTGAGTATAGGTGAAGCAACAGAGTCTTGCTTCAGGGATAGCAAAGAGACCTCTACGATCTCCCTAGACCCCCTTACTGTTCTTGGACTGAGCACTCTGGGAGCAATTGCCAGAAGCAGGTCCCCAGGTCTGCTTCTGCTCCCCTGAGGCCAGGTCTGATCTGAGGTCTGTGCTAGATTGGACTTCACTCTTACTTTGGTGCAACAGAATTTTCCTGCTTCCCTTCCCAATTGTCCTTGTCTATCTCTGGACTGAGAGGTCTGGAAATTTCCACTGCTTCTGTGGACCCAGGTACCCCCAGTAACCCAGGCATCCCAAGATCTTTTCCTGGATGTTCACTTCTGTTCCCCTGTGGGCTATGCTGTGGGCCCTTTCTAACCCAGGTGCAACAGACCCTCCCAGATAATCTTCTGAGTTGTCTTTTTTGTGGCTTCTGCCACTATAAAATTTGGTTACAGTCATTATTTAAAGGTATTTGGAGTGATTTGGGTGAGAGCTCAAGCAAGTCCCTGCTTTTACTCTGTCATCTTGACTCTGCTCCTCTCAACAAACATTTTAAAGTATCTACCATGTAGAAAGTACTGTGGTAAAAACTGAGATTATAATGGAAAAAATAAACAAAATATTCCTGTTCTCAAATCATACAATAGAGAGAATATAACATGTATGCATATAGCCACAGCTTCATCCAGAGAATTTGGGTACTGTTGATGTTTTTTAAGAGAAAGCAATAGAATTGTTTGGAATGATAACCTTACAGACCAGTTGTATTACCCTGGGCAAATCATTTAACCCTATTTACCCTAGTTTCCTCTTCTGTAAAATGAGTTGAAAAGAGGAGATGGCAAACTATTCAAGTATCTTCCTCAAAAATACACTTTAATGGGGTCATGAAGAGTCAGACATGACTGACAAATGACTGAACAATAACTAAAACACATATATAGAGAAAAATGATCTCACTCAGTCTCCTTCTGAGAGGCTTGAGTAAGTTAACTGCCATGGAAAATTACTAATATGGAAATGTTTTATATGATTTAAAACCTGTAAAGTTTATCAAATTTCTTAGCATAAAAGGGAAAAGGAGGAGAATAAGGGATAGAAGAATAGAATTTGAAACTAAAAACATTTTTAAAATGTTAAAAGTTGTTTTAACATGTAATTGGGGAAAAGCATTTTAAAAAGAAGCCAAATATAGAGAATTGAATGAAATTAGATGAGTATGCAGGTGACCGTTGCAAAAGGAAACCAAATATATATGCATATCCATTTACATATGCATTTTCAGTTACAGTTTCACATACTTATATATATATATATATATATAATATTTACATTTACACATATGCACATATGCATGTGCATACACATACACATCTTTACATATATGTAAATGTATCTAATTAGCTATTGGCGCTGATAGAGTCTAGTGAATAATGCTGAAGTATGTGTAAACCTATGGGATCAAGGTTTGAGATGAGAGAGAAAATAAAAATTATGTAAAAATAATTTTCTTCTGGTTTTTATAAACCAGAGTGAAAGCTTAGATATTT
The DNA here is from genome assembly GCF_037893015.1 of Macrotis lagotis. Lineage (NCBI taxonomy): Eukaryota > Metazoa > Chordata > Mammalia > Peramelemorphia > Peramelidae > Macrotis > Macrotis lagotis. The sequence continues at coordinate 116,051,121 of NC_133666.1, forward strand.
TTAATTAGGGAGAGTTTAAATTTTAGTTAATTAATCAGAACATCCTCCTACATTATTTTTGAAATCAATATGAGAAAATTACTAAATTATTGAGTAAAATAGCAGATTGAAGAGTGGAGAGTTGGAATGTTTGCACCTCTGAGCACTTGAGGTTTGTCGGTTTCCTTTTGTAACATACACCTGCATGCTCATTCACATAATTGCCATGATAGGGAGTAACAAAGAGCATGCTACCCACAAATTAATATATAGAAAATTTTATCCAACAATATTATGAGTGAGAATAACACCTCAGAAGAATTTTTTATTCAGGAAATGGTCACGGAAGAAGTGCTATTTCATTTGTACTTTGAATGAAGCTAGGGATTCTATGAGGTGGAAGTGATGGAGCACTACATTCTAAAGATGATGTTAAAATTATGTAAATGTAAGCTTCAATGAGCTTTATAGAGAGTAGCTCATAAGTCAGTTTGATTAAAATAGAGAGTGCATTGAGGGGTAAAAAAATGATTGAAGCCAGGAAAGATAGGTAGCAATCATAAAAAAAGTTATTAAGAAGGGTAGGCTAAGGAGTATTTATTTGATCTTAGAGGCAATAGGGAGCCACTGAAGAGTTTTTGAGTAGGGCTGTGAAATACGATATTTAGGAATATCAGGTTATCAGCTGTGTTTTTACACAGTTTTACAGTGCCAAGCATATGATTGTGGGTTGCTGAATGTAGTCCTCAGCATTTCTAATTATTTTCCAATTCAGATAAAAATATAATTGGTGAATGATTGAGAAAATAAATGAAACAAAATATTTAACAAAATAAATAAAAATACAAATAAATCATGGATTATATTGCATTTTGCAATTGAGTTAGTATTCAGTCCACCGAGATCCTTATTCATGAATTGGAAGATTGTTTCTGTTTGAGTTTGAACTGAACTAGAGAAGAGAGACTGAAAGCAGAGAGACCATTTAGGACACTATTGTAATAGTTCTTGTGAGAGGATATGAGACATACATTAGATTAAGTGATATATGAAGTTCCTTCTTGAAATTCAAACACATCTCTTTCTTTGAACCATCAATAGCTTGAGAATTAAGTATTGTCAGTAGCTACACCAATGTTGAATACTCAAAAAAAAAATTGCCCAAGAAAGTGAAACTCCAAAAGTACCATAGAGTGATAGGATAGTGGGCAGGGGCTTGGTAAGACTGCTAAGATAGCTATGCAAGACAGGAGAGCTCTCCTTGCCAAGGTTCATGTTATTGGCAGCCACTTTGTTCTGGAATGAACATACTTTTTTCATCAGACAAAGGTAACCCAATTTCAGCGTACCATCTGCTCCCTGTCCGTAGGAATGAAACTTATTCAATTCTTACCTTTAGAACCTGCGTCTCTCTCGATGAGATAAACACTATGTTTGTGGCATCAGAGATGTTGTGTGGCTTAGCAGACAAATGATGTTTTATGAACTGCCATTCTGTGTAGCCATCTGCAGAGAATCATATTTGACCATCCTTGGCAACTGTTCTATTAATCCCAGGGTTAACATTTCATCCAGAGAGAGAGAGAATTGTAAATCAGTTTGAGGGAAAAGTATCCTTTGTTTCAGAAGCCTACCCTTTCTCCTGATGGAGAAAAGGTCTTCTATTATGGAACAGGTTGTGGATGAAGTTCAGGTTTTCTTGTGATTGAATCTTTCTATGGGAATCTTTTCCAATTTGTATTGCCTGGAATCAGATGAATCGTGTGTGTGTGTGTGTGTGTGTGTACAAGCAATGATTCATCCATTTTCCTTTCCTTTTTCCCTGTTTCTTCCAGGACAAAATTAGTTTGAAAGGTTGTGGTGGGGAAAGAGAACATAAATAATAACAGAAAAAAGAATTGTAGTCTCTCTTTGAGGAAGAAATATAAAATAATCTTTATTTAAAAGAATTTACTTCAAAATAAACACTTTACAATGATTATTTCATTGATCCTCACAGAAACCCTGGGAGGTAGATGCTGTTGTTATCCCCATTTTACTGATGAAAAATTGAGGCAAATGGAGGTTTAGTAGCTTACCTGTGGTCACAGAACTAGTACATGTCTGAAGTTACATTTGAATGCACGTCTTCCTGATCCCTAGCTGGATGCTTTATCCACTGTGATATCAAACTGCTTAAAAAAAGAATATTATGAAATAAGAGGAAGAAATTAGATATCAATAATAGACTATGATGCCTTTTCCTAAATCATTATCTCACCGATACATCAACATCCAGGAGACTTTAATGAATAATAAGATGATATTGAACTCAAAGTTAGGAAAGGGGGATATCAGGCAGAGACTTCACTGCAGAATTTATTATTCCAATGACTATCTCTTATAGTTAGGTTTTTATGATTTTCATTGATTCTTGCAAAATAATTTAGTTGAATATAGTAAATAACTGTTGTTTAATTCTACTGTTTGATTAAACCCAAAGACTCTAGCTCCTAGAATAAAAATCACTCTTTGACAAATAACTGCTGGGAAAACTGGAAAATGATAGGGGAGAAGCTAAACATAGACTATTATCTTGCATCCTAAAAGCTAAGGTGTTGTTTGTCCTTTATTCTCAAAGAAGACCATGATATCAGGGAGGTGATGCTATAACATGCACATGAATTGTCTTTGAGAGTTTTTGCTGTGCAAGTCACCAGTCTCACTTTCTCTTCCAGAGTCATCTGGGTTCAATGTGCTAGAAATAGTAGCAAGATAAGGTCGAAATAGGTACAGTATTTCAACATAAAGAGTGATACCATATGCCAATTAGAATAGCAAGGGATCATTTGTCTTTCAGATCTATGGATAAGAGAGGAGTTTAAGACCAAACAAGAGATAGAGAATATTATAAAATGCAAAATGGAAAATTTTGATCCATTAAATTGAAAAAGTTTTTGCACAATGAAAACTAATGCAGTGAAGAGTAGAAGAAAGCAGAAAGCTGGAAAAAAATTTTTACACTCAGTGTTTCTGATAAAGACCTCATATCTATACTACATAGAGAACTGAGTCCCAGTTATATTAATACATATCAATCCCTAATTGATAAATGGTCAAAGGATATGAACAGGCAGTTTTTAAATGAAGAAATTAAAGCTATCTATAGTCATATAAAATACTCTTAATCATATTAGTGAAATGTAGATTAAAACAACTATCAGATTGACTAATATGACAGAAAAGGAAAACAAGTAATATTGGAAGGATGTGGAAAAACTGGGACACTGATGCACTGCTGATGGAGTTATGAGTTGATTCAACCATAGTGGAGAGCAATTTGGAACTATGCCCAAAGGACAATAAAACCGCATAATCTTTCATTCAGAATTACCACTACTAGGTCTGTATCCCAAAGAAATCATAAAAAAGGGAAAAGACCCACAAAAATATTCATAGCAGCTCTTTTTGTGGTAGCAAAGAATTAGAAATTGAGTAATGATTGAACAAATTGTGGTATATGAATGCAATGGAATAGTATTATTCTATAAGAAATGATGAGCAGGGGCAGCAGCTAGGTGGCGCAGTGGATAAAGCTCCGTCCCTGGAGTCAGAAGTACCTGGGTTAAAATACGGGCTTAGACGCTTAATAATTACCTAGCTGTGTGGCTTTGGGCAAGCCACTTAACCCCGTTTGTATTGCAAAAAGTCCTAAAAAAAAAAAAAGAAATGATGAGCAGATAGATTTCAGAAAAGCCTAGAAAGACTTGCATGAAGTGATGCTGAGTGAAGTGAGTAGAAGCAGGAGAACACTGCATACATTATCAGCAACATTGTGTGATGATCAACTATGATATACTTAACTCTCCTCAGCAATACAGCAATCAAAGACAGTACTAAAAGACTTGTAATGTAAAATGCCATGCATATCCAGGGAAAGTGCTATAGAGTCTGAATGCAAATCAAACTAAACTATTTTCACTTTTTTAAATGTATTTTTTACTTTTTATCTCTTTTGTTCCGATTCTCCTTCCATAGCATAATATGGAAATATATGTAACATGATTGTGCCTGTATAATATATATCAGATTACCTGGCATCTTTGGCTGGGGTGAAGAAAGAGTGGGAGAGATAAAACTTTACAAAATGAATGTTGAATGTCTCTTTACATATAATTGGAAAATAAATGAATAAAATAATGAACAAATAAAAATGCTTATTAGTTGAGAACAAAATCTTCATTTTAGTTACAAATCCAGTTGAAGTGATACCTTTTATAAGAGGTCTTTTCTGATTCCTCTAATATATATAAAGCACTAATAATTGGATAATTTTGTGTATACTTTCTATTTAGCCGTTGGTTCTTGCTGTTCATTATTGAAGAAGATCAAAATGACATCACTATGCTAGAGACAAGTTACAGTAGGTCATACTGTGACAAATTAGACTAAAATAAATTTAGAATATTCTATGATAGGTTGGGAACAAATAGTTCATGTGAACGTCAAGGAAGGGTTCTCTAAACTTGTGCATCTCAAAATTTCCTTTGAATTGCTTCCATTCTGCCTTGTTCCTGGAGTACCCTCTCTGATGAGAGCACACCATGCTGGGTAGTCCTCTGCTAGTTGCTCCCATGCTGCACAATTAATTCCAAAGTTCTTAAGAGAGACCTTGAGAGTGTCCTGGTATCACTTTCTCTGACCCTTCATGACCACTTCCTCTGTGTGAGTTCTCTATAAGATAGTCCTTTTGGCAAGAGTACATTTGGCATTGAAACAATATAGTCAGCCCATCATAGTTGTGCTCTCTGTAATAATATTTAAATGATTGGCTGTTCAGCTATAGAAAGGACCTCAGTGTCTGGTATCTTATCCTGTCAGGTGATCTTTAGCCTCTTCCTAAGGCAATTTAAATGGAAGGAATTCTGTTTCCTGGGATGGTACTGGTGTACTGTCCAAGTTTTATAGGCATGCAAGAATGAAGTCAGCACAATGGTTTTGTACACCTTCAGTCTGGTAGTCAGTTGAATACCTCTTCTCTCCTACATTTTGTTTTGGAATCTCCCAAATACTGAGCTAGCTCTGACAAAGTGTGTTAATCTCATTATCTATGTTTACCTCCCTGGAAAGAAGAGAATTTATCCACAGCATTCAAAATTTCTCCATTTGTTGTAACCAGTGGTTTTACATATGGATGGTTTGGTACTGACTGATGTTTTCTTGATGTTAATTGTTAGGTAAAATTAGCATAAGTAGTAGATAATTGATCTATACTTTGTTGTAGCTCAACTTCAGAGGCTGCAGTGTACAATCATCTGCAAACAGAAAATTATGCATATTTCCCATTTCAAGTTGAAGAATTTATTTTCTGTGAAGCAGATGACATTGATGCTGAGATATTTTGAAAACAGGACTGAAAACATCATGCTAAAAGACATTAGAGCAAGGATGCAGCCTTGTTTCACTCCACTGATGACCAGGAAATCACAAGAGCATTGTCCACTAGCCAGAACCCAGACAAACATACTGTCATGAAATTGATGTACAATACTGATGAACTCCTGTGGGCAACCAAATTTCCCATAATTTTCTATAAATCCTCTTGAATGATGGCATCAGATGGTCATATCTACAAACATTGTATACAGACTTCTGCTCCTGAAATTTTTTCTTGGAGTTTTCAGGCAGTAAATAAGTGTATCAATTGTTCTTTGACCCTTTCTGAACCCACACTGTCTCTCAGATAGATGACCATATTCCAGGTGAAAGTTCAGCCTATTGAAGACAATTCTCACAAGATCCTTGTAAATAAAGACTGAGAGAAATAACCCTGTGATTGTCACAGAACAGTTGATTCCCTTTACCTTTTTAGACCTTGAACTCCAGAGGATAACCTCCTCATGCCATATAATCTGAAAAATTTCACTCAGTTTTTGTATCAACAATGGACCCCCATCTTTAAATCTCAGATGGAATAGAATCAGCACCCAGTATTTTCCACATGAAATTAGCTTAATGGCATTCAAAACTTCTTCAGATTCCCTTCAACTTGACTTCAACTTGAGGTAAATGGTCAATGACTTTAGCATTGATCGATGATGATCTATTAAAAAACTATAGAAATGATAAGCCAGCTCTCTAGGATCATGTCCCTGTCACTAATCAATGTGGCTCCATTTACAGAGTGTTGTTGAGGTACAACATGACTTTGACCTAAAAATAAGATTTAGTCCCATAGAATAACTTTGGATTGTTATTAGCTGTGTAAAACCAAATTTCATCTGCCTTCTTACTGAGTCAAGAATTCAGCATTTCTCTAAACTTCTCTTATACATTACTTTTGATGGAATTAAATGATGACTTCTTAGAGAGGATGAAATATCCTGCTGGTAAACTGTAACGTTCTCATTTTTTGGTAATTTCAACCTATTCTAGCATTAAAGTCACCCGAATTATAAGCTTCTTCTCTTTGGTACACTGAATGTAATGGTCTCTAGGTCTTCATAAAATTTTTCTGTGACCTCATCAGGGTTTGTCATGGTGGGAACATGAAAGTGGGGTGGCATTTTATTTCCAGTGACATTTGCATTGAAATTCACTCCTTTTGGTAGGCATGCAAGTTTGTTTGCAAAACCTCCTCCTATCTATACAGTACTGCCCTTCACTTTAGCCATTCCAGAAAAATGTGTATCCAACTCCACCTTCAGTAAACTGACCTTCCTTTGCAAGTCTTGTTTTATTCTCTTGCAACAAGAGTTCTTTGTCTTTCAGTTCTATTGGATCTTGTGTTGTCTATGAAAGTGTGAATATTCCATGCACTGATGGTGGAATCTTCTTTGAAGAAGTTTTTGTACATTTTTTGTGTGTTTCAACCACAAGGTGGGATTCCTACCTACTGTGATAATCAGACCAGGGTTGTGTAAGCAGTCAACTTTTAGGACACCTTTTCTAGACCCTTCCTCATACCAGACAGTGAGTAGTGTGTACTAAGAAAGCTGCTCATACACCAAGGGGATTTCCGAATTGAAGGCTGCTTCAAGTGAGGAGAGAATCCTATGACCTTGGCCACCTGTGTGCAGGGTTGTGACTACTCCTCCCAAACTACACCTACTGCTTTATCACTTGCCACGGGACTTTGAAATATAGATGATAAAATCGCATGGGTGATACCTCTGGATTTGTGCAAAAATTTAACTGAGGCAAAATTACACAAAATCCTAGGTATCACTCTCTTTTCAAAGTCATTACAAACCAGTGGCAATACAGAGTCAAGACAATTGGTGATGATTTGAGATGACCTTGGGATTTTCCAAGTCTAACCAAATTCTAAGCAGTGTCTAAGCACATGTATTTACCACCAGGTTGTGGCAACTGTGCATGCTACAATTTCTTGGAGTCACAGGTGAGAGTAAGGTGGCTCAGGTGGAAATCAAAAGTGAAAAGCATCCTATAAAGGACTCAGGAGCAGAGGTGCTAGTCTTTCTTGAACATACCCTATGCTTCTTTGTATTTACTTGAACATTGCTACCCTTTTTTCCTCTCTCCCCCCAATCTGAATATGTATCTTGCCCTTCATCCCAGGCATGTTGCTTTGTACAAAATAAGCACATAATATTGAATTGGTTAGTTGAAATAGGCTTTAAAGAAGAAGCAATTATTAAGCACCTACTGGTTCTGTGCTAAGTGCTTTACAAATATTATCTGTCTGGCCTTTGAAGCAGTGAAGTAAGGAGAAAAATACCAATCTTAATTTGAGAGAAAAGATAGCAAATTTGTGTCTTTATCATTCTTACTTTTCATTTATTTCTTCATTTCATTCATTTCATCTCTATTCGTTGTTTTTTTAGCATCTTGCAACTTCACTGTGATACTTGGTTGTCTCTTTATAATGATCTGTAGCACATGGCACTCTGTATTTGCACCATATGTGAAGTAGATAATGATGAATGTGAAACCAAATAATGAATGCTTTTTGCTAACATTCAACAATATATAGAAACCTATCATTTGAAACTGTAGAAAGGCAAAAGGAACAAACAAGTAAAAATGAAATGTAACATTTAAATTTTTATTTGTTTTGTTTTGTTTTTAAGAGGAATTGACAGAGGAAAATTTTAGCAGTAAGCATGTTCTCTATCTGTTAACAACCAAATTCAAAGGAAAGGTTTTGAGAAATGCAATAGGCTACTGCTGAGGACTCAGTTTTCATAGCAAATGGAACCAATAATTGGAATTTTTGTTTCTGTCCTTCCCTTTGGGAGAGTATGGATAAGACTTAATATAGTAAAAATCATCTAGGGTCCACAGATTTGTCACATTCTAGAAACCCATTTCAGAGACCCTCCTTGATTCATTTTTGAAACCCTTCCTTTATGGGACCAGTCCATTATAGGCTGCCCTCAATGGAATGGTCCATGAGACATATTTTAATGGGATCAACCATGTCATAAATGACCTAAAGTTTATTCAAGTGATCTCAGACTGGTATCAACCCAGGAACTATTTGTAAAAGGGTAACATCAAAAATCAAAAGGAGATGAATTTGATATGCTAGCATTATTTTTTGTTCACCTCAGAATAAATTATATTGAACATATATTCTAAAATCACCTAGCATTGATGTAAAATACTCTGGTGGCTACATATTTAGATCTTTTAGATTAGTCAGATTTTTCTTGAGTATGAGGATATAAAGAACAATATTTTCCTCCATTTTATATTTGGAAACAAATATAAAATTTATTTAGGAGATAATTACAGTAACCCAGTTCATCACTGATGCAGGATTTTGTTCTCCACCAGTACCCCAATATCTATGAGATCACTCATGCTTAGATCTGATCCTGGAAGGGGACTGAACCCCAATAGTTCAGTTATCTTTTGGATTATTCTATTCCCCCTGAAATAAAGCAGAATTATGTTTTATTCTAGATTTTCCCTGAAATGAGAAATAAAGTCCTCAATTCTCAAGTAGGCCAATATAAATATTAGGCATGAAATAGTCTTCATTTGACACATTACAGAAAAGGCAAAAAAAGCAAGGCTCATGGGTGAATGAGCAAATAACAAAAGGCATTAAATTAGTCAATTATACTTATTTATTAGAGAGCCTTCAGAGGTTAAAGTCACTTTAAGGGACCGCTAAACAAATATTCTTATTATTAAGACCTTCCTAGGTACATCATCAGTTTGCTAAGTTGAGTATTCTCCTTGTAGAAGGTCCTAGGGAGCTAGATCCAAGAGAGTATTCTTGGATATCATATGCTGACCTATCTCATAGTTGGGAAAAGCCTGTTTTCATTAACTACAATTGACTGGGTCTTTAAAATCAAATGCAACAAGGATAGAGTCTTTTGACAGTATTCAGATCTAAGACATGTAGCAATGGAAGATGGCTATAGAAACTACAGAGGCATCCACTATAGCAGATGAATGGAGTGCTGGAATTGAAGTCAGAGAGATATGAGTTTAAATTCAACTTCAGACTTTGGAACAAGTCACTCAATCTGTTTCTGTTTCCTTAACTATAAAAATGGGAATTATAAAAGCACCTAGATCATTGAATTGCTATGAGGATCAGTAATTCAAACAACTTAGCACAATGGCTAGCAAATATTAGGTACTTAATATTTGCTTATTTTATTCCATCCCTCCCTGTACCTGGTCTTTCCCTCTTACCCCCAATGTGGCCTCCAGGAAACAAATTTAGGTCTTTGACTTTGTGTCCCTGTGTCAGATAATCTCATCACAGATTCATGGATTCACAAATTTAAAGATGAAAGAAACTTTAAAGATTATTTAGTCCAATATTATCCTTTAAATGAAGAGGAAACTGAAGTCCAAATAAATTGAATGGTTTGCTCAAAGTCACACAGGTAATATCATATTGTATGGTATATTACACTATGTAGGATATAAACAGTTTAAACTTATTGAATTAAATTAATATAACCTTATAAAATTCCTTATTACTTTTTTTCTGTTTTTTTCTTAATGCTTCTCTTGAGTCTTGTATTTGAAAGCTAAATCTATTCATCTCTCATCTTTTCATCAGGAATGCTTGGAAATCCTTTATTCCATTGAATACCCATTTCCCCCTTTTTGTTGGTTCATTGTAATCCACTTAGATCCTTTGTATTTCAAAATATTATGTTTTAAGTCCTTTGATTATTTATTGTAAAAGCAGCTAAATTTAATGCCATACTGATTATGGATACATGACATTTGAATTTTTTCTTTCAGGTTGCTTGCTTATTTTCTTTTTGACCTGGGAGCTTCAGAATTTGTGTATAATGTTCCTGGGAGTTTTCATTTTGGGATCTCTTTCAGGAGATGACAGATGAATTCCTTGATTTCTACTTTTTCCTCTCCAATTCTAGAATATCAGATATTTCTTGATAATTTTATGAAAAATGAAATATTTGCTCTTCTTTTTAGTCATGGCTTTCAGATAGTTCAATATTTCCTATTTTTAAAAAAATATTTATTTATTTATTTTTATTTTTGTACAAATGATTTTTTATACATTACTAAAATATTCTTGTTTAAGAGTAAACATAATACCCCTCCCCCCCAAAATATAGACTCTTATGAGAAATAAAGCAAATGGAAGAGAAGAAAATGTGCTTCAGTCTGGTTCCAATACCACCAGCTCTGTCTCAGGTGGTTCACAGTCTTTATGATAAGTCCATCACAAAAGCTACTTCCATATTTTTCTAACATTATTGTTGCTTATAGCAACTCCCTCCATTCATACCTCCCAACTACCATATACTATATTTTTTCTCTCCTTTCACTCTGTCCCTCTTCTAAAATGTGCTGTAGGGTAGCTGAGTGGCACAGCAGACTGATCGCCAGCCCTAGGGCCAAGAGGTTCCGAGCCCACATACCACCCCTGAGACCTAGCAACCACCCATCTCTGCGGTCCCAGACAGGCAACCCAATCCCAGTCCCTTGCAAAAAGTAAAAAACAAAATGTATTATATCTAACCACTCTCCCCCACTATCCACCCTCTTCTCCATCACTCACACCCCCCTTCCCCCATCCCCCTTCTCTCCTTTTTACTCTAGATGTCTATACTCCTTTGACTGTATATGCTATTTCCTCTCTGACCCACCTGTGGGCTCAAAGGGAAGGTTCCTTCATTCCCCCTAGCTTTCCCCCCTTCCATATCTTTGCAATAGCTCATTGTAAAAGAAAAATATCTTTTATATGAAATATCTTAGCCTATTCCACCTCTTCTTTCTCTTACTTCCAGTATATTTCCCTTTTAGCCATTGGCTCCATTTTTTCAATATATCTTCAAATTCCGCTCTCTCCTGTGCTTCATCTATAAAAAAGCTCCTTCTACCTGCTCTATTAAATGAGAAGGTTCATATAAGTATTATCAGTACCATTTTCATGCAAGAATACATGCAGTTCATCATCATTAAGTCCCTCATATTTTACCCTTCTCCTCCACTCTCTATGCCTCACCTGAGTCCTGTATTTGAAGGTCAAATTTGCTGTTCAGCTCTGGTTTCAACAGGAACAACAGAAATTCCCTTGGTTCATTAAAAGTCCATCTTTTCCCCCTGGAAGAGGATGTTCAGTTTTGCTGGGTAGTTGATTCTTGGTGGCATTCCAAGCTCTTTTGCCTCCTGGAATATTATATTCCAAGACCGATGAGCTCTTAATGTAGTTGCTGCTAAGTTCTATGTGATCCTGATTGCAGTTCCATGATATTTGAATCCTGTCCTTTTGGCTGCTTGTAATATTTTTTCTTTGAATTTGGCATTCTGGAACTTGGCTATAATATTCCTTGGGGTTGTATTTTTGAATGTCTTTCCAGGGGAGATCAGTGGATTATATCGATTTCTATTTTGCCCTCTGCTTCTAGGATATCTGGGCAATTTTCCCTTTGTTCACCTCAGAATAAATTATATTGAACATATATTCTAAAATCACCTAGCATTGATGTAAAATACTCTGGTGGCTACATATTTAGATCTTTTAGATTAGTCAGATTTTTCTTGAGTATGAGGATATAAAGAACAATATTTTCCTCCATTTTATATTTGGAAACAAATATAAAATTTATTTAGGAGATAATTACAGTAACCCAGTTCATCACTGATGCAGGATTTTGTTCTCCACCAGTACCCCAATATCTATGAGATCACTCATGCTTAGATCTGATCCTGGAAGGGGACTGAACCCCAATAGTTCAGTTATCTTTTGGATTATTCTATTCCCCCTGAAATAAAGCAGAATTATGTTTTATTCTAGATTTTCCCTGAAGTGAGAAATAAAGTCCTCAATTCTCAAGTAGGCCAATATAAATATTAGGCATGAAATAGTCTTCATTTGACACATTACAGAAAAGGCAAAAAAAGCAAGGCTCATGGGTGAATGAGCAAATAACAAAAGGCATTAAATTAGTCAATTATACTTATTTATTAGAGAGCCTTCAGAGGTTAAAGTCACTTTAAGGGACCGCTAAACAAATATTCTTATTATTAAGACCTTCCTAGGTACATCATCAGTTTGCTAAGTTGAGTATTCTCCTTGTAGAAGGTCCTAGGGAGCTAGATCCAAGAGAGTATTCTTGGATATCATATGCTGACCTATCTCATAGTTGGGAAAAGCCTGTTTTCATTAACTACAATTGACTGGGTCTTTAAAATCAAATGCAACAAGGATAGAGTCTTTTGACAGTATTCAGATCTAAGACATGTAGCAATGGAAGATGGCTATAGAAACTACAGAGGCATCCACTATAGCAGATGAATGGAGTGCTGGAATTGAAGTCAGAGAGATATGAGTTTAAATTCAACTTCAGACTTTGGAACAAGTCACTCAATCTGTTTCTGTTCCTTAACTATAAAAATGGGAATTATAAAAGCACCTAGATCATTGAATTGCTATGAGGATCAGTAATTCAAACAACTTAGCACAATGGCTAGCAAATATTAGGTACTTAATATTTGCTTATTTTATTCCATCCCTCCCTGTACCTGGTCTTTCCCTCTTACCCCCAATGTGGCCTCCAGGAAACAAATTTAGGTCTTTGACTTTGTGTCCCTGTGTCAGATAATCTCATCACAGATTCATGGATTCACAAATTTAAAGATGAAAGAAACTTTAAAGATTATTTAGTCCAATATTATCCTTTAAATGAAGAGGAAACTGAAGTCCAAATAAATTGAATGGTTTGCTCAAAGTCACACAGGTAATATCATATTGTATGGTATATTACACTATGTAGGATATAAACAGTTTAAACTTATTGAATTAAATTAATATAACCTTATAAAATTCCTTATTACTTTTTTTTCTGTTTTTTTCTTAATGCTTCTCTTGAGTCTTGTATTTGAAAGCTAAATCTATTCATCTCTCATCTTTTCATCAGGATGCTTGGAAATCCTTTATTCCATTGAATACCCATTTCCCCCTTTTTGTTGGTTCATTGTAATCCACTTAGATCCTTTGTATTTCAAAATATTATGTTTTAAGTCCTTTGATTATTTATTGTAAAAGCAGCTAAATTCTAATGCCATACTGATTATGGATACATGACATTTGAATTTTTTCTTTCAGGTTGCTTGCTTATTTTCTTTTTGACCTGGGGAGCTTCAGAATTTGTGTATAATGTTCCTGGGAGTTTTCATTTTGGGATCTCTTTCAGGAGATGACAGATGAATTCCTTGATTTCTACTTTTTCCTCTCCAATTCTAGAATATCAGATATTTCTTGATAATTTTATGAAAATGAATATTTGCTCTTCTTTTTAGTCATGGCTTTCAGATAGTTCAATATTTCCTATTTTTTAAAAAAAATATTTATTTATTTATTTTTATTTTTGTACAAATGATTTTTTATACATTACTAAAATATTCTTGTTTAAGAGTAAACATAATACCCCTCCCCCCCAAAATATAGACTCTTATGAGAAATAAAGCAAATGGAAGAGAAGAAAATGTGCTTCAGTCTGGTTCCAATACCACCAGCTCTGTCTCAGGTGGTTCACAGTCTTTATGATAAGTCCATCACAAAAGCTACTTCCATATTTTTCTAACATTATTGTTGCTTATAGCAACTCCCTCCATTCATACCTCCCAACTACCATATACTATATTTTTTTCTCTCCTTTCACTCTGTCCCTCTTCTAAAATGTGCTATAGGGTAGCTGAGTGGCACAGCAGACTGATCGCCAGCCCTAGGGCCAAGAGGTTCCGAGCCCACATACCACCCCTGAGACCTAGCAACCACCCATCTCTGCGGTCCCAGACAGGCAACCCAATCCAGTCCCTTGCAAAAAGTAAAAAACAAAATGTATTATATCTAACCACTCTCCCCCACTATCCACCCTCTTCTCCATCACTCACACCCCCCTTCCCCCATCCCCCTTCTCTCCTTTTTACTCTAGATGTCTATACTCCTTTGACTGTATATGCTATTTCCTCTCTGACCCACCTGTGGGCTCAAAGGGAAGGTTCCTTCATTCCCCTAGCTTTCCCCCCTTCCATATCTTTGCAATAGCTCATTGTAAAAGAAAAATATCTTTTATATGAAATATCTTAGCCTATTCCACCTCTTCTTTCTCTTACTTCCAGTATATTTCCCTTTTAGCCATTGGCTCCATTTTTTCAATATATCTTCAAATTCCGCTCTCTCCTGTGCTTCATCTATAAAAAAGCTCCTTCTACCTGCTCTATTAAATGAGAAGGTTCATATAAGTATTATCAGTACCATTTTCATGCAAGAATACATGCAGTTCATCATCATTAAGTCCCTCATATTTTACCCTTCTCCTCCACTCTCTATGCCTCACCTGAGTCCTGTATTTGAAGGTCAAATTTGCTGTTCAGCTCTGGTTTCAACAGGAACAACAGAAATTCCCTTGGTTCATTAAAAGTCCATCTTTTCCCCTGGAAGAGGATGTTCAGTTTTGCTGGGTAGTTGATTCTTGGTGGCATTCCAAGCTCTTTTTGCCTCCTGGAATATTATATTCCAAGACCGATGAGCTCTTAATGTAGTTGCTGCTAAGTTCTATGTGATCCTGATTGCAGTTCCATGATATTTGAATCCTGTCCTTTTGGCTGCTTGTAATATTTTTTCTTTGAATTTGGCATTCTGGAACTTGGCTATAATATTCCTTGGGGTTGTATTTTTGAATGTCTTTCCAGGGGAGATCAGTGGATTATATCGATTTCTATTTTGCCCTCTGCTTCTAGGATATCTGGGCAATTTTCCCATAGGATTTCTTTAAAAATGATGTCAAGTCTCTTTTCCTGATCATGACTTTCATGTATCCCAATAATTTTAAAATTATCTTTCCTGAATTTGTTTTCCAGATCAGATTTTTTGCAAGACAAATGGGGTTAATTGGCTTGCCCAAGGCAACACAGCTAGGTAATTATTAAGTGACTGAGGTGACATTTGAACTCAGGTACTCCTGACTCCAAAGTTGGTGCTCTATCCACTGTGCCACCCAGTCATCTCTCAGCTGTTTTTTCAATGAGATGTTTCACATTTTCTTCCAATTTTTCATTCTTTTGGTGTTGAAGTATTGTGTCTTGACTTCTCATAAAGTTATCAGCTTCCTTTAGCTCCATTCTACACCTGAAGTATTTGTTTTCCTCAGAGAGCTTTCCTATCTGCTTTTCCATCTGGCCAATTTTGTTTTTTAAAGCATTTTTATCCTCAATAAATTTTTGAACTGTTTTATCCATTTGACCTGTGCTGGTTTTTAACATGATATTTTCTTCATCATTTTTTGGATCTCCTTGACTAAGCTGTTGACTTCTTTTTCATATTTTTCCTGCATCTCTGTCATTTCTTTTCCCAATTTTTCTCTATCTCCCTTACGTGATTTTCAAAATATTTTTGAGGACTGTCATCCCCTGAGCCCAATTTCAATTTTTTCTTGGAGTCTTTAGATGCAGGAGCTTGTACTTCCTCATCTTCAGATTGAGTATTTTGATTGTTCTTGAGATCATAGACATTGTATTTCTCAATGGTGTTCCTCTTTTTTTCTCTGTTTACTCATTTCTCCAGCCTTTGCCTGGATTTGGGGTGCTTTCTGAGCTTTTGAGTATTATTGGGACACTCCCCCCCCCCCCCAAGGATCTCAGTGTATGAAACTCTAACTTCCCTCCTGGTCTGTGAATTACCACAAGCACACCCCTCTGCCACAGGGTTGAGGTAGGGGCTGGCCTGTTCTATGGGGGCCTAGACTGAGATAAAGATCTGAATATGGTCTGAGCCCCAGAGTCCTGTTCCAGGTACAGAGGACAGACCTCTGAAGTCTCTCTCCACTCCCCTACCTTTGGTGAGCTGAGCACTCAAGGCTCAATTGCTAGGGGGCTCCTGCTTACTGGCTCCATGCCTGCTTCCATTTCCTGGATCTGGGCTGTGGTGAGGCCACCACTGCTGAGCTGATAGTGCTGACCTCAGCAACTGCCCTGAGGGCCTGGGCTTTTTGAGCTCACTCTGGCAGAAGTCCCATCCACTGATCCTCCAATTTGTGCCTGGTGTTCCTCCCGTGGGTGCAGGTCAGAATATTGTCCCTGCTGCTCCCAGGTGCCCTAGAGCTGCCTCCAGCCTATATTTCTTATTGAATCAATATTTCTCTCCTTGATCTATTTTTCTATTTTTCAGGTTAGTTGTTTTTCCAATGAGTCATTTCATGGTTTCTGCTATTTTTTCATTCTTTTGATTTTGTTTCATTGCTTTTTAAAATCTTGTGGAATAATTTGCTTTCACTTGTCCAATTCTAATTTTTTCCTGAATTATTTTTCTCAATGAGCATTTGTCTTTTCTTTTTCCATTTGGCCTATTCTACTTTTTAATTAATTCCTCTCTTCAGTGAATTGCTGTGCCTCTTTTTCCATTTGACAAACTATTCTTCTTTCTCTACTCTTCATTTTTGTGCTTTTTTTTAGCCATTCACTTCTATTGTGTTTTTTAGGATATTATTTTTAAATATTTTTGAGTGTATCTTCTTCAGCAAGCTATTGACTCTTATTTCATGTTTTTTTTAATTACTCACATATCTCTCCCAAATTGTCTCTGTACGTCTTATATTTGATTTTTAAAATTATTTTGAGTTCTTCTAGAAACTCTTTTTCAGCTTGAGATCAATTCACTTTTTTTTTGAGCATCTGAATGTAGTAGTATTATTTTAAAAATAATTTTTGTTTTTCAATCAATGGGCATTTGCTTTTTCTTGATCTTTTTAGATCCTAAGGGAAGTAAAACAAATCCTCCAAATCATTCTAACAAATATGTAAAATCAATTAAACAAATTCCACATTGACTATGCTCTACAATCTTGCCTCTTGGTTGGCGATAGCCAACATTCTTTATCAGCATTCTTTTTTGAATCATGGTGTTCATTGCTTTAACTAGAGTTCATAAGTCTTTCAAAGTGCTTTTTAAAAAAATAATGTTATTCTATAAATTGTTTTGTTGGTCCAACTCACTTCAGTCTGTAGCAGCTCATATAAATTTTCTCAGGTTTTTCCTGAAACTATTTCTCTCATCTATTTTAGTACAGAAATATTTTATTTCTGTAATATAATTTGTTCAGCCTTTGCCCAATGATAGACATCCTGTTATTTTTACAGTTCTTTGCCATATATAAAAAAATCCTCTGTAACATAATTTGCCACTGTGCTCAAAAAGTTATTATATTTTTTGACATACCTTTTGAAATAATGATATCCTTTTAGACTTGTACCCTCAAAGAGATTTTTAAAAGAGAGAACAAGGGTCAATGAACTGACTCTTAAAGGAGGTCAGAGGTGAAGAAAGAGAATATTTACTCATGGGGAGCTGCCAGTGTAGAGGTATGGGGTAGACTTGGAATACTCTGGTTGAGGAATAAGAACTAGGCCAGTATATTTAAACCATAAAGTGTATGGAGGGGAGTAATGTGTAAGAAGTTTGGAATGATAGAAAGGGAATAAAAACCTATAAAAAAACTTTAAACACTAAAGGGGAACGTTATTTTTGATCTTAGAGCCAGTGGAATTTATTGAGTGAGGAAGAAATGCTATTGTCAGACTTTTATTTTAAGAAAAATCACTTTGTCAAATGTGTGGAGGATAGATTGGAGTGTTGTGAGAATTGGGATAGAGACCAATTAAGAGGCTATTGCATTGGGGGCTGCCATCCATTGTAACAGTAAAGGATAGCTATATGCCCTTGGGCAAGTCCACTTAATCCTAATTGCTTCATATCTAAGATCATATCTATTTGTCCTGATTTACAGTTAGCCAGTGGACCCAGATGGCTCTGGAGGAGAAAGTGATGCTGTGACTTAGCACAAGTCATGGCATCACCTACCCTGATATCATAGTCTCAGGAATGAAGGACAAACATCATCATCATAAGTTGAAACCAAAAACATTATTTGGAATGACCTTTTTTGCTATTATTGACAATAAAGCATGTTATATTGGAAAAAATACATGTTTTCTATAAGTTTTATTTGTAATTTAGTTGTTTTAGGTTCATTTATAGTATAGTTAGGAAGAAACTAACCTAAACTGCAACTATAATTGATCCCTTGTGAAATTTGTATTGTAAAACTAAATTTGGTACAAAATATTCAGCACTGATGAAAGGAAAATTTTTTTTCAGTACCGAGAGAGTTAAATCTAAAGTTTTCCTTTGTAAACTAGTCTAATTCCATACCAAAACATCTAATTCAACAATCTGATTCACCCCTTCCAACTCAAACTCCATTTAAATATTTATTGTATGTAAGAACATTATTCTGGATAAAATGAAAGCCAGTATAGTATCATCTCCCAAAGACTGCCAATAGATATGTACACACATACTTAAGAATGAATACAGACTATGATAAAGGTAAATGAGGGCACAAGAAAGGACAGTATAAGAAATGAAAAGAATGCAAACCTCAAAGAGAACAGAGGGCTAGTGTTTAATAAAGAAGACCTTTCAGAAAGCTTTAAGAAAGGAGAGAGAAATCAATAAACATAATATCAGAGAAAAATCTTCAGCTAAGAAAGAAAAGTAAAAATAAAAATGTGAACTTCTGATGAGGCAAGTTCACATGTTTAACTGATAATCCTTTGGAAAAAACATAGTGGCTTATCGTGGGAAGAATTTTAAAATAAGAAAGAATATTTAGAAATGCATCATATTTGTATATAAGAAATTTGGCACTAATTTTCATTTTACAAAAAATTACTGGACTTATACAGTTTTTAGTTTCAAAATTTGGGAAATTTTAGATTTGTTAAGACCCATGTAAAAGAAAAAAAATTTGGGGATTATCCTAAGGGTAGAATGGATTTTTCCATATTTAGTATCAGGCTTGACTTGAGTCTAAAAATACTTAGAATAACAATAATAATAAAAAATAATTTGAAATCAGGGAGTTCAATAACAATGACATTCATTTGGAAAATGTTTTTTATTGAGCTGATAGTGGATATCAAAAAACTAGTAAAATTAATAGAGAAATATTGAACTAAAATAGTGATTATTGTATTAATTGCATTTGAATTAACTTCTTAACTCAATAAGAATATTGCCTTTATTAATTGTAGGGCTTTTAAAGACCTGAATCCACTCTTTTTCTGTGTCACAGGGGATGCATTTGCATATGGATTTTTCACATGACTAAAATATAAAGAAAAGAATAAAGGAAACTGTCTTACCTAAAAGTACACTATTTAGTGTTTTGGGGAAGACAGAATTGTTAAAAAAAATTGTGAGGCTTTCACTATTACAAAAAAAAAAATAGACAGGTGTGGGATTGTGGTGGAAACTCAGATATTCAGTAGTCAGTTATTCAGTACGCATAAAAGTCTGATTTTTCAAAAGGGAGGGTGATTTTTGAACATTTAGCCAGTAGTTCACAAGAGCAAGGAAATGTCCAAGAAGAATGGTTAAGGAACTTTCACTGGACAGGGACAGGGATCAGATCTCAGTTCCAGCATAAAAAAAAAACAAAACTTGAACGATACTTCTTGTGTCATCTAGCTCATCTATCAAAATGAACAAAAGAACAAAAAGTGCTTATCAAAAAAGCCACTTTTCTAATAGGGATGATAAAAACATCTTAGAAGAGGAAGACATTGACAAAATTCCTACATATGAAGCCTCAAAGGACCCCCATTCATTCAGCACAGCTGATCTGAATGGCTTCCCTTGGTTGGTGAGTTGCATGAGTTCCCAGCCCTGAGCCTTTGGTATTTGCATACCAGGCAGAGCTGGTCTTCCTGCATAAACAGCTTAGAGATAGTCCAAGGAGATCCCAACTTTCTCAATGGCTCAGAGAGTGGGTGACTGGCATCTCCAGTGCTGACAATCCAGAGAGAGAGCCTCTGAAGTTCCAAACCCAGAGGGCCTAGACCAGTTATTGGTCTGCTATTGAGAAAGCTCCTAGACAACCCCAGGGGTCCCTACCATTCCCATCTACTCAAGGAGTGGGTGACTGACAGAGGTCCTAAGACATTCCTAATACTGATTACCCCAGGCCAGTAAGTAAGCCTCTAGGGTTCTTTCACTTTCTCTGGGGTAAGAAGCTAGGAAATTCCTGGAGCTTTTTCTCTAAATAATTTTAAATGATGTCTTTCCACAAACCCTAAAACTGTGGATCCCACAAAAAATAAGTGAAGCAAGTTCTCAGCCATGATATTGTGAAGGCAATTCAATAAAGATCTGTTTCTTCTGGGTAAAGGGGGAGTAGTATAACTTAGTAGAAGTGAGACAGCTGGAAAGCCAGTAGATGGTTCTTAGCCAGCAAAGCTCAAGTCAAGGTTCAGAAAGCTAGTTTAGGAGCAGAGCAACTGTGAGGGTCCCAACCCCAGCTCATAAAACATGGTTCAAGCCTTGGGAGTGCTGGTGCATCAGATGGGACTCATTTGGGTTACCCAAATGTAGGGAACAAATTGTTATATAAGCAATGATTTGGCAAGGAAAAAGACAGGGACCAGATCTCAATTCCAGCATAAAAACCTGAACTATACTCCTTGTGTCATCTAACTCATTTATCAAAATGAGCAAAACAACAAATGGTGCTTATCAAAAAAACACTTTTCCAATAGGGATGATAAAAACATCTTAGAAGATGAAGACATTGACAAAATTCCTACATATGAAGCCTCAAAGGACCCCCATTCATTGAACGTAGCTGATCTGGATGGCCTCCCTTAGTTGGTAAGTTGAATGCGTTCCAAGACCAGAGTCTTTGGTATTTGTATCCCAGGCAGACCTGGTCTTCCTGCATAAATAGCTTAGAGATAGCCCCAGGAGTTCCAAACTTTCTCAATGGCTCAGAGAGTGGGTGACTGGCATCCTTAGTACTGACAATCCAGAGAGAGAGAGAGAGAGAGAGAGAGAGAGAGAGAGAGAGAGAGAGAGAGAGAGAGAGAGCCTCTGAAGTTCCCAACCCAGAGGACCTAGACCAGTTATTGGTCTGCTGTTGAGAAAGCTCCTAGAAAGCCCTGGGGTCCCTACCATTCCCAACTACTCAAGGAGTGGATGACTGACAGAGGTCCTAAGGCATTTCTAACACTGATTACCCCAGGCCAGTATGTAAGGCTCTAGGGTTCTCAACATTGAAGGTATGCAAGCTAGCCCCTCCCCCATCACAAGATCTTTGGGATAGGTAACATCAGAAAATGATGCATAAAAAATGGAGAGAAAAACTGGGACTATAAAAATTTACCTTGGAGATAATGATGAACAAGTCACTTAGAAAAGAAGGGCAGAAAGGCTGCTACATGTGAAGTTTCAGAGGAGACTATGAATTGGTTTCCAGCCCAGAAAGATCAGAAAGGATTTTTAAAATCAAATGGAAAAATTGGGGGGAAATGCAAGAAAAAATTAACATCTTGCAACAAAAATGACAGAAGAAAATAAATAATTTAAATATACATTTGAGCAAATGCAAATAAGAAAATAATTCCTTCAAAAATAGAATTGGGTAAATGGAAGAAGGTAACAGCTACTTTAAAAATAGAATTGACCAAATGGAAAAGGAGATACAAGAACTAACCAAAGAAAATGCTTCCTTGAAAAATAGACAGGGACTGGAGGAAGTTAATGACTCCAAGAAACACCAAGAATCTGTTAAAATCTAAAAAAAATCATAAAAAAGAAGAAAAAACAAGTGACCTGGAAAATAGATCAGGAAAGATAATTTAAGAATTATACCTGAATGCCATGATTTTAAAAAGAGCCTGGATAGCATTCTTTGGAAAATTGCCAAGGAATACTGCCCTGATATCTTGGAATCAAAGGACAAAATAGTCATTAAAAGAATCCTCTCTGATCACCTCCTGAAAGTGATTCCAAAATGAAAACACCAAGGAAATTGTAGTCAAATTGCAGAATTATCTGATCAAAGAGAAAATTCTGCAAACAGTCAAAAAGGAGCAATTCAAATTTCAAGAGCTACAATTAGCATTATAGAGAACCTGACTGCATCAACATAAAGGATGAAAGGAATATGGATATGGATATTCTGGAATATGATATTCTAATGGGCAAGGGAGTTTGGAATACAAACAAGAATAAACTACTCAGTAAAAATTGAAAATAGCTTTTCAGAGAGAAAAAAGAAGGATTTTCAATGAAATAGAGGAGTTATTTATCTGGTAGAGAAAAACTTATATGATAAAGAAGATTAGAACTGCACTGGAAAATGTGATCTTCAGGTGCAAGACTTTAGAAATGTGTAAAAAGGTAAATAGAAAGGAGGAAAAATGTTAGTCAGTTTCATTAAATTGGATACATTGATATAAGGGAAGATAAAATGTATACCTCATGAGAACTATTTTTCTTAGGATAGTTTAAATATGCATAATTAGAGAGAGGGTATTGAGATAGATTGAATAGGAAAGTGATGATGCTTTTAACTCATACTTTACCTGATGAGATGTGAGTATAGTTGGGTGGAGTGTACTTAGAGAACATGGGTGAAATTGTATCTTGAAGTGATTTTGCTTTACATGATACTTTAGCTCATGAAGTTTGTATTTCTATTGGGAGAATTGGAGGAACTGTACTTAGACACTGGATATAAATAGATCATGAAGTGATTTTGATTTACAAGATATTTTAGCTCATTAAGATTATATTTCTATAGAGGAATGAGAATGTGGTATAAATTGATTAAAATTTGAGGATGTTTATGACTTTAAAAGTTATATTTCTATTGGGATAGTAGAGAGAATATACTGGGCAGTGGCTGTGGTATGAAATAATGATTCTTGTAAATCAATCCATTGATCAAGTGCTAAGAATTGTACTTCTATAAGTACAGATAAAAGTAGTGTATCTTATCAGAAGTTGTAAGTACAGGACAGGTTTTTTTTTTTTGCAAGGCAAATGGGGTTAAGTGGCTTGCTCAAGGCCACACGGCTAGGTAATTATTAAGTGTCTGAGACCAGATTTGAACCCAGGTACTCCTGACTCCAGGACCGTTGCTTTATCCAGTGTACCACCTAGCCACCCCAAGACAGGTTTACAATAATCAAGACATGAAAAGAAGGATTACACTAGGAGAAGGCAAGGTATAAGAGGATAAGTAACCTATTGAAAAGGCACAATGACCTATTATGGTAAAGGGAAAGAAAGGAGTATGTGAATCTCAACAGATTTGGATGAAAGAGGAAATAGCATCCATTCATAATTCAGTTTAAAAATTTATCCTATGATGGATGCAGTTTCTCCCAGCAGTTCAGAGATATTTAACAATCCTGAGGGATCTGTTATGGACAGCATTATCCACATCCGAAAGAAAAAAAATAAAACAAAAAACATAGAATCTAAATGGATCCATGTTCACTTTTTAATACCTTCTCTTGCTTTTCTTTCCTTTCTTGTGGTTTTCTTTCTTGTTAAATACAAATATACAGGTACAATTTTAATCAGACTGTTTGTTACTGAGGAGAGGGGTGATAGGGTGAGAGGGTGATAGAAAAATGATGAAAAAGGTGATTTGAATTTTTGAAAAGTTAGATATAATAGACCTATGAAGAAAACTGAATGGAGATAGAAAGGAATATGCTTTCTTGCTCAGTAGAACATGACACTCAACAATTGACCATGCATTAGATCATTAAAAACTCACAATCAAATGCAATTAAATACACCCCTTTCAGCTCTTCATGCAGTAAAAATCGTGTGCAATAAAATGCCATGGAGAATTAGACTAAAAACTAATTGGAAACTAAATAATCTAATTTTAAAGAATGAGGATATCAACAAGCAATGAGAATAAATTAGCAAATTCATCCAAGACAATGGCAAGTATGAGACATCATACCAAAACTTATGGGATGCAGTCAAAGCAGGTTTTGGGGGAAATTTTATATCTCTAAATGCTTAAATGAAAAAAATGGTGAAAGAGGAGGTCAATGAATTGGGCATGCAGTTCAAAAAACTATGAAAAGAACAAATTAAAAATCCCAACTAAATATCAAATTAAAAAATTCTGAAAATTAAAGAAGAACCTAATAAAATTGAAAGTAGGAAAGCTATTGAACTAAAAAGTAAATTAGGTGTTGGTTTTATGAAAAAAACTAATAAAGTAAATAAATCTTTGGTTAGTCTGATTAAAAAATAAAAAGGAAAACCAAATTTCCAGTACCAATGAGGAGGAAAGTAAAATAATAATTCAGGCTCCTTTTGTCCAAATGTATGCCAACAAATTTGACAATCTAAGTGAAATGAATGAATATTTATAAAAGTATTAGCTACCCAGAATAACAAAAGAGGAAATAAAATGCTTAACCCCATTTCAGAAAAAGAAATTGAAGAAACCATCAGTAAACTCCAGAAGAAAAAAAATCTCCTGGCTAAGATGGATTTACAAGTGAATTTTGCAAAGCATTTGAAGTACAATTTAATCCAATTCTAAAAAAATTATTTTGAAAAATAGGTAAAGGATTTCTGTCAAATTCCTTTTATGATAACAATTTGGTACTGATACCTAAACCATGAAGAGCCAAAACAGCTGAATAATATTATAGAACAATCTCTTTACTGTATATTGATGCAAATACTATTTACTATTATCAGGTAAAATTTATACTAATTTGGCAAGGATGGTTCAATATTAGAAAATCAATCAACCTAATTGAACATATCAATAACAAAACTAATGGAAATCACATGATTTTCTCAGTAGATGTTGAAAAAGTCTCTGACAAGAATACACCACCTATTCCTATTAAAAACACTGGTTGTTTGGTTCTTGTCTTATCAAAGAAGACCAAAATGATATCACTATGTTTGAGACAAATTACAGTGTGTTCAGCTGTGGGTGATCAGACTGATATGGGCTCAGAATGCTCTACCACAGGTCAGGCAAAAATAGTCCATGTGAACCACTTGGATTTTTACTCTAAACTTACATAGCTCACATAAGAAAGCATAGGAAAAAAATGAAATTTTCCTTAGATTGATAAGTAATATTTCTCTAAAACTATCAACAAGCATTTTTTTTTGCAATGCAGATAAGTTAGTAGCCTTTCCAAAAAGATCAGGGAAAAAACAAGGATGTCTGTTATCTGTATTATATCAAAAATGTTAACTTTAGCAATAAGAGTAGCAAAAGAAATTAATGAATTAGAATAAGAATGAGAAAACAAAACTTTCACACTTTGCATACAATATGATGGCATATTTAGAGAATCCTGGAAAATCAACTAAAGTGTTACATGTGGGGGAAGCTAGGTGGCACAGTGGATAGAGCACCAGCTCTGGAGTTCAGATCCGGACTCAGAAACTAAATAATTGTCTAGCTGTGTGACCTTGGGCAAGTCACTTTACCCCATTGCCTTAAATTTTTAAAAAAGTTACATGTGTAATGAACAACTTTATATGATATAAAATATCATATAGCAGGATATAAAATAAACCTAGCATTTCTATAGATGACCAATAAAACTTAAAAGCAAGAGATAGAAAGAGAAATTCCATTTAAAGTAACTGTAGGCAGCATAAAATACTTGAAGATCTGCCTCTCAAGACAAACCCAGAAGCTCTATGAACACAATTACAAAATACTCTTCACACAAATAAAGTCAGATCTAAGTAAGTGGGAAAATGTCAATTGCTCAGGGTTTGCTCGGCTAATGTAATAACAAAGACAAAATAAATTACTTATTCCATGCCATATTCAAATCACCAAAAAACTATTTTACAGAGCTTGAAAAAATAGAAACAGAATTCATCTGCAAAAACAAAGATCAATAATATTGTGGAATTTAATGAAAAAATGCAAATAAAAGTTGCCTAACTGTATAAGAACTAAAATTATATTATGAACCTGCAGTAATCGAAACTTTCTGGTACTGTCTAAGAAATATAGAAGTAGATCAGTGCATCAGATTAGTTACAAAAGAAGCAGTAGTAAAAGATGATACTAATCTATTGTTTGTTAAGTCCAAAGACACTGGCTTGTGGGTTAAGAACTCACTATTTGACAAAAACTGCTTGGAATACTGAAAAAATAGTATAGCAGAAACTAAACCTAGACCCACATTTCACATCCTATAACAAAAAATCAAAAAAGTTACAGGATTTAGATATAAAGGGTGATACCATAGATTAATTAAGAGAACAAGAAATTATCTGCTGAATCTCTGGAGAGGGGAAAAGTTTGTGTACAAACAAGAGATAGAGAACATTATAAATTGTACAATGAATAATTTAAACTACATTAAATTAAAAAAGTTTTGCACAAATAAAAAATCAATAGTGTTAAGAAAGCTGGGAAACAATTTTCATAGTGTTTCTGATAAAGGAATCTTTTCTAAAATATATAGAGAACTGAATTAAGTTTATAAGATTGCAAGTCATTCTCCAATTGGTAAATGGTCAAAGGATATGAACAGGCAGTTTTCAGATGAAGAAATTAAAGCTTTATATAGTTTTATGAAAAAAATGTTTCAAGCCTTTATTAATGAGAGAAACACAGATTTAAACAACTCTGAGGTACTACCTCACAACTATCAGATTAACTAAAATAACCAAAAAGGAAAATGATCAATGTTAGAGGGCATGTAGGAAAATTGAGACACTAATGTACTATTGGTTTAGGTGTGAACTGAACCAACAATATAGGAGGGCCATTTGGAAAAATGCCCAAAGAGCAATAAAAATGATCATACCCTTTGATCCAGAAGTACTATTATTAAGTCTATATCCCAAAGAGACATAAAAAAATGGGAAAAATCCACATGCTCACAAATGTTTTTAGAAGCTCTTTTTGTAGGGGCAAAGAATTGGAAATTGAGGTGATGTTCATCAATTGGGAAATGACTGAACATATTATGGTATATGAATATTATGAAATACTAATGTTCTGTAAGAAATCATGTGTGGCCAGACTTTAGAAAAGCATGGAAAGACTTGCAGGAACTGATGTTGAATGAAGTGAGCAGAATAAGTAGAATATTGTATAAGTTAATAGAAACATTGTGAGGGATGATGGATGCAGATCTCTCAGTAGTTTGGTGATGAAGGAGAATCCTGAGAGATCTGTCTTGGAAAATGCCATCCATATCCGGGGGGGGGGGGAACTATGAAATCTGAATGCAAAGGAAATCATACTGTGTTCTCTTTTTAAATGTCTTTTATGATTTTTCTTTCTTGCTCATGTTTTTTGCCCTTTAGTTCAAATAACTCTTTCACAACATGACTAATAGAAATGTGTTAAGCATTGGTAGAAAAATGTGGAAGTACAAAAATTGTAAATGGAATAATGTTGAAAGCTATGGTTGCATGTATTGGAAAATAAATTTAAATTAAAACAAAGAATAGCTAAGAAAAAAAACACAAATATATTTCAGGAGTTTTGACTTTCAGAGGAGAGCCCAGAAAGGGAATGATAACAAAAGCCCAAGTAGGGTAGCAAAAGCCCAAGCAATTCAAGCAGAGGTATAAAAACAAAAGATATTAGAAATAAACAAAAGAACAAGGACATGTTGGACTGAAGCATCATGAGTCTAGAGAACAATGCATTTTAGGAACATTAAGGATAGAATATCTAGGAAGAATCGAGTTTTAATGCCATAGGACAGAGAAAAAGAGAGAGTGAGAATTTGGGGGGGGGTAAGACAAAGGAAAAGCACCATTTTCTAGCAGGATAAAGTGACTGTAATCTTCACAATTTTATTTTGAAACTTGAATGGCGAACCTGGAGACCTCAAAAGAAAGAATGAAGGGAATTTCCTAATAGTCAAAACTAAAAGAGTTTATCATAAGTTTAGTGATATTAGTCATGTGATAGCCAAGTGGATCTGTGATAAAAGTTTTCTTCCCTGTCCCTTAGATATCAAATGATGAGCTTGAGGGTATAGGAAACCTCATGCTGGAGAGAAAGGCAAATGGATGACTTCCTATTGCCTCTGGAAACAAATACAAAATGTTCTGTCATTCAATCATAACCTGACCCTCTTATGCCTTTTCTGTATTTTACACCTTACTCTCTGAAACATACTTTGATCCAGTGATACTGACCTCCACTATCAAGATAACCCATTTCTCCACTCCAGGCATTCTCTCTGTCTGGTCTCTCTCTGTCTGGTCTCCATTTTTAGAATGTTCTCACTCCTCCACTCTAATTACCGACCTCCAAGTTCCAACTAAAATCCTGCCTTCTACTGAAAGCCTTCCCCAACACTTCTTAATTTCAATGATTTCTCTCTGCTAATTATTTTCTATTTTATTCTGTATATAACTTGGTTCATTTACATTTATTTCCATTTTCTTTCTCTCATTAGATTGATTAGCTCTTTAAAAGTAGTAATCTCTTTGTACCCACAGTGCTCAACATAATTTTATTAAAGCAGTTAGGTGGCTTATTGAATAGGGCACCAGTTCTGGAATCAGGAAGACTCATTTTCATGAGGTCAAATCTGGCCTCAGGCAAAAAGGATCAACAAAGAGTCAGTTATGATTGAAAAATGACTAAACACTCTTTTCTTGTAGTAGCAAAGAATTGGAAATTAAGGGGATAGCCATCAAATGGGAAACAGATTAGCAAATTGTGGTATATGAATGTGATAGAACTCTCTTAGTCTATATGAAATCGTGAATGATGAGATTTCAGAATAACCTGGAAAGACTTGCATGAACTGATGCTGAGTGAAATGAGCAGATTCAGCAGTACACTAATAGCAACACTAGGTGATGATCAACTTTGATAGACTTATTCATTCATTTTAGCAGTACAATAATCAAAGATAATTCCAAAAACCTTGTGATAGAAAATATCATCCATATTCAAAGAAACAACTGTGAAGTTTTAAGAGCAGACCAAAGACTCAATCTTCAATTTTTTAAAATTGTCTTATGTATTTTGCCTTTTTATCCCCCTCTAAAGTTTTTTCTACTATTTGGATTCAATTCTTCTTTTGCAACATGATTAATATGTATCTGTTTGGCATGGTTATACATGTGGAGCCTATATTAGATTGTTTTCTGTCAGGGGAGAGAAGGGGAGGAAGAAAAGTGTTCAAAATCTTGCCAAAAAATTATTGATGAAAACTATTGTTGCATGTATTTGGAAAAATAAGCAAATTAAAATTTGTTTTTTTTTTTTTTAAAGGCTAACAACAGGGACAGCTAGATGGCACACTGGATAGAGCACAGGCCTTAGAGTCAGGAGTACCTGAGTTCAAATCTGTCCTCAGACACTTAATAATTGCTTAGCTGAATGGTCTTGGGCAAGTCACTTAACCCCACTGCCTTGCAAAAATCTAAAAATAAAAAGGCAAACAACTCATCAACAGCTTTCTTTCTTACTTAGAATATATGTCCTTCTTAAATGACCTTTAAGAATCCAAATCCAGTCTCATACTTAATAATTACCTTAATAATTACTTTATAATTAATAATTACCTAACTGTGTGACCTTGGCAAGTCACTTAACTCCATTTCCTGACTAAAACAAAACAAAACAAAAAAGAAACCTTAAGTTCCTTCAAAGTTCAACTGGGATGCCATCTCCTCCTTGTCGACTTTCTTTTATGCCCAGGAATACTTCTGAAAGAAAAGATTACTAGTAACCAATGATTTGGGGACATTCAGAGTTCCCTTTTTCTATAGTCTACATTTCAAAGTTTAGTCTCTTGAAGGACATTATTGATAATGAGATTGAATTAATTCTTTTCAATCTTAGTCAGACCCCACCCAAATATATAAAGAATTTAATCTAAGGCATGGAAGGCCAATTAATTCTGCTCAAATTTGGGTTGGGATAAATTATCTGGTTAGATTACCCAAAACTGGTGATGGTCTGGGTGTAGAGATAGTTTCTTTGGCCAAGAGTGACATGATGTTACTCTCTTAGCCTTTCATTGCAATATTCATTCTTACATTAAATGTTATCTAATCAGAATCAATTGCCACCCTCTGGTACATCTTCTTTTCCAAGAAAATATAAAATTGAGCCTGCCCCCATGAAAATTGTTGGCATTTGTGTACTACTGACCTCTTTTATTAAAGTGCTAGCATTATTAATAAAATATTTAATTATCCAGAAATCATGTCTCTTGGGCCTTTTAAATGTCACAAGTGCTTTTCTATATCTTAAAATCATTGTACTTCTATTATTTTTTATTAAAATATTATTTTGAAGCAGAATATAAGCTCCTTAAGGGAAGGAACTAATTTATTTTTATTTCTGCATCATAAAAGCCTATCATAAACTTATATTGACTAAAATTATGCTATTTTTATTATGATTATATATATGTGCTTCATAATTATTTATTGAATATATTTGTATTTTATCTATTCAGATAGCAGTAATTGATTATAGTGTGTAGTGTGAGGGAAGAATATAAAGTCTACAAAAGACATTTGGTCAAGAAAATGAGATATGTTTTAGGAAGATTATTTTGGCAACTATGAATGAATTGGAGAAGAGAGAGACTGGAGTTAGGAAGACGTTTTTGTTTGTTTGTTTTTGCAAGATAATAGCGTGAAGTGACTTGCTCAAGGTCACACAACTAGGTAATTATTAAGAGTCTGAGGCTACATTTGAACACAGGTCCTCCTGACTCAAGGGTCATGCTCGATCCACTGAGCCACCTAACTGCGCCATAGGGAGGACCTGAAATAGTGTGGTGTCTAGAATTAAGGTAGGATCATTAAGACTAGCAAGTGAATTGAGTATTGAGTTTGAGGAAATAAGAAGCAATAAAGCAGGGAAGATTTAGGGAGTGAAGTAGTGAATTAAGTTGGGGATACTTCTTTTTCTCTAGGCTACATTGTTGAATCACCTCCACAAGACTTTCTCTACCATCTGTTCCTCTACCCAGTCCCCCAATCCATCCCTGTCACCCTCATCTCCCTTTTAAGTGTTCTCCTCTTCTATTATACTCCTTGAGGAAAGGGGTTATCTTTCTGTTTATATTTATATTGCTGGGAATCCAGCATCTATCACAATGCTTGGGACTCAATAAATGCTTCTTGACTTCATTGCTCTGATGCATTGAGTTTGATGTGCAACATTTAAGTGTAACCATACAGTAAAAAGTTGAATCTATAGCATTCGAACTCAAGAAAAACAATGGGGCTAATAGATTTAAAATCATCTTAGAAAAAAATCAGTAATTGAAGCCTTGAAAGGTATTGGGATTTCAAATAATAATTGCTGACAATATAGTACTTAAAATTTTTAAATGTTTTACATAAGTTATGTCATTTGAGTGTCATAATATTTCTATTATTCAAATTTTCAGTAAAGGAAACAGGCTCAGACAGCTTAAGAGATCTTCAGGGGTCACAAAGTCAATAAGTGTTAGACACAGAATTTGAAATTAAGTCTCTCCAGATTTTGATCTAGCAATATTTTCACTATCCTGAAGAGGGGAAGAAAATATATATTTATACATAACCTACTATGGCCCCAGAGCTGTGCTGTTTTTTTTTTTTTAACAAATATTATTTCATTGAGCAGAACCAGAAGAACATTGTGTACCCTAACAGCAACATGGGGTTGATGATCAACCTTAATGGACTTGCTCATTCCATCAGTGCAACAGTAAGGCACAATGTTGGGATATCTGTGATGGAGAATACCATTTGCATCTAGGGAAAGAACTGTGGAGTTTGAACAAGACCAAATACTATTACCTTTAATTTAAAAAAAACCTGTTATCTTATTTTTAATTTTGCTATCTCTTATACTTTATTTTTTCTTGTAAGGCTATAATTTCTCTCTCATCACATTCAACTTAGTTCAATGTTTACCATGAAAACAATGTAAAGACCAACAGACAGCCTTCTGTGGGGGGTGGGGGAGGGAAGCGAGATTAGGGGGGAAAATTCAAAATAAATAAATAAATTAAAAAAAAACCAAATATTATCCCATTCGATCCTCATATCAACTCTTACTATCTTTTTACATTTGAAGAAACCAAGGCAAACAAAGATTTAATGACTTGCTCAGGAAAACGTAATTAGTAAGTATCTGAGGTCATATTTGAACTTAGGATTTCCTGGCTACCTGTTGTGGCTTTGTCTTTTAAGACAAGCACATACTAAGAGAAGCATGTGGACTAGAAAAATATAGTGCTACCACTTAGGTTTGAGGCTTTTCCCTACACTATGTTAAATGAAGCCTCTCTCTACATAGATATTTAAAGCTACAGATCCCCATCCCCACCCCAAAAAGAGATCAAAACAAGTTTTCAACTACAGACATAGTGGAGGATCTTCAGTGAAGGTCTGTCTCTCCAGGGAAAAGAAGTAAAAGCCCAATGTGGTGGGAGAGCAGGATAGTAGATGGGAGGCTTTTAGCCACAGTGCAAACCAGGTCCTGGCAGCTAGACACTCTAGTTTCCAGCAGCTAGATAGCAAACCAACAGGGAGGATCTCAGCCCCAGACAAAGACTGAAACCTGGGGAAACTGGGTTAAAAGACAGGATTGGGTTGGGAACAAACCAATGTACAGGCAGAGCCTGGACATAAAGCACAAAACAAATTTCTGCCTAGGGAATGCCTGGGCTACATAGGCAACATCTTGGCCAGCAATAAGCCAGGGATCAGTCCCCAGTCCCAGCACAAAAAGCTCAGGACTATACTCCTTATACCCCAGAAACAGAACTCAACAATCAAAAGGAACCAAAAAATTAAAAAAACTATAATAATAGAAAGGTACTATGCAGACAGAAATTATTAAGATGCCATCTCAGAAGAAGAAAACATTGACAAATGACCGATAGGGAAATCTCAAAGAAATCTATGAATTGAACTCAAAAAACCTCACAGAAGAGCTTAAAAAAATAATTTAAAAATCAAAAATGAAAAATGGGAAGAAATGAGAGCCATGCAGGAAAATTATGAAAAATTAACCAAAGAAATCAGCTCCTTTAAAAATAAAAATAATCAACTGGAAAAAGAATGTAAATCTTCAAAAAATAAAATTGATCAACTGGAAAAGGAATGCAACTCAATCTAAAATTCAAATCAACTGACTGAAAAGGGAATACAACTCAACAAAGAGTAAAATTAACCAACTGGAAAAGGAAACACAAAAACTAACTGAAGAAAATTAACCCTAAAAATTAGAATTGGAAAAATAGAAACTAATGAATCTATGAATCACCAATATTCCATCAAACAAAATAAAAAAGTTGAAAAAATTAAAGAAAATGTAAAGTATCTAAAATTTTAGGAAAAACAAATGACCCGGAAAATAGATTTAGAAGAGATAATTTATGAATTATTTATCTACTGGATAGCCTAGTTTAAAAAAAGTGCCTGGGAAATATCTTTTAGGGAATTATCATGGAAAATTGTTCCAATATATTAGATAAGGAAGAAAAAAACAGCCTTGGAAAGAATACACAGAACACCTCCAGAAAGATAACCCAGGAAACTCTCTCTAAGGACAATCATAGCCAAATTCCAGAATTCTCAAATAAGGAGAAAATACTGTAAGTAGCCAAAAAGAAGCAATTTGAAAACAAAGGAAGCACAATCAGAATTACACAGGACTTATCAGTTTCAACATTGAAAGATCAGAGGGCATGGAATATGATGTTTTGGAGTGCAATGGACCTTAGATTACAAACAAGAAGTTACTACCTTGCAAAATTAAACATATTTTGCCAGAGGAAAAGTTGTATGGTCAATGAAATAGTGGATTTCCAACATTTCCTGATGAAAAGACTAGAAATAAATAGAGAATTTGATTTTTAAATACAAGACTAAAGAGATGCATAAAAAGATAAATTGAAAGGGGAAATATATCAGTCAAAAACAGTATATTGTTTACAATCCAACAAGGGAAGAAAGCACTTGTAACTCTTGAGAATTGTATTTCTTTTAGGAGAGATAAAGTATTGAATATAGCTGAAAAGACTAAACTTACGGGGTATGGGTATAGTTGGTTCTTGTCCTACCTTATCAAAGAAGAACAAAATGGCATTTCCTTTACTGAGACAAATTATAGTATGTCCAACTTTGGCTGATGTGAACATGAGCTCAAAATGTTCTACCACAGGGCAGTAATATATAATCCAGGTGAAAACCTTGGTTGTTTACTCTAAACTTATGTATCCCACCTCTCCTTGGAGCTATTTTAATTCTTTGCTCATTGAGTTCAGAACTTTCTCTGATTAGGGCAACCTATGGTGGGCTAACCTGTGCCAGAGTCTCCTATGCCTTAAAATCAATTCTAAATTTCTTGAGACCTTCAGAGTGCCATAGTAATTAGAGGAGGTCCTATAAATGATTAAATCAGAAGTGACTTTACTACATACTTAGAGGTTTGAAGTAAAATAGAAGTGACTTTACTAGATACTTAGAGGTTTGAAGTAAAATGAAGTTTGAAGTAAAACAGGAATATACTTAGAAGGGATGAACATAAAGATATTAGGAAGTGATCTTAATTTAATCCATACTTCAGTAAACTGGAGTTCTTACTACTCTGGTTGGAGTGCTAAAGGAACAGTGGGAGGAGAGTGTACCTGATATTGGTTGGGGGTGGGGGGCCTGTAGGGCTATAGAGATGGAGGGAGAGAGTATATTCACAGGGATTGGACATGAAAACATCATAAAAAAGATTTCACTTTGCTTGATGATTTGTTTACAATTGGAGGGAGTATGCTTAGTGGAGAATAAAAGACTCATGAAATGATTTAGCTTTGAATGATGCTTTGACTCATGAGCATTGTATGTCCATGGAAGATACTTCAAAAGGGAGTAAGGTATAGAGTGATTATAATTTGATGTAATTCCTCATCCTTGAGAAGTGTATTTCTTATGAGACAGAAGAGGGGAGGGTACTTAATGACTATAAGGCAATGCTCCTAATCAATCAGTCAACCTTTTAGAATAGTACTCCTATCAAGTCAGATAAAAGGAATATATTTTGACAAAGGGGATGTAAGTACAAGATGAGATTAAAATAATAAAAATATTAAAAGGACTTTCCTAGGAGAAGGATAGGCTTTAGTGGATAAATAATACTGGGTGAAAGAGGCACAAATAGCTATTGAAATAGAGGGAAAGAAGGGAGGTTGTGAACAGAGTAAATCCTATTCAATAGATTTGACTCAGAGAGGGAATGACCCAATTGGGTTTAGAAATCTATCCTACCCTATAGGGAAGTGAGTGGGGGATGAGGGGTAAGGGAAAGAAAAGGGAGTAAGGACTGATAAAAGAAGACAGTGGTATAAGTGAAAGTAAACTTAAAGCTAAAATTTAAAAGAAAAATTAAAGGGGAAAGGGAGCAATATATTGGCGAGGAGGAATAAGAGAAAAGTCAGTTGGGGAAAGATAGCATGGAGGAAAATACCGAATTAGTATTCATAACTGTAAATGTGAATGGGATGAACTCTCCCACAAAATAAAAGCAGATAGCAGAATGGATTAAAAACAAGAATCGCACAATATATTGTTTACAAGAAACACATTTGAAGCAGAGAGATACACACAGACTAAAGCAAAAAAAAAAAAAAAAAAACTAGAGCAAAATATATTATGCTTCAGATAAAATAAAAAAAGCAGGGGTAGAGATCCTGATCTCAGACAAAGCAAAAGCAAAAATAAATCTTTGGAGGACCTCAACCTCTCATAATTAAATAAATCTAACCACAAAATAAACAAGAAGGAAGTTAATTAGTGGACTATAATCTTAGAAAATATAGATATAATAGATCTCTAGAGAAGATTGAATGGGGATAGAAAAGAATATATGCTTTTCACAGCAATACATAGCATCTAAAAAAATTGACCATAGGGTATAAAACCCTTACTATCAAATGCAGCAAGGCAGAAATTTAAAAAATGCTTACTTTTCAGATCATGATGCAATAAAAATTTCATGTAATAAAGGGTCATAGAGAGATAAACCAAAAAAATTAGTTGGAAACTAAATAAGCTAAATTTGAAGAATGAGTTTATCCAACAATAAATTATGGAAATAACCATTCACCACATGAAAAATTTCTCTAAATCATTACTTATTAGAGAAATGCAAATTTAAAACATCTCTGAGGTACATGATCAGAAAGGACAATGACCAATGTTGAAAGGGATGTGGGAAATCTGGGACAGTAATACATTGTGGTTCAAGCTGTGAAATCATCTAACTTTTCTGGAGAGCAATTTGGCATTATGCCCAAAGGGCACCAAAAAATGTGCATACCCTTTGATCCAGCAATACCACTACTGGATCTATACCCTGAAGAGATTATGAAAAAGGTTAAAAATATCCCTTGTATGAAAATATTCATAGCAGCCCTATTTGTGGTGGTAAAGAATTGGAAATTAAGTGAATGTCCTTTAATTGAGGAATGGCTTAACAAACTATGGTATATGTATGTCATGGGACACTATTTTTCTATTAGAAACTAGGAGGTATAGGAATTCAGGGAAGCCTGGAAGGATTTGCATGAACTGATGCTGAGCGAAATGAGCAGAACCAGAAAAAACATTGTATGTCCTAACAGCAGCATGGAGGTGATGATCAAATTTAATGCACTTGCTCATTCCATCAGTGCAACAATCAGGCACAATTTGGGGATATCTGCAATGGACAATACCATTTGTGTCCAGAGAAAGAATTGTGGAGTTGGAACACAGACCAAAGACCTTGAATTTAAAAAAACACAACACATTATCTTAATATCTAATTTTGCTCTCTCTTATACCTTTACTTTTTTCCCTTAAGGATATGATTTCTCTCTCATCACATTCAACTTAGATCAATGTATAGCATGGAAACAATGTAAAGACTAATAGACTGGCTTCTGTGGGGGGAGGGAAGCAAGATTAGGGGAAAAATTGTAAAACTCAAAATAAATAAAATCTTTCTAAGAAATAACCATTCATTTCATCCAAGAAAATGATAACAATAAGATATCATACCAAAATTTATGGGATACAGTCAATCAACTTTTTTAGGGGAAATTTTTATCGCTAAGTGCTTATATGAATAAAATGAAAAAAAGAGGAGATCAATGAATTGGATATGCATCTAAAAAGCTAGAAAGAGATCAAATTAAAGATCCCCAATTAAATACTAAATAAGAAATTCAGTAAAGGAGAGATTATTAAAATTGAAAGCAAGAAAACAATTTTTCTAATAAATAAAACTCAGTTTTATGAAAAAACCCTATAAAATATATAAATCTTTGGTTAATCTGATTAAAAAAATGAAAGAAAAATTCAAATTACCCAGAATAAAAATGAAAAGGGTGAACTCACCACCAAGGAGGAACTTTAAAGATATAATGCTGAGCTATTTTGCCCAACTTTATGCCAAAAAATTTGATAACATGAGTGAAATGGATGAATGTTTACAAAAGTGCAAACTACCCACATTAACAGAAGAAATAAAATATCTAAATAATGCCATTTCAGAAAATGAAATTGAAGAAGCTATAAATAGACTCCCTAAGAAAAAGTATCCAGGTCCAGCCAGGATTTACAAGTCATTTCTACCAAATATTGAAGGGCCAATTAATTTCAATTCTATCTACAAAAACTATTTTTAAAAATAGGAGTTCCACCAAATCTCTTCTATGACACCAATATGGTGTTACTACCTAAACAGAAAAAAGTCAAAACAGACAAAGAATGTAACTGACCAATCTCCCTAAAGAACATTGATGCAAAAATATTTTAAAAATTATCATAAAGAGATTAACTAGATTACAGCTAGTTAACACTAGGATAATACACCCTGATCAGGTAGGATTTATATCAGCTAGGCAGGGCTGGTTCAATATTAGGAAAGTACTCAATATAATTGAATATATCACTAACAAACCAACAAAAATCATGATTATCTCACTAGATGCTGAAAAAAGTCTTTGAAAAATTACAACATCCATTCCTATTAAATAAAAAACATAGAGAATATATGAATAAATGAAATTTTCCATTAAATTATAAGCAGTATCTATTTAAAACAATCACCAAGCATTATGCGTAAAGGGGATAAGCTAGAAGCATTCCCATGAAGATCAGGGATGAAAAAAGAATGCATATTATCACCACTATTATTCAATATTGTATTAGAAAAGTTAACTTTAGCAATGAGAAGGAAAATAATTGAAGGTAATGAGGAAGCAAAGCTTTGACTCTTTGAAAATGATATAATGGTATACTTAGAGAACTCTAGAAAATCATCTAAAAATACCTGAAAATGAACAAATTCAGTAAAGTAGTGGAATACAAAATAGATTCACATAGATCATCAACATATATATATATATATGTATTTGAACAACAAAGCCCAAGGGCAAGATATAAAAATAGAAATTCCATTTAAATTAACTGTAGACAACATAAAATACTTGGGAATCTACCTCTCAGGACAAAGCCAGAAACTGTATGAACACAATTACAAAACACTTTTCACACAAATAAAGTCAGATCTAAACAACTGGAAAAATATTAATTGTTCTTGGTTAGGTCAAGCTACTGTAATAAAAAATAACAATTCCACCAAATTAAATTGATTATTTAGTACCATACCAGTCAAACTACCAAACAACTATTTTACTGAACTAGAAAAATGGTAACAAAATTCTTCTGGAATAACAACTACTCAAAAATATAAAGGGAACTGATAAAAAATGTAAAGTAGGGTGCCCTTGCTCTATCAAATCTAAAACTATACTATAAAGAGGCAATCATCAAAACTGCCTGATACTGATTAATAAAAAGAGAAATGGACCGGCGGATTAGGTTGGATACAAAAGAGACAGTAGTAAATGATTATAGTAAGCTAATATTTGACAAATGCAAAAACATGAGCTTCAGGATAAGAACTCATATTTGACGAAAACTGCTGGAAAAACAGGAAAATAGTATGACATAGACCCATATATCACATCATATGGGAAAATACAGTCAAAATAGAGTCAGTGTTTAGACATAAAGGGAAATACCATAGACAAATTAACAAATCAAGAAATACTCCATCAGATCAATGGGAAAGAAATTGACTAAAGAAGAAATAGAGCACTAATTGACAAAATGGATGATTTTGATTATAAACAACTTGAAAGTTTCTTCATTAAATAAAAATCAATGAAGCCAATATTAGATTGAAAACAGAAAGCTGGGAAATAATTTTCACAGCTAGGAGTTCTGATAAAGGTGTCTCATTTCTAAAATATATAGAAAATTGAATCAAATTTATAAGGTTACAACTCATTCTTCAGTTGAAAATAGATAAAGGATAAGAGCAGGCAGTTTTCAAATGAAAATATTAAGACAATATATAATCATTTGAAAATATGCTCCAAATCATTATTGATTAGAGAAATGCAAATTAAAACAAATTTGAACGTGCATCTCATATCTATCAGATTGCCTAAGATGACAAAAACGGAAAATGATCAATGTTGGAGAGATTGTCAGAAGATTAGGGCATTCATTCACAATTCACTCTTGGTGGAGTTGTTAACTAATACAACCATCTGGTGAACAATAGAGAACTATAGCCAAAGAACAATAAAACTTATCATACCCTTTGACCAAACAATACTAATAGTAGTCCTGTATCCAGAAAAAAATCATAAAAAATGGGAAAAGTTCAATATATTCCAAAATATTCATTGTAGCTCTTTATGTAATGGCAATTTGGAAACTGAGAGGATACCCATCAATTGGGGAATGACTAAAGAAATTGTGGTAATGATTGTTATGGAGTACTATTTTTCTTTTTTTTCCATTTATTTATTCTTATTTTGTACAAATAATGTTTTTTACACATTACTAAAATATTCTTGTTTAAGAGCAAACATAATACCCCTCCCCCCAAATATAGACCCACATGAGTGATAAAGTAAAGGGGAGAGAAAAAAATTAAAATTAAAAATAAAAAATAATTAATAATTGTAGGTATGGCCAGGTGGCGCAGTGAACAGAGCACAGGCCCTGGAGCCAGGAGCACCTGAGCCCAAATCTGGCCCCATACACCCAATAATCACCCAGATGTGTGACCTCATGCAAGCCACCCCAACCCCACTGCCCTGCAAAAACCAAAAAAAAAAAGACCCAAAATAAAATAAAATAGTAATAATAATAGTAGGGGCAGCTGGGTGGAAGACAGAGCACTGGCCCTGGAGCCAGGAGCACCTGGGTCCAAATCTGGCCTCAGACTCCCAACAATCACCCAGCTGTGCAGCTCCAGGCAGACCACCCTGCCCCATTTGCCCTGCAACCCCCCCTCAAAAACAGTAATAATAAAAAATGTGCTTCAGTCTGTGTTCCAACACCACCAGTTCTGTCATGGATGGTCACATTCTTTATGATAAGTCCATCACAAAAGTTACTTCCATATTTTTTCACTGTTGCCATTGCTGATCGCAACTCCCTCCATTCAAACTTCTCCACTATCGTGTACTATATTTTCTCTCTCCTTTCACTCTGTCTCTGTCTCTGTTGTAGGACAGCTAAGTGGCTCAGCAGAGGCCAAGAGGCCCCGAGCCCAGAGTACTATTTTTCTATGAGAAACCCTGAATAGTTGAACTCTAGAGAAGCATGGAAAGAATTACAGTAACTGAGGCTGAGTGAAGGGGGCAGGACCAAGACATTGTACACATTAAAAACTATATTGTAAGTTGATTAATTTTGAGGGATGCAGCTCCTCTCAGCAATTCGGGAAGCTAGGACAAACCTGGGTTATGGACAATGCCATCCACATCCAGATGAAGAAAACAAAACAAAACAAAGCAGAACACAAATTACAGAATCTGAATGAATTCTGTGTTCATTCTTTAAAATTGTTTCTTATGTTTTTCTTTCTATCCCTTGGTTTTCTTTCTTTTCCCTTAGTTCTAATTCCTCATACAGAAAATGACTAATATATAAATATGTTAAACACAAACATAATGTACAATGTTCAGTAGACTCTTCACCACTGAGGGGAAGAGGGAAGGAAGGGAGGGTAGAAGGAAATTATGTTACTTATAAAAATGCATGTGGTTGCAAACATTCATAATATGTAAAAATAAAATAAAATATTAAAAAGAAAAATGATATAATATTAAGAATATATTCATAACTAAGACATTTTCAAAGAATGGTGAATCAGTATGGGTGGAAGTCAAAGATAATATCTAGAAGGACAGATTAATAGTGTCTCATGCTGCATAAATGTCAGAAACATGTGAATTAAGAAAAATTAATTGGATTTAACAATTATGAGGTCAGTGGTAAGTTTAAGAAGTATTGTGGTTTTTTTGGCAAGGCAATGGGGTTAAGTGACTTGCGCAAGGTCACACAGCTATGTAACTATTAAGTGTCTGAGGTGGGATTTGAACTCAGGTCAGGAATAGTTTTTATACAATAGTAGAAACAGAATCTATTTTGCAATAGAAGGTCTGCTGTGAGATTGTTGTTATTGTTGTTGTTCTGCTGTCATTTCAGTTGTATCTGTTTCTTTGTGACTCTTGGAAAAGATAATGAAACAGCTTGCCATTTCCTTCTCCAGCTCATTTTACAGATGCATTTAAAGAGCAATTTTCTTTGAGAGGGAGGATAGACATAGGATGATATTTTGAAGGAATAATAATAAAAATTATAACAATAACAACAATAATAATAATAATGTTTCTTCTTCATTCTTGAAGAAGACCACAACATCAGGGAGGTGATGCCAAGACAAGCATATGAATTGGATTTGAATGAGGGGGCTGCTGTGCTAAGTCACCATCCTTACTTTCTCCTACTGAACCATATGGATCCTGTGACTAAATGTGAATCAGGATGACTGTAGATGACCCTTAAGTGACTTACCCAAGGTCCCACATCTAGTAAGTGTCAGAGGCTAGATTCAACCTTCTGTCTTGATTTTCTAAGGTCAGTGTGCTATTCAATGCACCATTTAGTTGCCCCATTTTGAAGAGATAAGAGAGTCAGGGAAATGATTCTTTTTTGAAGGATAAGGGATTGTCACTTGTTTGATGTCACTGTAGAAAGAATCATCAAAGTTGGGAAAATTGAAAATTAGAGAGCAAAAAAGGAAATGAATGATGTAGCACCATCTTGGAGTTTACTGGATGGAACAGAGTCAAGGAACAAATGAAGAAGTTGACTTTGGCAAGGAAGAGGGTAGCCCCATTCTCTAAGACTAGAGAAAGGATAGAAAGTAGCTATTTGGAAAGGTTTGGAGGAGTTAAAGATAATTGTGGAAGATTATAATAATTATTGTTAAGAACTCATATTTATTTGAAAAGTATATACATTCTTTCCTTTGATCTAAGCATCAATTATTAAAGGTAGGTACTATCATATTTACAAACTGAAATTTCAAAAGTTTGAGACTTTGTTCAAAGTAGCCCAACAGAAAGGATATGAAGTAAGATGTGAACTTTAGTCTTCCTGATTAAAAGTCAGATTTTTCAACAACTCTACAATGATTCTCTAGGTATATGTGATTTTTTTACAGAGAGGAGTGTGTGTCTGTGCATGTTTGTGTGTGTGTGTGTGTGTGTGTGTGTGTGTGTGTGTGTGTAGTAAATAGGAACTTGAAAAACAAGTAAAGAACAGATAACATAAATAAAGTTCAATACTCAAATCTGAGCTTCTCTGCCCTGGGCATCTTCTAAGGGGGGAGTAGATGACTTGCAGAAATGATCTGTGTCTCCTTTGAATAATCATTGTGTTTTGCTTATTTATGAGAGCTGAGGAAAGAGAAAAGGATGGACTAAAAAACTTCAAGATTTTTCAAGCCTAATTTCAAGTACATAAAAGACAATGTTACAAAGATATTTGGTGTTTGGATTTAGACGGTGCTCTTATTGTGTGACTTTGGGCAAGTTACTTAAACTTTCTGGATCTCAGTTTCCTCATCTTTAAAATGAAGAATTCTACTGGACCTCTAAGGTCCTTTCTTACTTGCTTATACTTACTCTCAGGAATAATGCAATCTTAGTCATGTATTCCTGTGTATTAATCTTTGTATCCTATGTTTTTCTGTGATTGTAGAAAGTAATAATAGCAGTAATAATAACAGAGATTTGTAATCTACAAAATTAATTGTGCACATTAAATCTTTCAATTCTCACAAAACTTTTCATGGATTATGCAACCATATCATTATTTTCTTAGTACAAATATTATTTAGCACTCAATACATTGAAGTGGAAATTGACTTGCCCAAGGTCACACATCTAGGTAATTATTAACTGTCTGAGACCGCATTTGAACTCAGATCCTCCTGACTACAGGTGCTCTATCCACTGCACCACCTACCCACCCCAAAACTTACCCTTTATTAAAGAAATTACTGATATCAAACAAGTATAAAGGTGGGGACAGAGAAGAGAGGGAAAGGTATCTGCTTCAGACTGAGCCTGTTCCCAGGTCCTGAGATGATGTAATATTTTGACCACAGTAATCTCAAATCGAACGTCTTAATGCTTCATCCTATGGGATCTTTTCCCTTATGTCAGGAGCAGAAACAAACAGGATGGGCTGCATTTAGGGGAAAATTATTATTCCTTCTATTCACCCTTTCATATGAGACTTTACTGTTACATATAAGGATAATCAATTTTTATACTTTTTGCCTACCCACAGAGCAGAAAAGTATCCTGCATTTAGAGTGCATTTGACCCCATTGACAGGATAAGTGTTTAAGGTCAGACTGAAAGAGCAGGCAGTATTCAGTGAAGTGGTGATAATGTTCAGGGCAGACAGTGTCAGGAAAGCCCTTTCAGAAGATTTAAGCAAATGCCCCTTTACTGTTCTTCCTTCTGGCAAAGGTAGACATCTCTCCATAGGTGAGAAAAGAAGAATGATGTTACTTATTGAAGGGTGAAATTTTGTAGC
Organism: Macrotis lagotis; assembly: GCF_037893015.1. Lineage (NCBI taxonomy): Eukaryota > Metazoa > Chordata > Mammalia > Peramelemorphia > Peramelidae > Macrotis > Macrotis lagotis. The sequence continues at coordinate 116,095,369 of NC_133666.1, forward strand.
AGATTGTCAAGATTTTCAACTGTTTTGGAACCTTGGAAACTGTGGAAACTATCAGGGCTTATACCGACATCCACCAAGACCCCAAGGCCTATCTTGTATGGACATCTTGCCATCTGCTCTGCTTCTATGAGTACTCTGTCCCCTCCTCCCTATTTTCCATTCTTTCACACATTTTCTGTCTCATCCTGGGAATAGTAATCATACCACCATTTGCTAAGTGAACAAGTATGGACAGTCTAGGACCCTAAGGTTTTCTCTCTGTTTATTACTTTTCAGTAAAAGTCCCTTCCCTGAACACTATTACTCATGTATACAGGTGTCCCAAAAGGCTTTGGTACACCATTAAACACAAATGTGTTTAAAAGTGCACCAACACTCTAGGGACACATACTATTATATCCACTTCATGGTATTCTTTTTATTTTTTAACAAACATTTAAACATTAATTTTCATTTCTCCTACTACCTCAAAGAATAAGTAGCTTGACCCATCACTGGCCAAGGTCAGGTAGCTTGAAAATGGGAAACTGGAAGAAAGGGAATGAGATAAAACTTTCTATCTTGAGGAATTCACATTTAACTATGGAACAATCAGGTGTCAATTTACATCACAGGAGTAGATAACATTTTTCCAACTAGACAAATATTTCTTCTATCTTTTTCCTTCCTAGATAGAATTTAAAAATGTAAAAAATTGAAAAATTGTTTCCAATTACAGCATCACTTTGTCCTTAACTCCCTGCATCACTTTGATGTATAAGTACTATAAATTCCACCTATTAAAGATCTTACCTTCTAATTGTGCAAATGAATAACTCAGTTCTACTGAACTCCCTTTCATGAATGATTGACTTCAGGTCTAGGTGAACACTAAATGCTTATGTTAACTTAACTCTGTTTTTTTTAAGGCCAAACTCACAAGGTTACAAAGTTTATCACCTCTCTGTCAACAAGCATATTATGTTTCATGTTTATGATACTTTCTGTGCTGGGCTTGGTGTTAGGAAGACTTTGTCTTCCTTAGTTCAAATCTGGTCTCAGACACTGTAGCAATGTGTCTTTGAGCAAGTCACTTAACCCTGTTTGTTTCAGTTCTCCATTTATAAAATGAGCAGGGGAAAGAATTGGGGAACCACTCTAGTACCTTTGCCAAGAAAATCCCAAATGAGTCACAAGAGTTGAACATGATTGAAAAAGTGACTTAACAACAACAAAAATGAGTAATGAGCACTTTGATCATTCATTTTCAGTCCTGTAGAAGCATTGTTTATCAGTTGCTTAGAATTCTCAAGTCTCTCCAAATTGTTTTTCTCATAATATTTCTGTAATTGGTTCTTTGAGGTTTTCAAAGTAATACAAGTACTGTCAAAGAACAATAACTTTAAGCTTTTGCAACTATTCCTGGTCATAAGTCACTTTTTCTTTGCTATTGTGAGGACTGGAATATGTCCTCCTTAGACTTTGAAAGAAAAACTTTTCCTGCCCTTGTAATTGCCAACAAAGAATTGTGTCTTTTATAATTTGAAAAGAATATCTTGTCCTGCCTTCCTTAACCCAAGAGAGAATCAGGTCCTCCTTTAGACTTAGAAAACAATTACTCACCCTGCCCTCTGGACACTTAAACCTGCAAAATGTTACCTCCCTCAGGCAAAATAGCATTCTGGAAGGATGACTCTCTTAAATATCAAGAATAATTCTATCAAAAACAATAGCATGGTCTCCAGTAAAGTTTAAGGTTTTGTCCATTCTTGTTATGCATATTCTGTTCCCCTCCTCTTGTTGCTGTATATCTTCTGATCTCCTTCAGTTTGGTGAGATCATTTTTAGATGGTCTCCATTACCTATAGCTTAAACAATAAATTCCAGAAAACAAAATTTCATGTTTAATCCATATATATATATATATATATATATATATATATATATATATATATATATATATGTTTGGGTATGTTATTTAGATCTAGATTTTGAGGTTCTTGATTTTAGGGTACACATTATCTAAATTCAGCCTCACAGCAATCATGGGAGGTAAGTACTTCAAGTATCGATATCCCTTTTTTATAGATGGGAACAATGAAGCTCAGAGGGATAAATTAATCAATAAATCAACAAACTTTTTTTGAAATACAAAATTGTTAGTTTATTTAACTAGGTGATAGGGCTACAAATACAAAAGTGAGACCATTCCTGTCTTCAAGTAACTTAGTCTCTAGTAGAAAGATTGAGGAATGGTGACTTAGTAAGGGAATTTTAGTTTCATTACAGGACTATGAGGGAAACTTTAGGAAATAAATAGAGATGAAAATACTGTAAACCTTTAAAGTTATAAGAACCTTAAAACATAAGGTTAAAATAACATAGTAACAAAAATAAAATAGATTAAACATTAAATCTTATTCTCTGGGATTTACTAATATTGTTAGGTGGAGGCCATTCTAGTAATGACCAATCTAAAGGAGAACAGAAAATTTATTTTGCAACAAGAAAAGAGGAACAGAATTTACATAACTAGACAAACTTATCTGGACTATACTTCTATAATACTATTTTGCTTGAGGGAGGTAAATGTTTTTTGAGTTTAATATCAGGAAGGCAGGGTGAATACCTGCTTTCCAGTTCTAAAGATGACACTTCCTATTGCTCACAATAGCTAAGAAAAAATGACCTTTGACCAGGAATAGTTGTTAAAACTTATAATAATTGGCCGCCGCCTGAGGAATGTCAACTATTCAAAATGGAGGTGGTGGTCACTAAGGTGGAAGTGATGTTCCAGAAAGCAGAATCTGATCTGGATTACATTCAACACAAACTGGAATTTGAAGTCAAAAAAAGTCTTCCTGATCATTCTTCAGAGGAAAATCCATTAACACTGTTAAAGGAATTGTCAATGATGAAGTCTCAATATAAGACTTTGTGTGCCCAACTGGAATAAGTTGGTGTTGAACAGAAAGAATCTATGAATTGTATTCTACTTTTAATACTGTATGCTACCTTGAATAATACAATGAAAATGGTACAACAACTAGAGCAACAAGCAGATCTGGAGCTGTCACCTCTGACTAAGGAAGAGCAGACTGAAGTACAACAATTACAGTCCTATTCAACATGCCAGACTTCAGGAGAAATAGACTTGCATAAGACAACTTTAATGTAGTTTTTTCACCTTGGTTGAAGTTTTCATCACAACCTCAAACAGAACTCTATGAATATGATGCCAATGATCAGTTGATCCAGATGAATGTGAAAACCAGGAAACTAAGCTGTGGAGTCAGAAAAAGCTGAAGTTAAGAAAAATACAAGTAGTAAGATGGACACTGCAGATTAAAGACAAAGGATCTCTTTTATTTTTATGCATGGAATGAGCATTATCTCTTCATGTGCCAAGAAGCTGTTATTTTGATAGTGATAATATGGTGATAAATTTGTTGTGAGAGTTGCTTGTGTTGTATTAACTATTTGTCATAAGTATCCATTAAAACTTAAAAAAACCTGTAAGTTATCTACGCGCTGTTTTTAATTGTATCATGTTTTACTTTTGTATCCTGGGAATTGATCCTAAATTCTCTATTCAGTAAAGTAGGTACTCAAGTGAAAATAGAACCTGGAGTGTTTCTTTGGAGCTTGAAGTCTGAAACTTTTGAGAGGTTAGTAGTGAGATCAGTCCCTAAATTACTATATTCGAGAAATATATTTGATATTCCCAGTCTTAGTTTTCCCCTTAAGGAAACTGACATTGTATCCACAGACAAATTCTTTGGAAGTTGTAGACATGTAAACTTTTATTGTCATTGCTTGATTTTTAAATGTTTCTAGATTTTATAATTTACATTTAATAATTTTTAAATGCCTGCTTTTGTTTTCTTAACCTAATAAAGAAAAAAATGGAATTGCCCATAGTTCCATGAACTCATATAAGGAGGTAAATATTTATGCGTATTTTGAGAATTAAGAGTACAACATAATTTTGTGAGAAAAACTTGAAAGAGATTTTCATGTATCTCTAGTGTGCTATGATGGTACTAACTATTCTTTGATTTCTATGATACCAGTGGTCATTTTAAGTATTTTTATTTAAGTGCTTTTTTCAGATTTTATATGTCTTATAGGTGCACTACTCATGCTAATTAATATCATTGTATTGGAGTGGTTAAATTAAAATATTCCAACACCTTTCAAAAAAACTTATAATAATTACTATACTTTCAGAATACAAAACGAAAACCTGAAAGGGTTTCTTTTCTGAAAGAGTTTACAGACTAGTCAGTGGAGAAATAAGTAGGTGTCAGTCCATGGGTGTTTGTGCTGGGACCAGGTCCTACTTGCTTTTGTTGCATTTTCTTCTGAGAATTTAAACCTAGAAAATCTCTAAAACTTCAATTTAGGACTTGATTTATTCTTTTGTCAAATTCCACTTGGGTAGCCAGTGAGCTAAGAATGGATTTTACATTTTTACATACAATACAACCTTATTTTTAAATGTAAAAATCATTCTTAGCACTTGGAGGCCTTATAAAATCCTACCAAGGATTTGACACTGGGCCATAGCTTGCCAACCCGATGATGATCTAAAGACAGTGAAGGGAAGAAATGATACAGATAAAATAATACAGATTAAATTTTAAAATGTATTTATTGTAAGTTTTACTTGGAGAAACTTTTGCACAATTAACAGTACACCTTCAATTATAACTTTATTATACTACTATCTCTAGAATAGTCTCTGTCTTTGAGCAGGCAGAATTACTTTTCAAATTTCTCCTTCCACACTTCACTCATATTTAGGATTAGATAGACTGGAGAAAAAGCAATAAGGCAGTTATACTGTCTTAGGTTGAAACCTCTTAGGAACTCTTGCTTATCAAACCTCTCTTCTTCTTCCTAAAACTGATTATTTCTAGTTTATCCATTGCTTAAGTCAATAGTCTAGATTCACTTGGCTTGCTTTTTTTTCCTGTTTAGTGAAACCAGGGTAGGGTAGGAAATTATGAAATATAAATCAATAAAATTTTCTTTCATTTTGCCAATGAATTCCCAGCTCAGACAAAATTCTGACAAAAAAATCTTCTCTGCCCTGATATCATGGAATCGGAGGGCAAAGTAGTTATTGAAAGAGTACATCAATCCCCACCAGAGAAAGATCCTAAAATGCAAATACCAAGGGATGTTGTGGCCAAACTCCAGAACTATCAGATAAAAGAGAAAATCCTGCAAGCAGCCAGAAAGAAACAATTTAAAAATCAAGGAGCCACAGTAAGGATCACTCATGACCTGGCTGCATCAACATTAAGGGATCGAAGGGCCTGGAACAAGATATTTCGAAGAGCAAGGGAGCTTGGAATGCAGCCAATAATCTACTTTCCTGCAAAGCTGAGCCTTCTCATTCTAGGGAAAAAAGATGGACATTTAACAAACTGGAAAAATTCCAAAAATTCTGATGCAAAGACCAGAGCTAAACAGAAAATTTGGACATCAACCAAGAAGTTCAAGAGACACATGAAAAGGTAAAAAAAAAAACAGGGTGGTAAAAGGAAAAAAAATGCAATCCCAGTAAGTTGAAACTGGCTATATTCTAGCACAGGGGGGAAAAGATTCTCAGAAATCTTGAGAATTGTAACCTTAATAGAGAGAATACACCTAGGCAGAAATGATGGATATTCATGACCTATCCATGAGACTGCTATCTAATGGAATGTAACTGGCTTTAACCCCACTTGGGAGAAAGACTCTAATAACTCTCAGGAATTTTGACTCTATTCAATAGAATAGACTGAACTAGAAGGGACAGACACTCAGAATTTTCTATGACATAGATAGATTGATCTAAAAAACACTACCTCCTAAAAAAGGGGGACAGGAAAGAGACTGGAGGAGGGAGGGGATTGAATGGGGTAAATCTCATTACACTAAGAGGTACAAAAAACCTATGGTAATAGAGGGGAAGAAGGGAGCAGAGGAGAAACACCTGAATCATCTTCTCATCAGACTTAGCTAAAAGTCAACCTACACATACTCAGTTAACTTATAAAACATCTAACCTTTCAAGTATTAAAAGGGGAAAAGGGGGGATGGAGAAAGGGAAGGGGAATGGGGGGGAAAAGGGGTGAAATAACAAAAGAAAGGGAAGGGAAAAGGGAAAAAGGGAAAGGGGAAAGAAAGGGGAGGGTGTGATATAGGAGGGCAAACACACTGAAAGGGTGGTATTCAGAAACAAAATACTGGGGAATATAGATAAGGGGGGGAAGGGGGAAAATACAAACAGAGGGAAGATAGCATGGAGGGCAATAAAGAATTAGTAATCATAACCTTGATGGTGAATGGGATGAACTCTCCCTTAAAACTTAAGTGAATAGCAGAGTGGATTAAAAACCAGAATCCTACAATATGCTGCTTACAAGAAACTCATTTGAAGCAGAGAGATACATATAGAGTAAAGGTAAAAGGTTGGAGCAAAATATATTTTGTTTCAGCAGAAGTAAAAAAAAAGCAGAGGTAGCAATCCTTATCTCAGACAAAGCAGCAGCAAAAATAGATAGCATTAAAAGAGATAAGGAAGGAAACTTTATCCTCCTAAAAGCTACCATAGACAATAAAGTCATTTCAATATTGAATATATATGCACCCAGTGGGACAGCACCCAAATTCTTAGAGGAGAAGCTGAAAGAACTACAGGAAGACATAAACAGCAAAACTCTACTAGTGGGAGACCTTAACCTCCCACTCTCAGATCTAGATAAATCGAATCACAAAATAAACAAGAAAGAAATTAAGGAGGTAAATAGATTGTTAGAAAAATTAGATATCATAGACTTATGAAGGAAACTGAACGGGGATAGAAAGGAATATACCATTTTCTCTGCAGTACATGGAACTTATACAAAAATTGACCATGTGGTAGGACATAAAAACCTAATGATCAACTGCAGAAAGGCAGAAATAGTGAATACATCTTTCTCAGATCACAATGCAATAAAAGTCATATGCAATACTGGGCCAAGGAGATAAAGACCCAGAACAAATTGGAAACCGAATAACCTCATTTTAAAAAATGAGTAGACCAAAAAAAAATTATAGAAAGAATTAGGATAAAACCTAGATAATGATAATAATGAAACAACATACCAAAACCTATGGGATTCATTCAAAGTGACTCTCAGGTGATATATTATAGCTCTAAAGGCTTACATGAATAAATTACAGAAAGAGGAAATCAATGAATTAAACATGCAACTAAAAAAATTAGGGAAAGAACAAATCAAAAATCCCCAATTAAATACCAAATTAGAAATTCTAAAAATTAAAGGAGAAATTAATAAAATTGAAAGCAAAATAACTATTGAATTAACAAATAAAACCAAAAGTTGATATTATGAAAAAACCAATAAAATTGATAAAACTCTGGTCAATTTGATTAAAAAAAGAAAGAAAACCAAATTGCTAGTATCATAAATGAAAAAGGTGAACTCACCACCAAATGAGGAGGAAATTAAAGTAATAATTTGAAATTATTTTGCCCAACTCTATGCCAAAAAATTTGATAATCTAAGGGAAATGGATGAATATTTACAAAAATATAAGTTGTCCAGGTTAAGTGAAGAAGAGATTAAATACCTAAACAACCCTATCTCAGAAAAAGAAATTCAACAAGCCATTATTGAACTCCCCCCCCCAAAAATCTCCAGGGCCTGATGGATTCACAAGTAAATTCTACCAAACATTTAAGGAACAATTGGTTCCAATCCTATATAAACTCTTTGGAAAAATAGGGAAAGATGGAACTCTGTCTAACTTCCTATGAAACCAATATGGTACTGTTACCTAAACCAGGAAGAGTGAAAACAGAGAAAGAAAATTATAGACCTATTTCCCTGATGAATATAGATACAAAAATCCTAAACAAAATCTTATCAAAATGATTACAAGTCATCACTAGGATAATACATTATGATCAAGCAGGATTTATTCCAGGAATGCAGGGTTGGTTCAATATTAGGAAAACTGTTTGTATACTCAATTATATCAACAACAAACCTATCAGAAACCATATGATCATATCAATAGATGCTGAAAAAACTTTTGACAAAATACAGCATCCATTCCTATTAAAAACACTAGAGAATGTAGGAATAAATGGAATGTTCCTTAGAATAATTAGCAGTATCTATCTGAAACCATCAATAAGCATTATATTCAATGGGGAGTGGCTAGAGTCATTCCCAATAAGATCATGGGTGAAACAAGGGTGCCCATTATCACCACTACTATTCAATATTGTATTAGAAATGTTAGCATCAGCAATTAGAGAAGAAAAAGAAATTGAAGGAATTAGAATTGGAAAGTAAGAGACAAAACTCTCACTCTTTACAGATGGCATGATGGTCTACCTAGAGAATCCCAAGAAATCATCTAAAAAACTACTGGAAACAATTAGCAATTTTAGCAAAGTTGCAGCTTATAAAATAAACCCTCATAAATCCTCATCTTTACAGCAGGAAGAGCTAGAAAGAGAAATCCCATTCAAAGTAACCTCAGACAATATAAAACATTTGGGAGTCTATTTGCCAAGACAGACTCAGAATCTTTTTTAAAAACAATTATAAAACATTTCTCACACAAATTAAATCAGATTTAAATAACTGGACAAATATCAACTGCTCATGGATAGGTAGAGTGAATATAATAAAAATGACAATTCTACCAAAACTAAACTGTTTACTGCTCTACCAATCAAAATTCCAAAAAATTACTTTAACAAGTTAGAAAAAATTGTAAGTAAATTCATATGGAGAAATAAATAGTCAAGAATTGCCAGGAGCTTAATGAAAAAAAGTGCAAAAGAAGGTGGCTTAGCCCTGCCTGATCTAAAATTATATTATAAAGCATCAGTCATCAAAACTGTTTGGTATTGGCTAAGAAATAGAGTGGTGGACCAGTAGAATAGACTAAGTGTAAAAGCAGGAGATGATTATAGTAATCTGCTGTTTGATAAACCCAAAGAGTCTGGCCATTGGCATAAAAACTCCCTCTTTGATAAAAATTGCTGGGATAATTGGAAGTTAGTATGGAAGAAACTTAGATTAGACCAACACCTAACACCCTTTAGCAAGATAAGATCCAAATTTTTACAAGACTTAGACATAAAAAACAATACTACAAGCAAATTAGAAGATCAAGGACTAGTCTACCTGTCTGATCTATGGAAAGGGGAGCAGTTTATGACTAAGGAAGAGTTGGAGAACATCACCAAAAACCTATTAGATGATTTCTATTACATTAAATTAAAAAGCTTTTGCATAGATTAAACTAATGTAACCAAGATCAAAAGAAATGTAGTAAACTGGGAAACAATCTTTACAACTAATGATTCTAACAAAGGACTCATTTCTAAAATATACAGAGAACTGAGTCATATTTTTAAAACAAAAAGCCATTCCCCAATTGACAAATGGTCAAAGGATATGCAAACTCAATTTACAGAGGAGATCAAAGCAATTCATAGCCATATGAAAAAAATGCTCTAAATCATTAATTATTAGAGAAATGCAAATTTAAGCTTCTCTGAGGTACCACCTCACACCTCTGAGATTGGCCAATATGACTAGGAAGGATAATGATCATTGTTGGAAGGGTTGTGGGAAATCTGGGACACTATTTCACTGTTGGTGGAGCTGTGAACTCATCCAGTCCTTCTGGAGAGCTATTTGGAACTATGCCCAAAGGGCAACAAAAATGTGCATAGCCTTTGACCCAGCAATACCACTACTGGGTCTGTACCCTGAAGAGATGAGGAAAAAGGGTAAAAAAATTACTTGTGCAAAAATATTTATAGCAGCCCTATTTGTGGTGGCAAAGAATTAGAAATCAAGTAAATGTCCTTCAGCTGGGGAATGACTTAGCAAACTGTGGTATATGTATGTCATGGAACACTATTGTTCTATTAGAAACCAGGAGGGACAGGATTTCAGGGAAGCCTAGAGGGATTTGCATGAACTGATGCTGAGTGAGATGACCAGAACCAAAAATACACTATACACACTAACAGCAACATGGGTGTGATGATCAACTTTGATGCACTCACTCATTCCATCAGTGCAACAATCAGGGACAATTTGGGGCTCTCTTCAATGGAGAATACCATCTGTATCCAGAGAAAGAACTATGGAGCTTGAACAAAGACCAAGGACTATTACCTTAAATTTAGTAATAAAAACCTGATACCTTATTGCCTGATCTTGCTATCTCTTATAGTTTATGATTCTTCCTTAAGGATATGATTTGTCTCTCATCACATTCAATTTGGATCAATTTATACCATGGAAACAATATAAAGACTAACAGATTGCCTTCTGTGGGGGTGTGGGGGTGGGGGGAGGGAAGCAAGATTGGGGGGAAAATTGTAAAACTCAAATAATATCCTTAATAAAAATAAATTTAAAAAAATTTAGGAGCTTCTATGGTATATCATGATTTCTAAGTTAACATTTAGTACTAGTTAAACAGAATCATCAGACTTCAAAGAGCAGAAATAAACTTTGGAATGAGGACTTATTCTCTCTGGGACAAAGAAGAAAAAAAGAAAGGGAGAGAGGTAAGTGCACCATAATTTTTGTTCTCAGCCCATTCTCCTGTGTCATGTAATTCTTTATCTAGGAAAGGCAATTTGGACTTGAAGTCAGAGAAACCTTTACTCCATGAATATCAGATATGGAGGGGTGAGTTGTGAACTCTGAACTTTCTGACTCCAGTGCCACCTGTCTATCTACTGCTGGAGCAGCTGGGATGAGGAGATCAGAGAGAGCTGTGGTTCTTTTAAGTGAGGAAATCACCAGATTATCTGAATCAGGAGAGTAAGGAAACTAGTTTAATTCCCAGGTTGCAGAGATTACTACAAAAAACTCACAGTTTAGGTTCTTTAATGAGATAAAGAAAGTAAGTTGTTCTTTTAAAGAAGGTAGTGTGCCTAAGCAAATAAGATCCCACTATAAATGGACTGGGGAGAACAACAGAACATCTAAAGAGGAAAGAGAAACAGAGAGACAGTGAGAAACAGAGGTGGGGGGCTAAAATTAACATGGATACAACTACATGGAGTTGGGATCATTTGGATCCAGCATGGAGAAGGGGTCAAATCTTTATAGAGAGCCTAGCTCACCCCCTGTGCAGGAGAAGTCAAGAGGAGAGGTCAAAGAGTAACCCACCTGATGTTACTGAAGTCAGGCATACATCTTGGAAAACTTAGAGCCAGTCAAGTGTAGGAGGGGTAGGTAGAAGGGACTAAAGTTGCTCTCTCTTATATTAGTGAATTTACATTTAAGAAGAGTCTTAAACCAACAGTGGAGAAGGAGTCAGAAGTCAATAGAAAATTCCAGACAAGAAAGGCTAGAGAAATATTTCTCTAGTATTTCTCTTTTTACATATTTAACTATCATCTATCTCATCTTTCTATCTCCTCTAGAAAGTACTTTTGTGTTGTTGAGATGGAAAATCTTTTATGAATATTCTGTATTAGGTTCCCAAACTATGGACTCTTATGCAAGATATATTATATAAATCCCTCTATTTTGTAAGTAATCAGATTAACAAGTAGGAGTGAAGAGAAGGAAAGATTTAGACTGAGGCAACTAGGTTGGTAGAGCATTGGGCCAAATAAGGCAAGAGTTTAAATCCAGCTTCAAATACTTATTATGTAATCTTGAGCAAGTCACTTAATGTGTGTTGGCTTCAGTGCCCTTAATTGTAAAATGGAGAAAATAATACCTAGCTCTCAGATTTATGAGAATAGATGAGGAAATATTACTTGTAAAGTGCCTAATATAGTGCCTGGCACAAAGAAGACAATGGTATAATTGCAAGTTCCCTTTCTATTCCCAGTTGTTCTTATGGTAGTAGTGGAGTTACAATGGCTAAGGACTATCGTAAACCAGATAGTCTTGGACAAAAACAAAGGCCCAAAGATATAAATCTTATTATATAGATTTAGGAAATTTATGAGAGCTATTTGTCTATTCCTTCCCAGTTTTTGTTCTGTAGACAATATGATATTATTTTAAATATTAATTAATAGTTATTTGGGACTGAGACTGACCTTCAAAAGGAACTACTTTCTTCAGAAGCATTAGGGGATAATAATAGTGAGCCTGGTATAGCAGAGAGTATATTGGATTGGGAGTCAGAGAATCTGGGTTTGGATCTCAGGTGCTACTTATTAATAAATTTAGCTTTTATGTAGTACTTTATAAGGAGAAAGAATCAATTATCATGTTTTAAATAATTATAATGTCAAATAGTGTGACTTGAAATATGGGCACTTCAGGGGGTTTCTTATTCACCCTAATTGGAACATGGTTATACTTAATTTTATTCTCATGATAATCCTATGAAATACATGCTATTATTATTTTCATTTTATAGTTGAGAAAACAGGCTAACAAAGGTAAAGTGATTTGGTCAAGGTCACAAAGTCTGAGGTTGGATTTGAACTCAGGTCTTCTTGACTCCAAGCCTAACAATCCATCTATTTCATAATCTAGCTAATTATACTAGTTGAGTGACCTTGGGCAAGTCACTTATCATCTTTGGTTCTTATTTTCCTCATCTATCAAATGAGAAGATTGTACTAAATAGTCTCTAAAGTCTCTCCCTTATAAAAGAATGAATCTATTGCTAGGTGATAAAGGGTAGTATCAAGGTCCAATTCCATTCAGTTTCCAAGAGCTAGTTAAGGGGAGTGATTTGCAAGTGTGGCAGCAGAAGGAAATTATCAGAGGAGTTGTAGCAGGGAAGATAGAAGAGGAAGCAATAGGGCTGGTGCAGTTAGACAAAGACCTAGACCAGGGACCTTTAAATGAAAGAGACTAGGGAGAGATATGCAATTGTACTGATGAAGTACATCATGAACTATATGAAATACAGTTGCTTTAGGTAGAAAGCAAATAGCTGAACTATTTTCAAAAAGTTATATTATGTTTTTCTAACATCCCTGAAGAAAAGTTGGTTATTTTGTGCCTCTATTTGCCTCCATTGAGCTGATAGGGACTATTTCACAAATTTTGCGTCTCATCAAAAGCTTCCTTATATCATGTACTCTATATCTTGTATATTATGTCAAAGTTGTCAATGTTCTAGAAATGGACTAGAAGCATCTGGCCCACTGAAACACACACAGAATGTCAACATAATGGTGTTATCCAAATATTGAGCAAATGATCCTTGATTATTTCTGACATAATTCCATAAATCATATTTTCACATAGGGCATCCTTCTCTAAGCCCTCCCCAAATTTCCCCAACTCACTCCCCCTTTTGCCTTTTTCTTTAAAAGTTTTTCCCTGAAGCTTCTGCATAGAGTATAGTCACCAAAAAGACTGTTTAAATTGTCTTTAGCCACAATGAAATATAATCTGTGAGTGTTATGGCAAAACTGTTTTATATCTTGATAAGGCTTAAATACTGTACCTATAATTATAATTATCAGGTAAGTTATTGAATTATGCTCTAATCATTCGGTTAATGAATACTGTTGTTTTTTACACTTAGCATTCATTTTTGTGAGCAGAAATAAATTACCTCTAACATACTAAAACAAAAAAATAAAATAAAAGTTTTTCCCCTAGCTGCAAAACCTGGCTAGATTTTACCCTAGAATTCAGATCACTTGAAAAAGCTATACCTTTGTTCAATTGTAAATAAACATCTATACCTTAAAATTGTGGGTCATTTTCTCTGATTTCATCACTGCTAACCTTGAAACCATTAATTACAATAGTATAATACTCTAACTATGGAATCCTTTGGCTAAATAGCTAGTTTGCTTTTGGGTAATGCTCTCTGCACAAATAGATTTAAAAATTCTTCTTCACTTGTGGCAGTATACAAATAGATGAGTGCTATTAAAAAACCAAACATCTAAATTAAGTTTGAAATCATTGCTCAAGGCAATTATTTTAGTATTATAACTGATGTTTGTTTTTGTTTTAATTTCATTTGTGACATTTGTGTCAAAGGATCAGCAGGCCTTTGGTGTGACAATCTTTGATGCCTACAAAAAACTAACTTGACTGGATCTCACCATACAAATAGCAGTGAGAATCCTACCTAGGACATGATAATGTTGTGGAGTGGTTTCATTTGTGTCCAACTCTTCTTGACTCCATTTTTTTTGGCAAATTGACTGGAGTAGTTTGCCATTTCCTTCTCCAGTTCATTTTACAGATGAGAAAACAGTGACATTTCCAGATCACATAGCTAGTATTTGAGGTCAGATTTGAACCCAGGGAAGATGAGTGTTCTAGACTCCAGGTCCTGCTCTCTATATGTGCCACCTAGGTATCTCAGGCTTTGCTCCAAGACACCCAGTTTGGTACACTTGAGTTACTTCAGCAGGTAGAAACCCCCAAATTTGGCACCTAGTTTGCAATATTAATTAGTAGGAATATGAAACTATATAATGAACTGAGGGCAACTCTTCCTTATATGTCCCTCTCTCTTCTTTTCCTTAGCAGAATTCTCATGCTGATCTGTGGGTCTGTGCTTCCCCAACATGAATCAGATCCTTATCACTTGGAACTTTTTTGATTCATGTGATTACCAAAATTACCTGGGAGCAAGTGATATGAACTATTCTGATATGTATTGAGCCTGTCTTTAATGGTTTCTCATGTTTACTCTCTCAAGGTGGTCTTGCTACTTACAGAAATTGATCACTGGATCTGGTGTTGATATAATCTATCACAAACTAAGTGGGAATTGTGTCATTTGTGTCAAAGGATCAGTAGGATCTGGATTTTGAAGAGTTATTCTAGAAAGGACACTTCCTTTTCCCTTCTGTTCCTATTGGCAAACCTTTTTGTGAATGCTTATCATTGATGAGGGAGGCTACTCCTTTAATTTCTTACATGTAGGGATTCAGTTTCATTGACTCTCCCTTGCTTTGGGCCATTATAGTTATGAAATTATTACTTGAAAGTCTCTTCAAGTTATTTCCTGGAAATGCCTATGGCAATTCAACATCTGTGGTATAAGTATTTGAACTTCACAGCTTTTTCTGACTTGCTCCCTATAACATCTTCCCAGACTCCCATATCGGTATTTATTTATTACCTATTCCATACCAAATACTGAGGGCATAAAAATATAAAAACAAAAATGAAACAATACCTAAATAATGAGAAACCTGTATTCTATCAGGGTACTAAAAATAGCCATTAACATTAATTCAAAAAATAAACTGAATTTAGAACTACATAAATGGGATATTTATATATAAACATATAAACATAGAGGTGTATTTGTATATGTGTGTGTTTGTGTATGCATATTTATGTGTGTGTATATGTTCCCAAAACCTTTTGACAGAGTTGTGTGATCCAAAATGTCTGGAGAGTATTGCTCACTGAACTGTGAGCAAATTAATGAGATGATATTCAATATGCTCTTGATTTTCTCACAAAACTCTCATTGAGTGATAATAACTAATAATAACAATAATAATTCTTGGAGGTAGGTCTTATTAATCCTCATTTTACAGATGAGGGAACAGAGAGAGATAGAAGTTAAATTGCTTCTTGACAGGGTCACAGAGTTTTTGTGTCTAAGACTGAATTTGATCTCTGCTCTTTCTAACTCCAAATTCAACCCTTTTATCCACTGTTCTACTAATTACCTCAGATGTACCATACAGGTAGCAAATGACCAAACAAGAATTTGAAATGAGTTTCATTGACTCTCAATTCAATACATTTTCCTCTCCACCATGCTGATGCTCCATTTCCCTTATAATTTTGTGATTTTTTTTAATTTCTTCTATTCCTTCTTGGTCATGAAATATATTTTGGTACTCACAAGTTATAATTTGATCATTTAATTCTAATTTGAGCAGGTCAATATTTCCTTTGTAAGACTTTAAATGGAGCATTTCAATTTCCTTTTAAATGAGTTCAACAGAAGCAGGTTTTTTGACTTTTTAATAAAGAACTTCTTTAAAAGCATCTAAGATTATCTAACAATAAATGATATTTTAGCCACTGGAGGTGTTCACACAAATGATGAGTGAGCATCTATGAAGAATTATAGAAAATCAGGTTTAAAGATAGACTGGATGGTTTCTAATTTTTTCTATTTAAAGATAGAACTAGCAAAAGACATGGTGTTTTTGTCCTAGAGTTGAACATGAGGGAATTCTTGCCTCATGCTGGTCTGGTGACTCTGGTTAGGATTAGAATGAAATAAGACACCCATTGACCATTTATGCTTCAACAAAAATAACTTTATTTAATAATAGCATGTAAAGAATATTAAGAAGAGTATATCATTGGTTTGGTTGGACAGATCTCTTTTATCACCATAGTTGCCATGATGGCATGTCTCGTCAGCATCATGCATTGAGTCTGAGGAGCTCCGAACTTCTCCATTAAGTCTCATGGATAACTCCATTACCTTTTTTTAGGGGAAAAACTAGCCTAAACTTCTTTGTGAAATATATGAAATATCCTACCCTTGTCTGTGTGTGTGTGTGTGTGTGTGTGTGTGTGTGTGGAGGGAGAGAGGAGAGAGAATAGAGGAGAGAGAGAGAGAGAGAGAGAGAGAGAGAGAGAGAGAGAGAGAGAGGAGAGACATTTCCTTTCTCCAATGTCTGCCATCCTTGAATTCCATCTTCTTGTTTTATAAAAGTGCATTATCACTACCCCAGGGGCCTGTCACCATAACTATCCTTTCTTTTCCCTCAGTTCCTATGGCAGTGAGGCTGGAGATGATGGGAGATGGTTGGATTGTCTTTGACATTACACACCTTCCTCCTCCTCTATCTTAAATGAATAAATGAATTTGCCTTGGTCATAGTTTCAGCTAGGGATACCTTTACTCAACAAATGCAGGAACTTTCAGTGCTATGAGTTCAGATTGGTATTGAAATGTGATATATTTGCATCAGATGTTTATGCTAAAAAAATTTATATATCAAAACACTGTAAGTAATTCTAAGTAAATAGCATAAAAGGGTCAAACAGCACTAGAATTCTGAATATTCCTTCAGAATGATTAATATTTTCTTTGTGCTTAAAAAAGTCTAAGTTATACTAATTATTATTTAGGCCTAATCTGTATAGGAAAAAATTGACTTATTTAAAAACTGATTAGAATAATATTATTATTATGATAATAATAGAGCCCTTCTAACAATTTACTTTTTTTAGGTTTTGAAAGGTAATGGGGTTAAGTGGCTTGCCTAATGCCACACAGCTAGGTAATTATTAAGTGTCTGAGTCTGGATTTGAACTCAGCAACTCCTGACTCCAGGGCTGGTGCTCTATCCACTGTGCCACCTAGCTGCCCCAACAATTTACTTTTTTAAAAATACAATAACAAAAAGCCCATCTAGAAAGCTATATACATCAACCAAAGCTGTATACATGGTGTGAAATTGTGTCTAACAGTGGTCACATTACAAATGGCAAACTGTTTTTGCTATTGTTTGCTCTTTGTTTTTGAAAAAGATCATGATATCAGGGTGGTGATGTCATAATATACACATGAATTGAATCTGAGTGAGGGGTACTGCGCCAAGTTACCAACTCACTTTCTCCTCCAGAAATATCTGGGTTCCATGGTCATATATGAATCAGAATGACTAGAGATGAGAGGCAATCAGGGTTAAATGATTTACTCGAGGTCACACAGTAAGTATTATGTACATTCACATATACACACATAACACATACACATACATACATTTCATTTAAATTTGTGTTTACTTAAAATATATGGACCTAGATGAGGAAGAGAATAGATCCAAATTGGTAATGGCTTTGGTGTATGACTCTCCATTCCCTTTTATTAGAGGGCAGCACCCAGTGCAGGAATTCTGAATGTAAACCATGCCACAATATTTGCATTGTATTCTAAGTACTAGGAGCTGTTGAATACTTAAGATTTTCAGCAATAAGCTGTATGTCACCAAAAAGTTATGGCACTGTCTTCCATAAAGGAAGAAATTAGTATAATTTAGACCAGTTAAATGAGATTATTTTTCATAGAAGTGAGGAATGAGTTTCAGGAATTTAATCTTACCTTTGCCACACAAGAAGAGACTGGGGCCAAGAGACTAGTAATACATAGTCTCTAGGCTTATTAACCTTGCAGTAAATATATCCTGAGTGACTGGAGCTATACTAATCAAACTAATTTTCACTGACTTACCACTTGACTTTAAAATTCTCA
Organism: Macrotis lagotis; assembly: GCF_037893015.1. Lineage (NCBI taxonomy): Eukaryota > Metazoa > Chordata > Mammalia > Peramelemorphia > Peramelidae > Macrotis > Macrotis lagotis. The sequence continues at coordinate 116,113,582 of NC_133666.1, forward strand.
GGGTAATCCTAAAATGATTCAGGTAGTTTTTGAGTTGGATTTTTGAGCAGGTGAAGCCTTGATAAGAAGTGTTAAAAGAGGGTGAGAAGGAAAAAGAGAGGGTGAAATTAAAGATAGGAATAAGTATAGTCTATTCCAGAAACAAGATTGTAAACTAATCGAGAGTGGGATCCTGAAGAGTATTTAGATATATGCAGATGAACATAGTTTTGTTCTATCAGAGCTGTGCTTTCTTTTCAGGAAATGTGAAGGAAGTTTTATTGTGCATTAATAAGAGCAATCCAAAGTCTCTTCCTATTGAGATGCCAAAGATATTAGGAAAGAGATTGTATGAAGGAAAATCAATCAGAGCTTTAATATCAAACTTTAGCACTTGAGAACCACAATTTAAAACATCCCCTTAAATTTGATTTTGTAATTCATGGTATGATAGTAATGAAAGAAATAGTAAGTTCAATTGTTTTCAGCTTTGTCTGAGTCTTTGTGACCCCATTTGTGGTTTTCTTGACAAAGATATTGAAATGATTTGCCATTTCCTTCTCCAAATAGAAGAAATGATTAAACCAAATTCAATTAAGTAAAAAAGTAATAGTTTCAGAAGCAATGTTTTCTATGGAGAAAAGATCTCTGTATACAGCCCAAGGATTGTCAGCTTTCATAGGGACAGACACCAAGACATTTTGGGTCTGTTGCTGGGAGCATTGATAGTATGGAGGAGCAGTCTAGACCCAGGCTGAAGAGATGCTCACTTGGTTTGTAGGTGCTAGAAAAAGAAAATGTGGTAGTAACTTGCTATTTTAAATAATTATTCTTCCTAACTAGGTGTTAAGGTCAATTTCATCTAAATTGCTGATAGAGTTCAAGAGTTATGAAATTGCAAATGTACCAAATTTTAAAATCACAGTCATTAAAAATAATTATCTAAATTTCTACTCATTCCAAATTTTAGTGACAATGGGCAACATCCTTGCCATAATGCTACTTTAGGTGAAACTTTGAGGATAATAGATCTGCCTAGTCTAAGGTCACTTTTGTCCAACTTTGTGTTCTGTCCACTTATGTCCCCATATTAATGCTTCATATATCTTTGCTAATTTGTGACCAAGAAATACCAGGACTGTTAGGCTTTTAGCTTCATCACAAATAGGAATGTAGTCGCCTCAATCCAGGAAGAATTCCCAGTATTGAAGTAAAAGTTTTATACCCTAAAGAGGGATATGAAGAGTTGGGGAAGTCCTTTAGGTAGTTTGACAAAGGAACAAATGGGGATAGGCACTAGATATGTCATTTCATTAGAATAGAGAACTCCTGGTTTAAAAATTACCTCTATTAATGCAGGTTTGATCCTTTCCTGAATTTTTTTTTCTTAGAGAATTATCCAGAGAAAATATAGGAAAAATATTTTTTAATCTTAGGTTTATTTTTTATTAGAAACTACTTAATCTTTTGTGTTTGAAGTGGATAGGATGAGATATAACTGGTAGGAAGTTTAAAAGGAAAGGAATCTTTTCACTAATATGATTTACATTTTTGTAATAATGTATATTCAATCTGTATTGTTATCTTGTACCAAATCAAACTACAAACTAAGGATAGGAAATGTATCTTTTCTAAACTTTTATCTCCCTTCTATAAAATCCAAACTTTTCTGTTTGACTTTCATGTCTCTATCATCTGAACCCAAGTTTATTTCTTCAACACATCATCGGAACCACATATCCATATGTATTTGTATTTCCCACTTCTCTCAGGTCAGTGTTGGGAAGGATATCAGAAGATATCCTTACTTGGCCAAAGATTTCTTCTATCATAACATTTTTAATTGATCATCTAGTCTCTGCCTAGAGAGCTTTCAGATTTTGGACAGCTCCAAAAGTTAGGAAATTTTATGTAAAGCCTAAATCTTCTCCTACCTATTCTTCATCCTAAATTCCTTTCTTTCTAGTCCCACAGGGTAATAGTTGAATGTTAATGGTTTTTATTCTTCTATTTTTAACTAAGGATAATACTGTTAATAATCTCACTAAAATCTTATGAGTTGAGGGAATGGAGCACAAACTATGAAAAGTTTGGACCTGTGAAGATTGTGTTACTGTTTAATAGAGATGATATAAATATAATACTATGCCAGTATGGATTAGGTGGAATGACTTCTGAGTACGGGTGGGAATTAACAGCTCTTTAAGAATAAATTCAGGATAAATAAGTAATCTATTAAAACATGATACAAATCACTAAAGATTAGAGAAATCTAAATTGAAGCACCTACAAGATTTTCTCTATTAGCTAATTTGGCAAAAAAGGAAAATGACAGTAGTTGGAGGAATTGCAAGGAAACAAGTGTCCTGGGACATTATTGGTGGAACTGTGAATTGGTCAGTCTTTCTGGAAAAAAAAATTAGAACTATGTACCCGAAGTTACTAACTTTGGCATATCCTTTGACTCATTGAAAGCATTTCTAGGTCTATACTCCAAAGACATCAAAGAAAAAAAAAGGACGATTAAATGCAAAAATGTTTATATTATTTTTTTGTAATAGACTGGAAACTAAGACAAACAACTTGTCTATACAAGTTTAAAGACTCAAGACACTTGGAAAGACCAAAGTGAGTGAGAATTTCTTGATGACATTGAGATTTGGAAGCCATTTCTTGGAGAATGGTAAGACCTGCCACAGAAACAGGGAATTTCAGGGAAAAAAGGTGGATGGGGGGGGAATAAATGAGTTCTGTTTTGCGTATTTTAAGTTTTAGATACTTGAGGAACACCTATACTGAAATGTCTAATAGGCATTTGGTGATGCAGGACTGAAAGTCCAGAGAGACTAATGTATCAGTATTGAATCACTTCCTCTTAAGATATAAGAAATTTCTTTTTTTTTTCTTATTGTATAAAATAATCTTTTTGTTTGTTTGTTTTTGCAAGGCAATGGGATTAAGTCACTTGCCCCAAATCACACAGCTAGGTAATTATTAAGTGTCTGAGGCAGGATTTGAACTGAGGTTGTCTTGACTCCAGGGCCGGTGTTCTATCCACTGCGCCACCTAGCTGCCCCTGAATAAAGTAATCATGATATTTAGGAGTTAAGTTCTTAGGTAGACTAAAAATCTTTGTTCTCTCTAATTTTTTTATTTTTGATATATAATTTCCATTAAGTTTTGCGATGTGCTCATCTTTGTATTGAAGTCATTGAGAATATTGGTTTTGGAGAACTTACTAAATTCTTTCTAAATGAACTTCCCAGTTAACATCCTCAAATATTTTAAATTTGAGTCAAACTGACTTATTTGGTATTTCCCGTCTATTACTTTACATTCCCTAACTTCATGTCTTTGTATGTGGAATGGAAAATAATACTTTTTCCCATGCCTGGTGTAATGCATGCTTGTTTTTGGCTACTACGTCTTCTCAGAATTCTAGGGGTTGTTCTGAGGGGGTTTGGGGGGGGTATCATTTCTAATACTATAATTCATGCAACATTAGACCTTGTTGGGATGGGATGCAGATAAAAATTAGAAGTACTGGATAACTTTAAGTTCATACTATAATCTCAGGTTAATTTATAATTCTAGAGAAAATTTCTAACTGAACATTTTCATTTCATTATTTTGCTTTAGATAGGAAAGTCATCCTAGGCAATTCTTGAAAAAACATTTTAAGAACTATTTTTAATGAGATGAGTTTGAATCAAGCAGTAATATATCTCTAGGAATATGTGTGAGTGTAGGTGAAGCCAAAATACCAGAGAGAAGGTATAGACTGTCCTGAGTTCTCCCTCTAATCACTTCAAATATCTTTAAATAATGACTCTAAACAAATTCTAAAGAGGCAGAACCCATAAAAAGACAGCGTGAAACAATTTTCCCACTCAAAACAATTTGGAAGATCAGTGGGAAGGGTCTGTTGCACCAGGGTGAGTGTGGAACTCAGTGCAGTAAGTCTCAACAATCCAGGAACAGATATTAAGGTGACTGGGTCATTTGCAGCAATGGCAGTTTCCAGACTTCTTAACCCAGAGATTATCAAGAACAATTTGGAAGGTCAGTAGGAAAAGAATGCCACCCTGGGGTGAGCAGTGCAAGCTTGAGCAGAGTAGACCTGGGACCAGAAGAAGTCCTTGGGAGCCACTGAATCAGCAAAAGTAGCTGCTTCCAGAACTTTCTGCTCACAGATAGTAAGGAGGTGAGAAGAAGATTAGAGGGGGCCCCTTTGCTAGCACTGTGGCAGGATTCTACTGCTGTGCTCATATACTGATCTGGGTTGCAGTCCTGGATCGTAGTCCCAAGAAGAAGAGGAACAATAGCACAATAGATTTGCTGTCACAGTGGAGTGGGGTGTCCTCACAGTTCCAGGGCAGAAAGGAGTGCTTGTGGTTCCTTATAGACTAGAGGACAGGCCAGAAGAGTAGTGAAAACCTCTCCTTAGTTTATACTATTTTGGAAGAATTGGAAACAAGTAGGTGCCTAGATGTAGTCCTGAAAACAGCAATAAAAATTCCAAAAGCTTGGGACAGTGTGCCCTTCACCTGGAAGCAGAATCTTGCCTTAACAAAGAGTTAAAAATCAAGCCATAGACTTGGGAAATGAACAAACAACAGAAGAAAAAAAAAATCTTACCAAAGACAATTACTATGGGGATAAGAAAGATCAAAATACACATTCAGAAGAAGGAATATATGTGTGTTTGTGTGTGTGTGTGTGTGTGTATGTGTGTGTGTGTGTGCGTGCGCGCGTGAAAGAAACCACATTGTTTAGTTTCAGTAAAAAAAGAAACAATGATTATTAATGTGTGACTTCAACTTCTATATCTTCATTTCACTTTGGAAAAATCTTAAAGTTAAATGTAACAGTTGATAGACATCAACTCCTTAAATAAAGGCAATTTCCTTGAATTGCTTGCAAGTAAAGTGCTACAGCCTATATACACCCAACCTCTGTCATTCCATTGCCCTTTGAATCAGTTGAATTATTACCTCTTCAAGGATCATATATCCCAGGGCTCACAGTCTTATAGTGATCTAAAGAATATTGTATTAAAAAAAGGATCTTTTTTGGCAACAAGTAACTTCATGTCATTGAAAGCACTACCTATTATCCCAAATGAGGGTTCTCTTGATAGATGGTCAACCTTGTTTTTGGTAAAGTAGGAGGTGAGGTTCTCTGTTGTGAAAGAGTTGGGAGGGGATAGTACAGGAAATCTGAGAAGTGATTCATAAAACCTCTATGGGAGTTAAAATACAGTCAGTTAGGGAAGAGTAAAAGGATTGCTCTGTAGTGATGAGATCAAGTTGATATTAGATGACATAAATTTATAGTGAATTACATTGGTGTAATTGTGATTTTGATTTTTTTTATTATTTTGCTCTACAGATCTACAGTACAGGGATAGAAGCAAAGAAGATGGATGGTGGGGATAAATCTTAAAAGGTGTTATGGCAAGGGGAAAATGGATTTGAAAATTGAGGGCAGTGTTCAGTTGAGCTAGTTATCTACTGGGAAGGGAGAAAAGTGAAGTCAGAGTAGGGATGATGTACTAAGAGAACTTGGAGTAAATGGGATTGTAATGATGATTGGATGTAAGGTAAAGAGAGATGGTAAAAAAAAAAGATGGTATATTATGGTCAGATAGTTCTGTTTCATACCTGTAAGGATGAGATTAAGGGTATGAACAATTCTGCACTTTGAAATTTATCAAATACATTTGCAAGTTGACTGTAGTTAATTTTTAATGTCTGAACTATTTTGATTTGGAAAATTATCCCCTTAAAATGAACTGAAGGAACAACTGGACCATTGTTCCACTGGATTGTATTTTTCTACCAATGAGTATACCAAAGTCAAACTGAGGAAGGAAGTTTGTATATATTTTTTAGTTTAGGAAGGAAATTTTAAAAAGTATTTTATTTTTCTTTCCAACTACATGCAATGGTAGTTTTTACCAATCATGTTTTTTTAGGTTTTTGCAAGGCAAATGGGGTTAAATGCCTTGCCCAAGGCCACACAGCTAGGTAATTATTAAGTGACTGAGGCCAGATTTGAACTCAGGTACTCCTGACTCCAGGACCAGTGCTCTATCCACTGCACCACCTAGCTGCCCCATTACCAATCATTTTTAAGCAAAGTTTTGAGTTTTACATTTTTCTCCCTCCCTTTTTCTCCTCCCCCCAACAAAAAGCAATCTAATATAGGCTCTGTATTTAAAACCATGCTAAACAATAGATCCATATTGGTCATGTTGTGAGAGAAGCAAATCCAAATGGAAGAAAGAAAACAATAGAGAGGAAAAAGAATGACATAATACATAACAACTTTTAAAAACTGAAGATAAGTTTTCCTTTTCTGGATATGGCTGGTATTTTTCATCATAAGTCTTTAAAAATTAGCTTTGACTTATGTACTGTTAAAATGAATGTGCCCATCAAGTTGATCATCACCCCATGTTGTTGTTAGGGTGTATAATATTTTTCTGATTCTGTCTGCTCATTTCACTCCACAACAATTCATGCAAGTCTTTCCAGGATTTTCTGAAATCCCATCCCTCATGATTTCTTATAGAGCAATAGTGTTCCAGCACATACATATACCACAATTTGTTCAGCCATTCCTGAATTGATGGACATCATCAACTTCCAGTTCTTTGCCACTACAAAAAAGAGCTGCTATGAATATTTTTTGTACCTGTTGGACTTTTATACTTTTTCATGATCTATGCAGGATATAGATCCATAGTGGTATTGCTGAATCAAAAGGGTATGCACAATTTTATTGTCCTTTGAGACGAATTCCAAATTAGTCTCTAGAAAGGTTAGATCAGTTCACAACTCCAACAGTGTATTAGTGTCCCACTTTTCCCATATCCCCTGCAACATTGATCATTTACCTTTCTAATCATATTAGTCAATTTAAGAGGAGTGAGGTGGTACCTTACATATGGTTTAATTTGCATTTCTCTAATAAGTAATTATTATAGCAATTTTTCACATGATTATAGGTATCTTTGATTTCTTCATCTGAGAATTACCTTTCCATGTTATTTGGTCATTTATCAATTGGGGAGTGCCTATTTTTTTTTTAATAAACTTGATTCAGTTCTCTATATATTTGAGAAATGAGTCCTTTATCAGAAGCATTAGTTATAAAAATTGCTTCCTAACTTACTGAATTTCTTTTTTTTTGTTACATGAAAGTTTTTTACTATGACAGAGACATCATACAATTTTCATGATCTTGGTCTTTCTTTCTTGCCTTTGTACAAGGCCAGAAGAGAAACATTTGCAACTTTTACAACCTTGAAGCGTACTCCAGGAATATCACCAACAGCATGGCCTTTTCGACCAAATCCAGCAACCAAAACTTCATCATTTTCCTCAATAAAATTCAAGCAATCATCATTGGGAACAAAGGCAGTGATTTTTTTTGCCATTCTTAATCAACTGGACTCTCACACACTTCCTGATGGCAGAATTGCGCTGCTTGGCTTCTACACCAACTTTTTCCAAGACAATCCCTTTGGCATGAGATGCTCCTCCAAATGGGTTGGCCTTCAAGGCAGTGCCCAAATGTGCTTTCTTATATTGTTTGTCATGCCACTTTTTGTCTCTCCTGTGGCTGCGGAGCTTCCTAGCAGTACGAAGACCACGGCACTTACCCATGCTGTCGCCGTCCGGGCCAAGAGAGAAGAGAGAAGGCCTGAATTTTAATCTTGGTTGCAGTGGCTTTGTTTGTGCATAAACTTTTTAATTTTAAGTAATCAAAATTATTGTTTGTTTTTTATAATGTTATCTGTCTCTTCTTTGGTCATAAACTGTTCCCATTTCCACAAATCTGACAGGTAAACTATTACTTGTTCTCCTAATTTGTTTATAATATCACCTTTTATGACTTAATCCCGTACCCATCCTGTAAACGTACCCATTTCAACCTTCTTTTGGTATAGGGTGTGAAATGTTGTTTTGTGCCTAGTTTCTGCCACACTGTCTTCTAGTTTTCCCCACTAGATTTATTAAAGAGTGAATTCTTATCCCAGAACCTGAAGTCTTTGGATTTATCAAACAGTTGATTACTATAGTTATTTACTATTGTTCCTTTTTCACCTAATCTAAGGAAGGAATTCATTTTTTCTGTTTGTTTTTGCAAGGAAAAGGGTTTAAGTGACCTTAGTCACTTAGTCACCACAGCTGGGTAGGAAGGACATTTTAATTTTTTAAATTTTTATTTATTTAAGTCAATGGCATTAAGTGACTTGCCCAAGATCACACAGCTAGGCAATTAATAAGTATCTGAGGCTGGATTTGAACTCAGGTCTTCCTAACTCCAGGGCCAGTGATCTATCCATTGTACCACCTAGGTGCCCTGGAAGGACATTTTTAAAAACATGCCACAGATCAGATTGAATGCTTTTATGTTTAGATAAATTTAAGAATTATAGATTCATATCAATTTGTTACTAAATTAATGAAGGTGGACTTGTAGCTTTTATGATGAGAATAGCATTAAGTATATATACATATATATCAAAAAGGCTCTGATATCATTATTGTTGGAGAAAAATTTAGGGTTAATTGAAGCTGAACCTGGTACAATATGGATATTTTTATGAGTTGCAGTTTTCTGAATTATTGATGTGGTTAATGAATTCCTACTGATTTCAGGGATGTGGTGTGTGTGTGTGTGTGTGTGAGAGAGAGAGAGAGAGAGAGAGAGAGAGAGAGAGAGAGAGAGAGAGACAGACAGACAGACAGAGAGAGAGAGAGAGAGAGAAGTACAGAAGTATTATCATATAGGGGGACAAGTTCTGATTGTGAAGTTGGAAGGCTTGAATTCAACCCCTTATTACCTGAATGATCCTGAGTAAGTCATTTTACTTACCTTTGTCTCAGTTTGCTTATCTCAAAAAGCGAGGCAGTTATACCAGATTACTTCAAAGTTTCCTTTTGTCTCTAAATCTATAATCCTGAAATGTTTCTCTAACATTAAGATTTATCACATTTTAAAAAGAAATTTGTTTCTTTATGAAATATCAATTGAAAAGCATTTATTTAAGTGCCTACTAAATGACCTAACACAGGAGATGCAAATATAAAAATGAGACAAATCTCAAGAAACTTATTTTCTAGTTGGGCATGGAAAGGAGACATTCAGCTAGCTCATAAAGTAAATATATAAAGTCATTGGAAGAATCAGATAACATCGCTTGAAGGAGGCATAGGACCCTTGACCCTTGATGTTATCTAGTGGCTCCCTAGGGTGGAATCAAGAAAGAGTGACCTATGCAAAGGCATGGAGTCAGAGAGAATGTCCTGTGTGAGGAAAAATTAATCAGTCAATTAATCATCAGCCTTTATTAAGCATCAGTTATGTGCCCATCTTTACATCAGGAACTGAGGATGGAAAGATGGAACTAAAAACAATCATTGCACTTAAAGAGCTTGCAACCATTTTGGAGGGGACAAGGTGTAAGTATGGTTGATTGCTGGGGGTAAGATGAAGAAGGAAATCAGAAAAGACTTAAAGTTGCTATGTAGTTGACTCTAAGTAACGTAGTTGAAGGGGACATGGGGGACAGTACAGAATCACAGAAGTGAAAATACTATGAATGAAGAACAACCAAAAAAAGTCTGGTAATGTTGGATTATAGTGATTGAAAAGGAAAATAATGTGTGATGAGAATGTAAATATTTGCTGGGTTGAGGACTTGAAGGACTTTAAAGGCTAAAAGAAAGTCTAATATTTTACACTAAAAATTATAGAGAGCATGGCGGGGGACAACTATTGAATACGGCAGTAATATAGTCAGAGCTTCCTGTGTTAAAATCATTTTGTCAGCTTTGTGGAAGATGGTGATGAGAGCCTGACCTTGGGTGGTGAGTGTGTAAATACAAAGAAGGGGAAACTGAAGGTGTTATAGAGGTAGAGATAATAAACTAGGTAGTTGGTTGACTATATGAATTTAATGAGAGTGAAGATGAAGTTTTGAGACTACTTGTCTAGAAAGTTGGTAGTGCCCTCTCAGAAACAGTTTAGAAGTTCAGAAGAAGGGAGAATGAGAGGGGAAACAAAATAATTCAATTTTGGTCACATTGAGTATGAATATCCATGGCACACAGAGTTCAAAATGTCCAAAAGTGATGTAGGACTGTAACAAAACTCAGAGACTAGGGCTAGAATAATAAGTCTAAGGATCTACTACTTAGAAATAACTAAAACACTTGAGAGAAAATGAGAAGAAAGAACCTAAGATGACATTTATAGTGAGGAAATGTGTTAAGAATTATGATTCATCAAAAGAAAAATTTGAATAAAGGAGCAGTAAAACAGGTAGGAGGATAGGAGAACCAAGAGAGATCAGTGTCACAAAAACATAGAAAGGAAAGAGTATCTAGAAAGAGAGGGTATTCAACAATGTTAAGTTTCGCAAAAAGATCAAGATGATAACTGAAAAAAAATCTCTGAAATTTGGCAATTGATAGTTTATTAATGATTTAGGAAAAGGTGGTCTCAGTTGAATTGACAAAGTTTGAAATTAAATTATAGAGAGTTTCAGTGAGAATTAGAAAAAGTGAAGACACAAAATAAAATGAAAATGATTGCTTTTTCAAGGAGTTTGGAAGAGATAGATAAGGTTAGTTTCAAGCTGAAGATGTGAGGGGGCAATAATAATAATAATAATAATAATAATAATAATAATAATAATAATAATAATAAAGCAGCTAAAAAGAAGGGCTTAAGTTAGATTATGAAGAGTTTTAAATTCCTAACAGAGGAATTTTATAAGGAGCAAATGAGAATTGTTGAGCAACTGAATATATTCTGGGATCTGTGATTTGGTTGAAAGAATATTTCTTTGAAAGAAATCCTCTCTAGATTTGATATTAAACAACTTCTTGGGTCTATTATTTGATGTTGTTACACATTCGCAACTTCATATTTTTTCCCCTCTTGTTTTGTTCTAATTTAAAGAGCATATTGTCTACATTAGCATTTATATTCACTGTTTGACAGCAAAAACGATGAGACAAGAAAAAGGGATAGTCAATGGAAAACTTGAATGAATCTCTGGAATCTACACAATTTGAAAAGAAAATAAGAAAGGACACTAGCTTGTTGGGTGGCACTTGTGAATTTATGAGGGAATATGAACCATGGTTCTTGATGGACAATATAGTTCTACAAGTTCTAAAAGGTACAATAATTGCTAGCTTAATAATGCTTAGAGAGAATAATTATTAACAATGAAATCACAGTATTTAGAGTATGACCTAAGTCTTTGCCTTATTTGGCTGAATATAAGCATAATATTGATTTGAAAGATGGGAATTGTGAAGTAGTGTTGTCCACTAAGTTTTAATGTCAGTATGCTTCACATATCACGAACCCTGTTACTAGGCGTGATTTTTCCTTTCTTTCTATTTTATTTGATATAGGCATATGTCTGTGACTGTGATGTTCTAAAAAATGCAGAAAAGTAAGAAGTATTTTTGACTTGATAACAATTATCTCATTAATTAATTCTCTTCCATCTTGTTGAACTTAAGATTTCCAGGTAGCTCTGGCTCTTGAGGGGGGAAAAAAGCTATTCTACAGCCTTAATTTGTCTTTTATGAAGAATGATAAAATTATCATTAACTAATCATTTGACTATACAAGGAATACAGCAAGATTTGAGTCAAAAGTAATTGTTCTAGAGTCTAAAATCACTGAATAATATACTATTTTCCTCCCCCTGTTTAAAACTTGTTAGTATATAGTTACTGTATAGTATATACTAACTTAAGTTAGCACCTATAAACTCCATATATTTTTTTGTGTACTGAGAAGTTAGCTTAGTTTTTCCTCTCTGTTATTTTGGGTTGTGGATACTATTTTGCCTTCCAATACTTTTGCTCAATATAATCAAGATTATTCAACAAATCAGCAAACATTTACTAAGTAACTACTATGTACCAGGTGCTCTGGAAACAAAAGCATGAATTAATCAGTTCTCTGCCTTTAAGGAATAAATATTCCAAAAGATAAGTGCACAGATATGTGCAAGCAGAGAATTTTATTAATTTTTAAATGAACATCTATTTCATAAAATATATTATTTCTGTTAATCAAATTGAATAACTAAATCTTTTCTTTTTCTAGTTAACAACTGAAGTTTACTTAAAACATAAACAAAAACATAAGGTGAAAAATCTATTTTTTTTCTTTCATGCATTCATGGCAACTTCCACACACAATCATGAATAAATTGTGTGCTAAGGAGAGACCTTTAGCATTGGTCATGAGCTTTTACTAAACTCAATGGTAAATTTGGTTTAATCTCCTAACAAATGGGAGGGAGGCAACAATAGTGTAAATCAATTGTGATTCTGGTAGCTGTATTCATGTTATTTACTTTACAGTACTAGAGTACTAGGGCTTTGTTTTTAAAATGCTTTCTTCACACAACTGACAGAAAAAAGAGAGGAATGTTATTGGGTATTTTAAACTAGGTCAAGGTAGTTTATAGGAACATTGTTGCTGTTGGGATTACTAATTACCTTGTAACTCTGAATACCTTTTGGAAGAAAAAAGAAATACTTTCCTATTTTTCAAGTGAACAATAAGGAATTGATGAACCCTATCTTCTAATTTGTTGAATTGACACTACTGTGCTTCTTTTCTGGAAAATTTTCAACAATGAACTCTTGTGAATTTCAAGCCTAGTTTGAGGACTTAAAAAAATTATTTTGCCTTTTCATTGGTTAATATATTTTATGTATGGTGTTCTGGAATTTGTATGAAGAGCACTATACAAGTATAAGGATTGGATTGACTGAATATTTTATTTTTACCCTATCAAGCTGTTATTTCTGCATGCCTGTGATAATAAACTCCAAAACCCCCAGATAATCCTATATAGTATTCTGACAGAATTGTCAACATCCATAAATACATATCAAACTGTCAAATTCCATTATCATTTAGACAACTTTGCAGTCCTAAATTACATTAAAATAACTCAGTTCATTTATTTTATTTCTTTCCCCACCTCTCCCTTTTCCTCTTTTCCTTTTCTTCCAGTTTTCTTCTCATTCATCTCCTTTTCTCTTTATTCTGTCCCTGTTCCTCTTCTCTTCCATTCAGCTATTTATTTCTTTTCTCATTGGTTCTTATTTTAGTGTTTCCTCTTCACCCCAAACCCCATTCTTCTCACTTTTTTCCTCCTTCTATATTCTTTCTGTTCTAAGTTTCTATATTTATCACTTTTTTAATAGCTACCATTATTTTTATTTTTTCCTCATCTAACTCCTCATGCAAAATTAAATTTATTTTAAATATTACCTACTATTCTGTATATACGTAACATTATTTTATTCTAGACCTACTTCTAGAAGATGCAAAGGCAGTGTGAATACTTGAAATTTCATAGTGAAGCAAAAAATTCTTGGCAGTTTTCAAAAGGAAAGCTCTCCACTGCCAAAAGGTCTCTGTTTACCATACAAAAAAATGTAATTACTATTCCAATTCCAAAAAAACATCTTAAATGCATCCTTTTACAAGAAATAGATCCAACTTTCAAACTTAATTAGATGTAAATAAAAGCTTTTTTTGGCTATACAATTTAGATTTGTCTAATAACCAGAGACAAGTAATAGTTTATCCCTGCTGAGTTCTAGGCAACACTTTCCAGAATAAGTACAAGCAAATTCTATGAAAATCATTGTTTGCTCTATTAATTTTCACACCACCCGTTGTCCTGTCCTCTGGAACCTAATGAAAATCCTCACCACTCTTCCCTTTTGAAATATACACACAAAAGAAGGCACTATTACTTTTAAGTTGGATTAAAATTTGACCTACTTTGGATAAGAGGAAGAGTGGGGTAGTCAAGAGACAAAGAAAGAGCAAAGATAGAAAGAAAAAGGAGACTGCCACTAAAATTTTCCTTTAAGTGTGAAAGTGGCCATATTTGCACAAAATCTAATTTTATCAAATTGAATGTGGTTCTAGCTATAGTTGGATGTTTTAATATTATTCTAACTGTGTTTGGAGAGGCTAATTTCTCAAATATTCAACCTCAGGTGAAGATTTTGACCAGTAATGCCACTTAAGGTTTTGGAATCTGTATAAAAAGAGGGAACGCTCACAAATAAAATCATAGATCCTCTAATTTTTTTAGATGTTCACTTAGAAAAACTTATAATATATGGGCAAAATACTTAGCACAGCTCACTCAAAATCCATTTCATGTTTTTGTCATGGCATAACTTCCTTGATGTCATGGTCTTTGAGAATGAGGAACAAGGAAACTTCCAGGGTGGAGTGAAGATGGCAGTCTGAAGCTAATATGCTCCCAGACCTTTTCCTTACCAAATAAATGAAACCTCTGCACTGACATTCAAGTTATAGATCCCACCAAGAAAAAAGAAAATTCAAAGAAATTTTCAGTGGTAGATATCATGGAGGATCTTCAGTGAAGGTCCGTCTCTTTGGAGGAGAAGGGGAAGTAAAACCCAGGAGGCAGGAAAGCAGAAAAGACAGCAGGAGGCAGATCCTGACAACTTGACAACAGCAGAGATCCCAGCAGCTAGATAGCAAGCCAGTCTTAACCCCAAGCAAAGTCTGAACCCTGGGAACACTAGGGCAAAAGACAGGAAGTGGCCAGGAACAAACCACTACTAAGTCAGAACCTGGACATAAAGGAGGAAACAAAACTCTGCAAAGGCAAGGCCTGGACTGGATCTTGACCAATGACAAGATAGGGACCAGACCCCAACTCCAATAGAAAAAGCTTGGATCTATACTCCCTGTACTGCAGGAGCAGAGCTAAAACCACAAAGATGAGCACAAAAGCTAAAAGAGCACTCACTATAGGAAACTACTTTAAAGTCAAAGACAATGACAATGCCATGTTGGAAGAAGAATCAGTGAAAAGTCATTCTTAGGGGAATTCTTAAAAGAGTCTGTGAATTGAACTCAAATTCAAAAACTCATTGAAGAGCTTAAAAAAGAATTAAAAAAACCAAAGAAGAGAGGCAGAAGAAAAATGGAATAAAGAAATGAGTATTATGAAAAATTGATCAGGGAATTCAACACTGTTAAAAAGGAAATACCAGTAACTGAAGAAAATTAAAACTTAAAAATTAGAATTGAACAAATAGAAACCAATGAATCTACAAAACCACAAGATTCCATCAAACAAAATAAAAAGGCTGAAAAAATTAAAGAAAATGTAGTGTACTTCCTAGGAAAAACAAATGTCCTGGGGAAAAGATACAGGAGAAATGATCTATGAATCATTGGATTACTAGAAACCCTTAGATCAAAAAAAGGACCTGGTATTATCATGCAGGAAATTATTGGGGAAAACAATCCAAATCTGCAAGAACAAGAAGAAAATATGACCATTGAAAGAATATACAGAATCCCTCCAGAAGGAGACCCCATGATAAAAACTCCAAGGGTTGTTATAGACAAATTCTAGAACTCTCAAATTAAGGAGAGAATACTGCAAGCAGCAAAAAAGAAAACAATTTAAATACAATAAGACTCACAGAGGATCTATAAAGCTCATCATTGAAGGACCAAAAGATCTGGAATGCCATATATTGTAGAGTAAATGACCTGGAATTAAAATTCAGAATTTACTACCCTGTAAAATTCAGCATATACTGTCAGGGGAAAAGATGGATGTTCAATGAAATAAAGGATTTCCAAAATATCCTAACACAAAGACCAGAACTGAACAGAGAACTCAATTGCCAAATATATAACTCAAGAGTTACATAAAAAGGTAAATGAAAAGGGGAAGGAAAAAAACAGACTAAACCAAACAAATGTTGGTCAAGACCATCAAATTGTATGCAACTCTAATAGGGAAGATATAACACTTTCAATTCTTGAGAACTTTATTTCTCTTAGGATAATTAAATGTTCCAATATAATTGAAGAGATTGGACTTAAAGGATATGGGTATGGTGGGATGTTGTCTCTCCATTGAAGAGTTCCAAGATGACATCAATATGTTTGAGACAAAAAAAACTGAGGAAAAGCAGGGGTGTTAACTCTAAACTTAAGTGTCTCATTATACTTTGACCCATTTTAATTCTGTTGTTCTGACAAAGCTTAGCACTTTCTCTGATGAGGGCATCATAAACTTGGCAGTCCTGAGTCAATATCTCCCAACTTGGCAGTCCTGAGTCAATATCTCCCATAACTTTTACAATAATTTCTAAAGTTCTCAAGTGAGACCTCCAGAGCCTTCCAGTACTTACAGCCCTTTAAATTTCTTGTGATTCATTAAATTAGAGTTTGACATAATCCTTGCTTCACATTAAGTGAAGGGGTTAAAACCCTGTGTGGGGAGGGGTGTAAAGTATGAGAGAAAATAGGCCTGGGAGAAGGGGTATAAATAGAATAGTTCAAGAAATGATTTGACTTTGGAGGATACTTTGTCTCATGAGAAGGAATGTGTGCCCTTGGAGGGTACTTGAAAAGGGGAGAAGGTAAAAAATGATTATAATTATAATTCAATGTAATCTGAGACAATGCTGCTTATATACAATCAAGCAATCAATCTGTAATGATACTATGATAAGAATTTGAGCTTAACAATCATTCAAAAAAAATCAAATTGTGATTGATGATACCTGATCAATCGTGGTTGAGTGATAAAGAGTCTGGTGAAGAAGCACAAAGATTTATAATTTTAGAGGTAAAGGGAGAATGAGTAAATTCTATTCAACAGATTTGGCCATTTGGGTTTAAAAATTCATCCTAATCTACAGGAAAGGGGGAAACAGGGGAAGAGAAGAAGGGGCTGATCAAAGGGAAGGTGAAGGTATAAGTGAAAGTAAAGTGAAAGTTAAATTTTAAAAGATAAGTTAAAGGAGAAAAGGAATAAAATTTTTGTGAGGAAGAATAAGAGGAAAGGAAAAATTATAAATGGAGAAAGATAGCATGGAGGGAAATACAGAATTAGTAAACTTAACCATAAATGTGAATGGGATGAATTTACTCATAAAACAGAAGCAGAGATCAGAATGGATTAAAAGCCAGAATCCTACAATATGATGCTTATAAGAAACACATTTGAAGCAGAGAGAGATACACATAGGGTAAAGATAAAAGGATGGAGCAAAATATATTATGCCTCAACCTGAAGTAAAAAAAAAAAATCAGAGATAACAATGCTGATCTCAAATAAAGTAAAAGCAAAAATTGATCTCATTAAAAGGGATAAGGAAGGAAATGAAAGGCACCATTGTTAATGAAACTATAACATTTTCTAAACATTTATGTACTTAGTAGTAAAGCATCCAAATTCCAAGAGGAACAACTGAGTGAATTACTAGGAGACAGAGACAGCAAAACTTTAATAATAGTGGACCTCAAGCTCCCTCTCTCAGAACTAGATAAATCTAGCCACAAAAGAAGTTAAGAAGGTGATGAAATCTTAGAAAACTTAGTTATGATTGATCTCTGTAGAAAACTTAATGGGGATAGAAAAGAATATACCATTTTCTTGGCAGTACATAGCACATATACCAAAATTGATCATGTACTAGGATACAAATGCATAATCAAATGATGAAAGTCAGAAATAATAAATATATACTTTTCAGATCATGATAAAATAAAGATTACATATAATAAAGGGTCATAGAAAGATAAGTCAAAAGCTAATTGAAGCTAAATAACTTAATTTTAAATAATGAATGGATCAAAAAATAAATAACAGGAATAATAACAAAATTTATGGGGTGCAGCCAAGGCAGTTTTGAAGGGAAACTTTATATTTATAAATTCCTATATGAATAAAATAGAGAAAGAGGAGATCAATGAATTGGTTATGCAACTAAAAATGCTAGGAAAAAGAGCAAATTATAGAGCTCCAATTAAATACCAAGTTAGAAATTCTGAAAATCAAGGGAGAGATTAATAAAACTGAAAGTAAGAAAGCCATTGATCTCATAAATAAAACTAAGAACTGGTTTTATGAAAAAGCCAATAAATAGACAAAATTTTGGGCAATCTGATTAAAAAAAAAGAATATAATCAAATTACCTGTAACAAAAACAAAAAGGGTAAACTAACCACCAATAAGGAGGAAATTAAAGAGATAATTGAAAGCTATTTTTTAAAACTGTATACCAATAAATTGGATAACCTGAGTGAAATGGATGAATATTAACAAAAATAAAGACTGCTCAGAGTAAAAGAAGAGGAAATAGCATATTTAAATAACTATTTCAGAAAAAGAAGTTGAAGAAACCATCAATAAACTCCCTAAAATCTCCATATCCAGATGGATTTAAAAGTGAATTTTACCAAACATTTAAGGAACAATTGATTCTTATTCTACATAAACTAATTTTTAAAAATAGGAGTTCTACCAAATTCCTTTTTATGACATGAAGATGGTGCTGATACTTAAACCAGAAGGAGCCAAAACAGACAAACAAAATCATATACCAATCTCCCTAATGAATATTGATGCAAAAATCTTAAATAAAATTTTAGCAATAAGACTGCAGCAAGTTATTACCAGGATAATACACCTTGATCAGATAGAATTTATATCAGATAGGCAGACATAGTTCAATATTAGGAAAATACTCAACATAATTGAACATATCAATAGAAAAACCAACATAAATCATATGATTATCTCAATAGATATAGAAAAAACCTTTGATAAAATACAACATCCATTCCTATTAAAAAATATCAGAAAGTTTAGGAATGAATGGAGCTGTTTTCCTTAAAATAACAAGTAGTATCTATCTAAAACCATAACAAGGATGCTTATTTTTACCATTACTATTCAATATAGTTTTAGAAATGCTAGCTTTAGCCATAAGAGAAGAAAAAGAAATTGAAGGAATCAGAATTGGTAATGAGGAAGCAAAGCTTTCACTCTTTTTTGGTTAAAGGTTTTTGCAAGGCAAATGGGGTTAAGTAGCTTGCCCAAGGCCACACAGCTAGGTAAATTATAAAGTGTCTCAGGCTGGATTTGAACCCAGGTACTCCTGACTCCAGGGCTGGTGCTTTATCCACTGTGCCACCTAGCCATCCCCAAACTTTCACTGTTTGAAGATGATATGATGGTATACTTAGAGAACCCAAGAAAGTCATCTAAAAAACTCCTTGAAATAATTAACAAATTCATCAAAGTAGCAGGATATGAAATAAACCTACATAAATCATCAGTATTTCTAAATATGAACAACAAAGCCCAAAAGCAAGAGATAGAAAGAGAAATTCGATTTAAAGTAACTATAGACCACATTAAATATTTGGGAATCTATCTCCCAAGACAAACTCAGAATCTATATGAACCCAATTATAAGGCACATCTCACCTAGTAAAGTAAGATCTAAATAATTGGAAAAATGTCAATTGCTCATGGTTCAAAATAACAATTCTACCTAAATTAAATTAGTTATTCAGTGCCATACCAGTCTAACTACAAAATAACTGTTTTACCAAGATAGAAAAGATAGTAACAAAATTCATCTGGAGCAACAAAAGTGCAAGAATAGCAAGGGAATTTATGAAAAAAGAATGTAAAGGAAGGTGGCCTAGCTCAACCAGATCTAAAATTATACCATGATGTGACAGTCATCAACTGCCTGGTATAAGTTAAGAAGTAGAGTAATGGATTAGTGAATTAGGATATGTTCAAAAAGCAACTACTGTAAATGACTACAACAATCTACTGTTTGACAAACCCAAAATATCAGCTTCTGGGATAAGAACTCACTATTTGACAAAAATTGTTGGAAAAACTGGAAAAACAGTAAGGCAAAAACTAGGCATAGACCCACATCTCACACCCTATAGCAAAACAAGGTCAAAATGGATACAGTATGTAGACATAAAGGGTGACACCATAGATAAATTAATAGACTAAGAAATACTCAATGTAACCTATCTATGGAAAGGCAACAAATTTATGACCAAACAAGAAATAGAGTACATTATAAATTGCAAAATGAATGAATGATTTTTACTACATTAAATTAAAAAAGGTTTTACACTAATAAAATCAATGCTACCAAAATTAGAAGGAAAGTAGAAATCTGGAAAACAATCTTCATGACTAAGAGTTCTGATAAAGGTCTCATTTCTAAAATATATAGAGAATTGCATTAAATTTATAAGGTTACAAGTCCTTCCCCAACTTATAGATAGTCAAAGGATATGAATAGACAGTTTTCAAATGAATAAATTAAAGCTACATATAATCTATGAAAAAAGTTCCAAATCATTATTGATTAGAGAAATGCAAATTAAAACAACTAAGCAGTATCACCTCACACTTATCAGATTGGCTTAGATGGAAAAAAGGGAACATGTTCAATGTTGGAGAGGTTGTAGGAAGATTGGAAAATTAATGCATTGCTGGTGGAATTGTGAACAGATCCAGCCATTCTAGAGAACAATATGGAACTATGTCCAAAGAACAATAAAGCTATTCATACCCTTTGACCCAACAACTCCAATTCTAGGTCTATATTTAGAAGAAATCATAAAAAAAATTCCAAAATATTCATGGCAGCTCTTTTTTGTAGTGATGGAAGTAGAAATTGAGGGGATGACCTCAATTGGGGAATAGGTGAACAAATACTATGTACAAATACATAGTACATGAATACCGTGGGATACTATTGTTCTAAAAAAATCCATAAATAGTTGGACTCTAGAGAAGCATGGAATGACTTACAGGATCTGATCCTAAACAAAGGGTGCAAAATCAAGAGAACAATGTGCACATTAACAGCATCATTGTGAGATGAACAACCTTGATAGAAGCAGCTCCTCTCAGCTCAGAGAGCTAGGACAACTGCACTAGACTGGCTGTGAACAATACTATCACCATCCAGAGGAAGAAAAACAAAATAAAACCAAAAAACCTCTTCAGAATCCCATGAACTCTATAAAAATGATATTTTATGTATCTCTTTCCCTTAATCATAATTCCTCATACTGAAAATGACTAATCTGTTAATATGTTTATCAAAAATATATATGTACTATGTTAAATTGAATGGTTTTCCCTGAGGGGAGAGGGGTAGGAAGGGAGGGTAGAAGGAAATTTTGTAACTTAAAAACATACATATGCATATGGATGAATGTTGAAAAAACTTTTATAACATGTATTTGGAAAAATAAAATATCAATAAAAAGAGAATGAAGGACAAACATCAGATAAGATTTATGACTCAAGAAGTTTATTTCTAAGAGGACAGAAGAAGTATGTACTTAATGAATATGAGGCAATGTTGCTTATAAATCAATCAAGCAATAAAGGAATTAAATTTTTAGCATTGTACTTCTATCAGGGTAGATAAAAGTTTATTTTGATAAAGAAGTTATAGGTAAAAGACAGGGTTAAAATAAGACAAAGGTGAATAGACAAAAAAGAGGCACAAAGACCTATTATACTAGAGGGAAAGTAGGGAGGGTGTGAACATTGAGTAAATTCTACTCTCAGTAGATCTGGCTCAGAGAGGGAATAACATACATTCCCATGTGATTTTAAAAATTCATCCTATCCTACAGGAAAGTGAGGGGGGAAAGAAAAAGGTAGATGAGGAAAGAACTGATAAAAAGGAAGGCAAAGGTGAAATAAATAAAAAGTTAAAGTAAAAGTTTAAAAGAAAAGTTAAAATGAATGGAAAGAGAAAAGGAAGGAAAGGAAAGAGAAAAGTATAAAAGGGAAAAATGACAGAGGGAAATGCAAAATTAGTAATGTTAACTGTAAATGTGAATGGGATGAACTCTTAAAAGTGGATAGTAAAATGGATTAAAAAACCTTAGTTCTGCAATATTTATTTACAAAAATTGTTTACCAAAAATACATGTGAAGCAGACAGGCACACACAGGGTAAAGGAAAAAAGATAGAGAAAAATATATAAAGCTTCAATGAAAGTAAAAAAAATCAGAAGTAATACTGATCTCAGTCAAAGTAAAAGCAAAAATTGATCTCATTAAATGGGATAAGAAAGGAAAGCACATCCTAAAAGGGATTATAGGAAATGAAGTTATATCATTATTAAACATATTTGCATCCAAATTCTTAGAAGAGAAACTCAATGAAATACTAGGAGATATAGACAGCAAAACTTTAATGGTAGGGGGACCTCAAAATCCCTCTCTCAGAATTAGATAAATCTGGTCACAAAATAAACAAGAAAGAAGTTAAGGAGGTGAATGAAATCTTAGAAAACTTAGATATGGTAGACCTCTGGAAAAAACTAAATGGGGTTAGAAAAGAATATACCTTTTTTTTTTCTCTCTGCACTTGATGTTTGTCCTTTGTTCTTGAAGAAGAGCCTGAAATCAGGGAGGTGAAGCCATGACAAGCACATGAATTGGATATGAGTGAGGGCCTGCTGTGCTAAGTCACCAGCCTCATGTTCTCCTCCAGAGCCATCTGAAACCAGTGACCAGATATGACTCAGGACAACTGGAGATGGCCCTGGATGGGAGGCAATCAGTGTTAAGTGGCTTGTCCAAGGTCACACAACTAGTGAGTACTTAGTTTCTGAGGTTGGATTCAAACTCCCATCCTCCTGACTCTAATGCCAGTGCTCTATCCATGGTATCATCTGGCTGCCCTTCTCAGAGGAATGTTTTTAAATGTATAGAAATACAAAAAATTACAAAGGAAATCAACAATGTTGAAAAATGGTTTTCAAAAAAAAATTTTACAGACCCCAAGTTAAGAACGTTTGTTTATCCTCTTGACTTTACTCATATTCTTCCTTCCCCCTGGAATGCCCTTCCTCTTCTTTGCCTATCCAGTGCAGCCTTCAAAACTTCACTCAAACTTTACCCACTTGGGTTAAAGCCTTTCCCTAAAACTCCTGCTAATTGTTCTCCCCTTTCCCAAACTCCAGACTCAGGTATTATTATGTCCAGGCTCCAGTCTTTGCCTCTAAACTCTCTAGGTCTGGGTACATGTTTTTGCCATCTGACAGCTTTCCAATACATCCTCCCACAGCTGTAAAATGATTTCTAAAAGCACAGGTCTGACAATGTTTCTCTCCTACTCAAAAAGTTCTAGTGGCTTTCTATTGCCTCTAGTATCACAAAGCAAAATCCTCTTTGGGATATGTGTTGCTGAAATGACTTATTTTTCTCTTATATGAAAAAATCAATTATTTTTTTTCTTTTTTGTATTCCTTAATTCAAAGTCTAGCCTTACATAATCTTAATCACTGAATGGGCATTCTGTCAGTCAAACTGAGACCCGTTAAAAATCTTAGCTTAAAGAGGCTAGGTCTCCCACTGTGTCCAGTCATCCTAATCCACATCTAGCCACTGGACTCAGATGATCCTAAGGATAAAGTGAGGCTGTGACTTTTCATAGTCCTCACTCACCAAAATAGAATTTACTTGCAGGTGATATCATCATCTTCCTGATGTCATGGTCCTCTTTGAAAACCAAGGACAAACAACTTTCAAGGAAATCTCTGCACTACACCAAATATTTACCACTTCTAGACCATCATATCTAAATGGAGTTGGTGAATGATATATTGAATGAATGATATTAATTAATAATATTTCTTCTCAGTAATTGTTAACCAATCAGAATGAATTGATTATATCAGGAATACTGACTCTTCCAAGGCATATAAGCATGGAAAAAGCTCCCATGATGCATCTTTGGTATTTGAGAGTTTCACTGATCCCTTTGATTAATTACCTGCTAGTAATAATTAATAAAATGATTAATTATTTAGAAGTTATGTATCTCAAACATTGTATATGTTATACTGTTAAGTCTTACTGTAACTCTAACAATCTTAAATCCATTCTCTCTATTCAATCACCCCAGTTCAACCACCCCTGTTCAAGTTCTCTGCACTAGACAACTGCAAGAGATTCATAACTCATCTCCTCAAATCCAGCTTTTTAAAAAAAGTTTTTGCAAGGCAAATGAGGTTAAGTGGCTTGCCCAAGGCCACATAGCTAGGTAATCATGAAGTGTCAGAGGCTGGATTTGAATTCATGTACTCCTGACTCCAGGGCTGGTGCTCTATCCATTGAACCACCTAGCCTTCCCCCCCCCACATCCAGCTTCTTTCTTCTTTAATATCTTTCCCCCATAGTTGCTAACTTGATACTCCTAGAGCAGAGATCCAGCCATGTCATTATCCTGAAGCTTCTTGGAGTCCCTAATGATTCTAGAATAAAAACTCCTCTTTGATATTTACTGAGTCCAATATTTTAAGAATTATTTCTTTCAATTCTATATAAACTTGGAAATATTTGAAATATTAGGCAAAGAAGAAATTCTGACAAAATTCTTTTGACATAAATATGGTGCTGATATCTAAACCAGGAAGAAGCAAAGCAGAGAAAAATTATTGATTAATTTCCCTAATGAATATTGATCCAAAAATCATATAGAAATCATATAATTATATCAAATAATGCTAGAAAAGCTTCTTTTTGGTTTTTTTCCAAGGCAAGTTAAGTGACTTGCCCAAGGTCACACAGCTAGGTAATTATTAAGTGTCTGAGGCTGCATTTGAACTCAGGTACTCCTGACTCCAGGGCCAGTACTCTATCCACTGTACCACCTAGCTGTCCCTTTGGAAAAACTCTTGACAAAAATATAGCCCTCAATTGTATTATAAACATGACAGAGTATAGAAATAAATGTAGTTTTCTTTAAAATGATAAACATATCTATCTAAAACTGTTAGCAAGCAGTATATGCAATGGGGACAAGTTAAAGGCATTCTCAATAAGATAGAGGTGGGGGGAGCAAATATGCCCATTATTATTATCTTTATTCAATATTCTATTAGAAATGTTAGTTTTAGTAATAAGATAAAAAAAAATTGAAGGAATTAGAATTGGCAATGAGGAAGCAAAATTTTCATCCTTTGTAGAAATGATAGTACACTTAGAGAATCTTAGAAAATCAATTAAAAAATAACAACTTTAGAAATGTTGAAGGATATATATAATAAACCCACATAAATAATCAACATTTCAATATATTTTCAAAAAAGCTCCATAGCAGAAAAGGAAATTCCATTTAAAGCAATTGTAGACAACATAAAATATTGTTGAGACAAACCCAGAAAGTATATGAACACAATAGAAAACATTTTTCACACAAATAAAATTAGATCTAAACAATTGGAAAAAATGTCAATTGCTCATGGCTAGGTTAATTTAATATAATAAAAATGACAATCATGTCTAAATTAACTTATTTTTTCAATGCAATAACAATCATACTACAAAAAAGTTATTTTATATCATTATAAAAATAGTTGCAAAATTCATCTGGAGGAAGAAAAGGTCAGGAATACTAAGGGAATTAATGAAAATATATGCAGGTTAAGGTGACATAGCTGTACCAGATCTAAAACTATATTTTAAAGCAACATTCATCAAAAGTTTTGACATTTGCTAAGAAAAAAAGTAGGGAATCAGTGGAATAGATTAGGTACAAAAGAAACAGTAGTAAATGATTATAGTAATCAACCATTTGATAAACCCAAAGACTCTAGCTTCTGGGAGAAGAACTATTTTATAATATTTTCTTGCAAAACTATAAAATAGTATGAAACAACTAGGCAGAAACCAACATCTCAACCAAATACTAAGATGAGGTTGAAATGGGTACAGGATTTAGACATAAAGGGTGATACCATAAGTCAATTGGGAGAACAATGAATAATCTGTCTAATCTATGGGAAGGAGAAAAATATATGATCAAACAAGAGATAGAGAACATTATAAAGTGCAAAATGAATAATTTTTTATTATATTACAGTAAAATGTTTTTTCACAAAGAAAAGCAATGCAACAAGATTAGAAGAAATGTAGATCACTAGGAAACAATTTAAATAACTAGCATTTTTGATAAAGGAATCATTTCTAAAATATATAGAAAACTGAATCAAATTTAGAGAAATATAAGCCATTTCCTAATTGATAAATGTCAGTTTTCAGAAAAAGAAGTTAAAATGGGGGTAAAATAATTGTCCCCCTAAAACAACTTGGAGGACTTTGGGAAATACCAATCTCAGGGGCAGAGGTTTGACCTGATAGAAGTGCTAACACTTCTGGGAAAAGATCCATGAATCAATGGACAGCAAGCCCTGGGAGCAAACTCAGTCTCAATTTCCTGAACTTTTGATAGCTGAGCAGGGGAAGACTGGAAAACCCTTCACTGTTGTGGAATGCCAAGTCCAGTTTTCTTGACTGAAAGATTATAAGATGAACCCCTGATAAAAATGAAGATAGTAATACAAATGAAAGTGAATGCTAAGCTGTTTATTGAGGGAAAGTACAGTGCGCTGGACTTGACTCCAACAGTGAGGAGTGGGGAGAGCAAGTCTTTTTATAGGGTATTGGATATAAGAGGCAGGGTGATATGATTTCTATAGGGACTGGCAGCTATTTGGGGTCTCCATGGAGTATGTGCTTTGTTTGGGAGTCACCAAGGTGTGATTGGGAGTTATTTGGAATTTCTATGAAGGCTAGGATTTTTGTATCCTCAGGAAAAGGTAATAGATGGGGTTCTACTGGGTAAGAATGAAACTCAGACCTGGATCCAACTCTGACCAGATGCAAATCTCTCCTGCCTACTATGGGTGAGGAGGTGTGAACACATATACCTGGTGTTTATCAAAGGATGGGGGAACCTTGCTGGCTGTGGGCAATTACCAAAGAGCTGAGTTTTTGGTTTTTGTTCTATAACTGAGAGAAGATTTGAAGTTTGTAGCTATGGGAGGGACCTCAGGGAGCAAGAGCATTTGAAGTTACAGCATGACTTGGGGCCCTAGTCATGGCTCTGAGGCAGAAAAAAGTGCCCAAGGTGAAGTCCCCAGACAAAGCTTAGAAAACAATACTATGAAAAGCTTAAAACTTGAGGCACCAGCCTCATTCCTTAGTACTAAATTCTGAGTATAAGAATAATAATCCGGGGCAGCTAGGTGGTGCAGTGGATACAGCACCATCGCTGGAGTAAGGAGTACCTGAGTTCAAATCAGACCTCAGACACTTAATAATTATGTAGCTTTTTGGCCTTGAGCAAGCCAATTAACCCTATTGCCTTGCAAAAACCTAAGAAAAAAAAATAATGATCCACTTAAAAATTATGAGTGAACAAAAGAGAAAGAAATTGATGATAAATATCTACTATGGGGTTAGAGAATATCTGGATTCATACACAAAAGAAGATAATGAAGTTTAAAAAGTCACTTCTATTTCAAACAAAAATGTCAAATGATCACAAGTCCAAAAAAAGACTTTAAAAATCAAAAAAAAGATCTTGAGAAAAATTAGGAAAATAATAAAAGCAATCCAAATAAATAAAGAAAATTATGATAATAAAGTCAATCAATTGAAAAAGACACACTAAAACTTAAGAAAATATCTCCTTAAAAACTAGTTGGTAAAGGGAAAGCTGTTGTGACAGCAAGAAATTACATCTTATTAGAAAGACTACTGACTGGGAAAGAGATTGAGGAAAGATAAGAATTGTGTTGGATTACATAAAATTTATGATAAAAAATATAGTCATCTCTCTCTCTACATACACACACACACACACACACACACACATGCTATTATAAGAAATAACTAAATAAAAGACAAAATGGAAAAAATAACTGATTACCATCTGGAAATGGGTGATTTCATTCCAAGATGAAGACTCAAAAGACTATCACAGTCATTGTTATGATGCTCCAGATGCTCCACAAGCAGCAAGAAAAAAACATTTTGGAGCTAACAGAATGACAAGATTTAAAAGCTTCTACACGAAGAGACAAAAGGTTTTGGAACACTATATTTTGTCTTTCTTTTTATATTATAATTTTTTTATATTACCACAATGGTCTTCTTGGAAAAATAAACATGATTTCCCCTTACAAAGAAAGAGAAACCTCAAGAAAAATAAAGTGAGAGAAAAAAAATGTCTGCTTCAGTCTGCATTAAGATACCATAAGTTCTGTTTTTGGGATGGATAACATTATTTATAAGTCTATCAGAGAAATTCCTTCAATATTTTTCCTCATAGTTGCTATTGCTAGCTGTATTCCCTCCATTCTATTCTTCTCCACTTCCATTTATTCTATTCTTTCTCTTCTTTCACCCTGACCCTTCTCAAAAGTGTGTTGTATTTGACTACCCTCTACCAGGATCTTCTCTCTCCTATCATCTACACCCCCCTCCCTTCCCCTTTCTCCCATCCCTTTCCTCTTCTTTTTTCCTCTTGGATAAGATAGATCTAGGAGAGTTAATTTTAAAATTATTAGATCATGACCAGTAAAAGAGCTTAGACTTCATTTTTCAAGAAATTCTCCAAAAAATTGCCCTGATATCCTAGAATCAGAGGATAAAATAGAAACTGAAGGAATTCACCAATCACCTCTTAAAAGAGATCCCAGAATAAAAACTCCCAGGAATATTAGAGCCCAGTTCTAGAACTCCAGATTCAAGGAGAAAATATTCCAGGCAGCCAGAAAGACACAATTCAAGTATTGAGGAATCACAGTTGGAATTACACAGGATTTCAATCTTTTTAGAGTTCTTCCTTAGCCTGAGATTAATTCCTAATACGTTTTGGAGACTTTGGATATAGAAGCTTTGACTTTGTCATCTTTTGAGTGTGTATTTTGATCCTCCATGCTATTAAAGTATTTATTTATGATCAGATTTTTTTATTCTGTTGTTTGTTCATTTCCCCAGCCCATGACTTCATTTTAACTCGCTAAGGTAGGGCTCTCCTTTCAGGGTGGAGGATATACTTTCCCAAGCTTTTGAAGGATTTTGCAGCTGTTTTCAGGGATACCCCTTAGGGACCTCAATTCCTTCAATGTTTTTTGAGAGGCTGTGACTGCTCACCTGGCCTGTGCCCGGTGAGTACTCCCTTCTGTACTGAAACTGTGAGGAGGGTCCCTGATTCACTACAGCAGTCTTTACTGAGTACTCCCCTTTCTGAGACTAGAATCTGAGTATGGGCAAAGCAATAGCAGACAGCAAAGAGATAGCAGAAAGATCTCTGTGCTCTGTGATCTCCACCAACCCTCTTATCATTTGTGAACCGGGCCCTCTGGAAGCATCTGCTGGTTGGATCTCCAAATCTGCTTCTGGTTCCCAGGGCCAGGACTGTTTGGAGACCTGCACTGGACTGAGCTCTGGGCTCATTCTGGTGCAAAAAAGTTTTCCCAATGACCTTCCAGGTTGTCCTTGGAATTGACTGGGCAGAGAGGTCTGGAAACTACCCCCACTGCCATGGACTCAGACACTGCCCCCTCCAGAGACCCAGTTGCCCTTTGGACTGTTCCTAAATGGCTAGAGTCAATTGATTCTGGTGAGGCCCTGGGCTGTTCTGTGGCACTTTCCAACCCCAGTGTAAAAGACCTTTCCCATGGATATTTCAAGTCTTGGGACTTGGGTCAAAAAATTGTTTCATTCAGGCTTTCTGTGGCTTCTGCCACTCTAGAATTTGATTATAGTCAGTATTTAAAGGCATTTGGAGTGGTCTGGGGGAGAGTTCACAGAAATCAGCCTTTACTCCACTATCTTGACTCTGCCCCCAGAAAATTATAATTTGAAGAGCAAAGGATTTAGGTTTTCATCCAAGAAAAACATCCAAAAATGCTAAGTATAATCCTGAATAATAATTTTAAAAGGCTATTTAATGAATTGAAAGACTTTCATTTGTGACAAAAAGACCAAAACTCAATGGAAAATTTAACATTTAAGACCCAGAAGAAATATAAGGTAAAGATTAAAGACTAATTATAAATGACTCAAAAGGTTGAACTGCTTATTTCTCAAATGGGAAAATGATACTTGTTCCCATGATGTTATTACTTGGGTAGTTTGAAAGAACATACATGTATAGAATGCTTGGGGTTAAATTGAATATGATGGGATGATTCTAAAAAAATTAAATTTGATAGGGAGAGACAAAACAGAAATTATCTTATAAAATGAAGCAATAATGGGAGAATGATAGCAGTGGAAACAGGTGGGGAATGGAGAGTTAGTAATACTAGAATCTTATTCTGATTTAAACTGGATTAAAGAAGAAAAAATCCATACATCTAGAATGATCTTCTAAATTTATGAAGGAGGAGTTTTACAGACAGGATAAAGTAGGGACCTTTAGAAAAGTGTATAGATTAAAAAAGAAGAAGTGAGGGAGGAAAAGATAAGGGAGGGATTTTTTGAAAAGGTGCAGATTATGAAGGTGGTGATTGGAAGTGGATCAGACATGTGAAGAAAGATAGGATTAAAAGACAATGTGAGAAGGATAATGGTGAGCAAAATCAAGGATAGAAATACACAACTAATAATTATAGCTATGAATGTGAATTGAATGAACTTCCCTATAAAAGCAGAATGTATTAAAAGTCAGAATCTAACAATGTATTGTTTACAAGAAGCATATTTAGAAATGAGAGATATACATAGAATTAAAACTGTGCACTTGAGTAGAATTTCTTAAGCTTCAGTTGAGGTTAAAAAAAAACTGGGATAGTAGTCAAACAAAGTTAAAGCTAAAAATAGATTTAATTAAAAGAGATAAACCAGAAAACTGTTTTATGACAAAAGGTACCATAGATAATAAAGTAATATCAATACTATATGCCAAAATAGATGTATCAAATACTACAGTATCTAAGATTCTAAAGGAAAAGATAAATGAATTACAGATGGATATAGATACTAATTCTACCATAGTGGGTGACTTTAATCTTCCCCTTTTAAATTATATAAATCTAATTAAAATATGAACAAAGTTAATAGGGTCTTACATAAACTTAATCTTAGATAAATAAGCTATGTATGACAACTATCTGGAGACAATTAAATGGAAACAGAAAAGAATACTTTTTTTTCCTCAGCAGTACATGGTACCTTTACAAAAATTGACCATATACTGGGGCATAAGATCTTCATAGTCAAATATAAAAAAATAGAAACATGACTTTTTCAGATCACACTGAAATAAAAATTATACTGAATAACAAACCTTGGAAACACAGATGAAAAAATTAATTGATAATTGACCAGCCTAAACTTAAAAAAAAAAAGAATGGGTTAAAGAGTAAGTGATAGAAACAATCAATTTCATTAAAGTGAATTGAAATGAGACAATATAACATAACCTATGGAATGCAGCAAATAGCAGTAATAAGATTAAAATTTATATGTAAATGCTTATATCAGTAATATAGAGAAAGATCAAACAGTCAATATTGGGTATGTAATTAAAAATACTAGAAAAAATTAATCAAAAGTCCCCAATTAAACACTAAATTGGAAATTCAAAAAGTAAAAATGAAATTAATAAAATTGACTATAAGAAAGTCAATGAATTATTACATAAAATTAGATTTGGTTTTATGAAAAAACAATAAAAGTGAAAAAACATTGGTTGACATAATTATTAAAGAAAGAAGAAAACCAGATCCCTGATATTAAAAATGAAAAGGGCTAATATCCCACAAAAGTAGATGAAATCAAAAGAACTATGAGTTATTTTGTTTAATTATATGACTATAAATTTAGCAGTGTAAGTGAAATGGAGAAATATTTACAAAAATATAAGCTTCTTAGTTTCACAGAAGAATAAATAGAATAGCTAAATAAATACATTTTAGAAAAAGAAAGATCAACTAATTCCAATATTATATAAATTATTTCAAATATAGGCAAAGAAGGAGTCCTGCCAAAGTCTTTTAAAAAAACAAAAATGTTACCAAAATCTAACCCAGGAAAATAAATAAAAACAGAAAAAGAAAATTATAAACCAATTCACCAATGAATATGAATGCAAAATTTCTGATATAAAATGATATTTAAGAGACTACATGAATATATTACAAATATTATACATTGTGACCATGTGAAATTTAAAATAGAAATATAGGAGTATTTTAACATAAGAAAAGTTATTAAGACAATTGATTATATCAATAATAAAACTAAAAATAATGTCAATATATGAATAGATGCAGAAAAATCTTTTGATAAAACACAACACTCATTCCTATAAATGAATATTATTAAAAAGATAAAAACATTTACCTAAAACCATCAGTAACCAGATTTCTAATGGGGGAAAAAAACTAGAAACCTCAATAAGATCAGGTATATAACAAGCATGGCCATTTTCACCAATAATTTCAATATTGTATTAGAAATGGTAGCAATAGGGGTGAAGCCAAGATGGTGGTAGGAGTACAACCTCTCTTAGGTGTTCTCTCCAAAATATTTCAAAAGCCTTAAAATTATGATTGTAACTAAATTATTGAGAGATAGAACCTACATAAAGAGCCAGTGAGGCAATTCTCCAGCCTAAGGTAACCTGGAAAATAGTGGGAAGACTCTGTTCCATGGGCAGCACTGTGCCAAAGTGAAGGAACTTCAGCCTCCCTGGCAGCCCTAGGGTGCCTGGGAGTGCTGGCTCCTAGCAGCAGAAGCAGTTCCCTGACCTGCACCCCAGGGAACACCAAGCACAACTTAGAAGATCAGCAGGGAGGCCTCTGCCAGAACAAGGGTGAAGCCCAGATCCTCAGTTCAGGCTATGACAGAGTTCCAAAAAGATTTTGAAAATCAAGTAAGGGAGACAGAAGAAAAATTGGGAAATGAGAGAGATTCAGAAAAAAACATGAAAACAATGTCAGCAGCTTAGGCAAGGTGATCCAAAAAAATGCTCAAGAAAATAATATGTTAAAACTAAAAACTAGGTATTGTATCTTTACCTACCCCATAAGGAGAAATTGGTTGGTAGTGGTATAGATGGCTAACTCCTTCTCCACCAAATTGACTTCCCTGGATGTTAGTCTGGAAGTCTGGGAAGTGGGACTAGTGATCTGGGAAGTGCTATCACATCCAGGGCTCCTATGTTATTCCTGATAGGAATTAAGGTGATAAAATGGGAGGCCAGTAAGGCATTTGAGACAGCATGAACTAAAAAAAAAAAGTTTAGGTCAAATGGATAAAACAGTAAAAAAAGTTATTGAGGAGAATGCTTTAAAAAGTAGAATTGGACAGATGGAAAAGGAGAGGAGAAAGCTCTCTGAGGAAAACAAAACAAATCCTTTGATGTAGAATGGAGATAAAGGAATCTGTTGAGTTTGCAAGAAATTAAGACACAATAAATCAACACCCAAGAATGAAAAATTAGAAGAAAATGTGAAATATCTCATTGAAAAAATAACTGATCTGGAAAAAAGATCCAGGAAAGATAATTTTAAAATTATTGTACTATCTGAAAATCATGATCAGGAAAAGAATCTTGACTTCATTTTTAAAGAATTTCTATAAGAAAATTGCCCCAATACTCTAGAAACAGAAAGTAAAATAGAAATTGAGAAAATCCACCAATCTCCTACTCAAAGAGATCCTCCAAAAAGAACCCCCAGGAATATTATAGCCAAGTTCCAGAACTCCCAAGTCAAAGAGAAAATATTACAAGCAGCCAGAATGTGCTCAATTACAATGTCATGGAGCTGTAGTCAGGATCACATAGGACTTAGCAGCAACTACATTAAGGGCTCATAGGGCTTGGAACATAATATTCCAGAAGGCAAAAGAGCTTGGAATGCAACTTAGAATCAGCTGCCCAGCAAAACTGATATCCCTCTTTCAGGGGAAAAGATGGATTTTCAATGAACCAGGGGAATTTCAGTTGTTCCTGTTGAAACAACCAGAGCTGAACAGAAAGTTTGATCTTCAAGTACAGCACTCAGGGGATGCACAGAGAGGATGGAAGAGAAGGGTAAATTATGAGGAACTTAATGATGATGAACTGCATGTATTCCTGCTTGGAAAGATGATACTGATAATACTCACAGGAATCTTCTCATTTAGTAGAGCAGGTAGAAGGAGCTTTTATAGATGAAGCATGGGAGAGAGCTGAATTTGATTATATAATATGTTGTAAAATTGTAGTCAATGGGTGAAAGGTAAATGTACTTGGAGTAAGAGAAAGGAGAGGTAGAATAGGCTAAGATATTTCATGTAACTTTTGCAATAGTATGGAAGTAGGGAAGGTGAGGGGGAATGAGGGAGCCTTCATTCTCACTGGAAATGGATCAAAGAGGAAACGGCATATACACTCAATAGGGTATAGACATCTAGAAGAAAAGGAAGAGAAGGGGGACAAGGGGAGGGAGGGTTGATGTGGGTGATAGGAGAGGGTAGATCATAGGAGAGTATAGTCAGATATAACACATTCTCTTTTTTCCTTTTTGCAAGGTTCTGGGTGGGTGGTCTGTCCCAGACCACAGGGCTGGGTAATTGCTGAGTCTCTGGGGTGGGTTGTGGACTTGGGGCCTCTTGGTCCTAGTGCCGGTGCTTTGTCTGTTGCACCACTCAGCTGTCTCACAACACATTTTTGAAGAGGACAAAGTGAAAGGATAAAGAAAATATAACAGATGGTAGTGGGGAGGAATGAATGGAGGGAATTACAATCAGCAACAGCAATTGTGGAAAATATGAAGTGACTTCTATAATGGACTTATGATAAGGAAAGTGATCCACCTGAGACAGAGCTGATGGTATCAGAACACAGACTGAAACACATTTTTTCTCTTTCTTTTACTTTATTTCTCATGAGGTTTTATATTTTTGTGGGGAAGGGAGTATTATGTTCATTCTTAAAAAAGAATATTTTAGTAATGTATTTAGTATATGTATATTTAATATGTTTATTAGTATATTTATTAGTATATTAGTAATCTATTTAGTATATGTATATTTAGTATATTTAGTAATATAAAGAAAAATTAAAAATAAGCAATAATTACTTAGCTGTGTGACCTCGGGCAAGTCACTTAACCATATTGCCTTAAATAAAATTAAAAAAATTTAAATAAAAAAATAACAATGAACAATTGGGGTCACAAAGAGTTGGACATATCTGAAAAAGCTAAACAATAACAACATAAATTCCAGGTCACTATCTCTCTTTATTCAATATCTGACTCGGTTTATCTCTCCACCTCACAATCCCTATCCTTGTCCTTGGAGATTTCATTCTATACACTCATGCTGTCTCAAATGCCTTACTGGCCTCCCATTTTATCACCTTAATTCCTATCAGGAATAACATAGGAGCCCTGGATGTGATAGCACTTCCCAGATCACTAGTCCCACTTCCCAGACTTCCAGGCTAACATCCAGGGAAGTCAATTTGGTGGAGAAGGAGTTAGCCATCTATACCACTACCAACCAATTTCTCCTTATGGGGTAGGTAAAGATACAAGAAAAGAAGAAGTATATGCTAGAAAATTCAGACTAACACCATTACTTTGACTACCATGTCCCTTTAAACTGATGGAGACAGCTCAGGATCCTGAGCCTAGGAACACTGACAATGATTCCAGTTCAATTGCCTTGGCCATCATGCTGGGAAGTAATCCCTATGGAGATGTAGCCAGGCAATTGCTCCTGTTGGTGCTAAAGCCACAACTGAAGACCCAGGAAAGAAAGTTCTTACCACCAAAATCTTGACATTTTTCAAATGGTTCAATATCAGAAACGGGTATGATTTTATCAGTGGAAATGACATTAAATAGGAGGAATTACCATCTGCTTTGCTTAAATACCCAAAGGACCACGGGACCTTTCCATTTGATTTGCAGCTGAAACTTTCCATATGTGTTTTTTCCCTCCATTGCAAGAGCAAGGATTGTCTTACTTTTTTCATTAGTTTATACAGGGTTTAGCACAGTGTTTTGCACATTGTACATGTTTGTTTTAATAAATGTTCAATTCATTCTTTTAAAAAATGGTAGCAATAGCAATCAATATGAGAAGAAAAAGAAACTGAAGGAATCGGAATTGTCAATGGGGCAATAAAACTGTCTTTTTTGCAGAATATATAATGATATACTTGGAAAAATCTAAAGATGCACTAAAAAGTTAGTGGAAGAAATAATGTTGGCAAAGTATTTGGATATAAAATAAACAAACATGAATCATCAACATATATCATCAACAAAATCAAGCAAAAAAAGTTATATGTGCCCTATTTAAAGTAGCTACAGATAGTACAAAATTCTTGGGAATATCTCTACCAAAACATAAGCTTAATTATAAAATACTTTATTATACAAATAAAGTCAAATTAAATCATTTGAGATATACTACTAATTATTCATAGATAGTCAGAGACAATATATTGAAGGCAATTTTAAATAAATAAATTTATTCAATTTCACCCAAATTATTTTCCACCAAAAGTTCATTTTACTGAACTAGAAACAAAGATCGACAAAATTCATTTGGAAGAATAAAAGATCAAGAATATGAAAGGTTTGGCAATATCAGATCTTAAACTATATTATGGATCAGTAATTAACAAGACTCTGGTTTGGGATAAGAAATAGAAAGTTAGATCAATGGGAGAGAGTTGAAATTCAATACACAGGAGCAATGTTTATAAGACCTTTTTTTGACAAATGCAAAGATTGAAAATTTTAGGTTGAGTTCATCATTTGGAAGATGGAGCCAAGATGGCAGAGTGGAGGCAGGAATTCCCAGAAGCTGTCTCCATATCACTCCAAAATTATAACTCTAACCAAATTCTATATTGGCAGACTCCACAGAGAGACTGAGTGAAACAATTTTCTGATCAAGCCAACTTGAAAGGTGTGTGAGCAGAGTCTGTTCCACCATGGTTGGAAAGGGCTGCAGCACATCTCCAGTCTTCCAGGAACAACCTGCAGGCCCCTGGATCCCTGGGAGCATTGGGTCATTGCCAGTGTGAACTGTTTCCAGACCTCTCAGTCCAGGGATTGCCAAGGACAACTTGGAAGGTCAACAGAAAAAGTCTGCTACATCAGAGTGAGAATGGAGTCCAGGCTATCACAGGTCTCAGCAGACACCAAGCCCAGGAACCAGAAGCAGGCCTGAGGAGCCACCTAGCAACTACTTCTAGAGTGCTTAACACACAGATAGTAAGGGGGTCAGAGGAGACTGCAGAGATCTCTCTGCTATCCCTGGGATAGGACTATGCTGCTTTGCCCATACTTAGAGCCAGGTCACAGTCTGGGACCCCATACTACAATAGTGGCATAGTGTCCCTCCTCAAAGCTCCAGGGCAGAGAGGAGTGCTTGTGGTCATCCACAGACCAGAGTACAGGTTAAGAGCGTAGACACAGCCTCTCATAATACTTTTTTTTTTAGGTTTTTTTTTTGTAAGGCAAACGGGGTTAAGTGGCTTGCCAAAGGCCACACAGCTAGGTAATTATTAAGTGTCTGAGACCGGATTTGAACCCAGGTACTCCTGACTCCAGGGCCAGTGCTTTATCCACTATGCCACCTAGCCTCCCTCTCATAATACTTTGAAGGAAATGAGATCCCTGGCAGGGGGAGCAGGGTTAGGTCCCCAAAACCCTCAAAAGCTTGGAAAGTGCATCCTTCACCCTGGAAGCAGAACACCAACTTAACAAAGAGTTAAAATAGGTCATAGGTTGGGGAAATAAGTAAACAATAGAAGAAAAAGAATATGACTATAAATAGTTATTTTGGTTCCTAGAGGATCAAAATATACACTCAGAAGATGGCAAATTTTCTGTCTCCAAAGTCTCCAAGAAAAATAAGAATTGGTTTCAGGCTATAGAAGAGCTCAAAAAAAAATTTGAAGATCAAGTAAGGGAGGTAGAGGAAAAATTGGGAAGAGAAATGAGAGTACTGTGGAAAAATCATGAAATCCAAGTCAGCAGCTTGGCTAAGGGGATGCAAAAAACACTGAATAAAATATTGTCTTGAAAACCAGTTTAGGTCAAAGGGAAAAAGCAGTCCGAAAGGTCAATGAGGAAAAGAATGCCATTAAAAAACAGAACTGGCCATGTGGAAAAGGAGATAAAAAAGTTCTCTTAAGAAAATAATTCTTTCAAAAATAGAATGGAATAAAGGAAGTTTATGACTTTGTGAAAAATCAAGAAACTATAAAACAAAACCAAAAGAATGAAAAACTAGAAGAAAATGTGAAATATCTCATTGGAAAAATGACTGATTAGGAAAACAGGTCCAGGAGAGATAATTTAAAAATTATTGAGTTGCCCAAAAGGCATGACCAGGAAAAGAACCTAGACTTCATTTTTCAAGAAATTCTCCAGGAAAATTGCCCTGATATCTTTAAAAGTAGAGGATAAAATAGAAATTGAGGGAATCCACCAATCACCTCCTAAATGACATCCCAAAATAAATACTTCCAGGAATATTGTAATCATATTCCAGAACTCCCAAGTCAAAATAAAAATATTACAATCAGTCAGAAAGAAATAATTCAAATATTGTGGAGCTACAGTCAGGATTACACAGGATTTAATAACATCTACATTAAGGACTCAAAGCGTTTGGAATGTGATATTCTGGAAGGCAAAAGAGTTTGGATTAGAACTGACAAAACTGAACATACTCCTTCAAGGGGGAAAAAAACGGATTTTCAACAAAATAGGGGACTTTCAAACTCCTGATGAAATGACCAGAATAGAAAAGAAAGTTTCATCTTTAAGTTCAAAACTCAGGTGAAGCATAGTGGATGGAAAGGACAAATTATGAGGGATTTAATGATGCTGAACTGCTTGTATGCCTGCATGGGAAGATGATACTGATAACTCATATGAACCTTCTCATTTATTAGAGCAATTAGAAGGAACTTATTTGGACAAGGTACAGGAGGGAACTGAATATGAAGGCATAATATATTATAAAGATAGAGTTAATGAATAAAAAAAAGGAATGTACTGAGAAAAAGAAAAAGAAGAGGTAGAATGGGCTAAGATATTTCATGTAAAAGAGGCAAGAAAAAACTCTTGCAATGGAGTGAAAGGTGGGATGATGAAGAGGTAAGAAATGGAACAGAACATAGATTTTTCTGAAATATTTGTATCAGCTCTCTTTGTGGTAGCAAAAAAAAAATAAAAATTGGAGGGGCATGCCCATTGATTGGGGAATGGGTAAACAAATTGTGACATAATGATGGTGATGGAATACTGCTATACTCTAAGAAGTGATAAGCTGGTTGATTTTAGAAAAACATGGGAAAATTTGCATGAAATAATGAAGAATAAAATGAGGAGAACCAAGAGAATTTTTTAATACAGCATCAAAAAATGCTGTGCTAAGAACAACTTTAATGACTAAAGATATTTTGAGTATTATGAATTCTCATATCAACTACAAAGGACCTAACAATGAAAATGCTATGCACCCCCAGAGAAAGAACTATTAAATATGTTTGTATAATTATAAATACAGGCATGTGTGAGTATGACCTAAATATAAGTAAGTATGATTTTACATGGTTATACATATTTATCTATAATGATGGTCCCCTCTAGGGCACAGTGGGAGGGGGAAAATTTAAAGTGCACAGCAGAGTACAGAATAAAATTTTGAAAGGAAGCAGATAAAATCAGGGTAAGTTTGAAAATTCTATGTAGTGTTTATTACAATTTTTTTTAAAAAAGTTAAACTGTGAAATAGAAATTCATGCTTTTATATTGAATGCTGTTTTCATGTTATACTATAGAGATGGAAATATTCTTTTTTATTTCTTTGTATTTAAGTCCAAAATGAATAAATTTTTTAAAAATATGTTTGAAATAGGGAAGAGACTATACATGTGGACAATTAATGATGTTATTTATAGTAAAACAAAAAAAGTTTCCTTGGAGACTCAATAATTGCTGACCTAAATATCTGCTCTACCATTTATATGATATCTTAATGGAAGTCATCTATCCATGAATCAAGAAGGTCCTCATTGGGGAATTTTGTAAGGAATAAGAAATACCTTACAAATATTTAAATATAAATTAAATTTGTATAATAAGACAAAATATGAATATGATATTTTAAATGTTTTTAATTATAAAAAAGTATTTTGTTTAGTAGAACAAAATTGTGCTTCATGGACTCTTTATAGCAAATTACCTCCTTTTCATTCATCAAATCATTAAAGTTTCCTTAGAAGATATAAAAACAGAAATCAATCTGTTCTGATAATAAACATCTGTCAAGAAATAAAAGAGAAAGAGAATTTCTTGGTGAAGGTTTTCCAACTTTAGAGAGTTCTCCAGATCCAAAATGTATTCCCTTTCAGGGGTGACCAACCTTTTAGATTTCTGGATCACATTGCCCAACAAAACTTGTCAAGGATCACATACAGAATTTAATATTTTAAATACTCAAAAAATGGTATAATGTAAAGTAATAAAATTTCATGTAGTTAAAATATTTATTTTTTAAAACAATTAGCAATTTAAAATTTAAATAGTTTTAAATATTTTGAATACAATTTTAAATTCTATGTATGGCCATTGACAAGTTTTGTTGGAAGATATCACCAAAAGCTGCTAAAAGGTTGGACATTCCTGTTTAGATAGTGAATTCTTTTGGATGTTCCATTTTATAGAAGGTATTGTGCTGATTATATCATGCCCAAAACCTTGCCAAATTTTCTACCATCTGTAATTACTCAATTTTCACATAGGAAAGATCAGGTGGATGAAAAATGTTCCTTGCCCAGATTTCTACTTACATTTGGATGAAT
This sequence comes from Macrotis lagotis, assembly GCF_037893015.1. Taxonomy (NCBI): domain Eukaryota; kingdom Metazoa; phylum Chordata; class Mammalia; order Peramelemorphia; family Peramelidae; genus Macrotis; species Macrotis lagotis. Next base: position 116,154,126 of record NC_133666.1, read on the forward strand.
AGCCTTTTGAGCTTGTCCAAAAATATGTACATCTTGGACAGATACTATGATAGAAAGCAATTGTATCCAGAATTGAATATTAAGAAAATAGCTGACTATATTGCTTTCAGAAAACTGCAAAATTCTTTTATTGACACTAAGCTTCCATCAAGAATAAACACCTATCTTTTTAGTAATGATATTTTATCAACATCATTACTTGGCAATGACATAAATAATACCTCTGACTCTGAAGAGCTAAAAATGAACATGTCATATAAATATCTAGAGTGTTACAATGACAAAATGTAATGTTGAAATAAAATGAAGAAGGCTTACACCATCTTTAATGATTACTTTTAGAAGTTTTGGGAAGATGTAGTTGGACAAAATGGACAGGTAAGCATGAGTTGTGATCCATAACAAATCTTAGGTAATTGTGTATTTGAAAATTGTGATTCTATGATCATGTAAACTTGAATTCTGGACCTCCTAATCAATCTTCTCCTTAGTTAAAAAACTAACCTCTTCTTCATTTTAACATTTACATGGAAGACACTTTATTAGTGGATAGACATGAAGGTATCATTTTAGTCTAAGAAATAAAATGTCTCTATCTCTAGCCATTCATCTGACTCTTTCTCTTTCACTAGCTCTCTTTTTCTGTCACTCTATGGAACATCATGCTCTTTGCATGCTTATACTGCATATTTGTATAAAATATATATTACATATATACATATTTATATAGGTAATATGTAAATTATATATATACACATATATGTGGTCACTTTGTGTGTAAAGCCATTTGGAGAGTGGCTGTTCTCTAAAATATATTGCTTACATATGTTACATATTAGTTTAAGCTTACTTGTATAGTCAAGGTACTTTACATATATTTATATATATAGTTACATATGCTTGCATAAGTAGTTAATAGATTTCTTTCTAGCCAATCAGATGATAGTAAACATGCAATTGGCTATGTATTGGCTATTTTCTTCCTCTCAGTTTCAGCATTAAGTTGGTCCTAAAATAAACTAATATATTTGGAATTCATATCATGTTTTCTATAACCTTCTTTCTTCCTTCTATTGCTTCTTGCTGTTTAAGAAGGGATATGCTCTTAATCTTTGAGTATCTGCCTGTTTTAATGTTTTACAGTTCTATTAGCAGTCTATCTTATCTTGACAAGGAAATCAATTATATCATTTCTGAGTTTTGCTCATTTTGTGGCAACTGATTTATATCATTTAAACTTCTTTAAGAAAAAGTGGAAAGTTCTGCTACTATAGCCATTTCTCATTTATTTATTTATTTATTTCAGTATTTTTTTTTAATAGTTCTGATTGGAATTGCTTTGATTTCATGGAATATATTTTTTATTTTTGTCCTTTTCATATTTTTCAGAGCTCCAAAAGGAGGACATTGTTCATGAGGAAGACCCTAGACTAAAATAGATTTATGGATAAGAGCAGTGGAGGACAAGTCAAGCATGTGAATAATAGAAGAGCAGAGACTATTCCTAGCATGTCTAAAGATGAAACCATTACAGTGTCCCACTGAAATATTTTCTAATCCCTTCCTTTTGGATTGAACTGATTACTAGTAGGCACTGAAACTCCCTAATGAAAAGGATAAACCTTTGGGAATCAAGTACAGAGATACAGAGTTTGTCAGAATCACCTGAAATACAGGAAAAAGGCTTCTTGGACACTTCTCCCTTGTGCTTTTCTGGAAGATTGAGATCTCTTTTATTTGCCCCTTTTATCTATTTTTTTATCTGTCCTACTTACTTCATTGTTTTACCCTTGCCCTAATATAGAAATAAGTGGAAATGAAACCAGTAGTCTTTCTTGTGCCCATCCTTCTCCCAAATGAAGTGGTAGGGCAATGACTGCTTTTCAACTATCTATTTCTCTAAATGAAGCATTATTTTTAAGTACTTTTCTGTCATATCTGTGTCAAGGGATTAAAATCCAGATGGTTGATCAAATTTATGTTAAATCGCTTTACTTTTATTCTCATGATCATATTAGGGTCTAAAGGACCTGAATAAGGAGTATATGTATTTTTTCTTTTGGAATTGTAGTTGCTGAAATGATGCCTCCCAAAATCATTTACTCCCAACCCTGTCTTGCTTACCATGGCAGGCAGGAATCTCATCCTGTGGTCAAAATTAAAAAAAAAATAGTGTACAAAAGTTTTTGGAGAAGATAATTTCATTCATCACTGATACATGAATTTTATGCATGCTCATGGGTGACATAAAATCCAGTATATCTGAAAGATGAACAGCTGTGTTAGAGAAAGCAACAGGTACTAAATTCAAACAGCAATCTTGAGTGAATTGATATAAGAACACTCTCAAAGTCTCTCTTAAGAACTTTAGAATGGATTGTGAGATCTGAGAGATGTTGGCTCAGAATCACTTAGCATGGCATGCTCTCTTCAAAGAAAATCACTCTACTATATGCACAAAGCAATACCTGTAGGACAAAGCAAATGTGAGATGTGTAAATCTAGAGACATTTCCATCTCAGATGTTCAAATGGAATATTGTACCTGACCTGTGATAGAGCCTTCCAATGTCATTTTGAACTGATCAGCTACAGATGAACATGCAGCATCTTGTCCCCCACACTGTGTTGTCATAGGTCCTCTTTGGGGATGAAGGATGAACAACAATAAATTGAGACTAAATTGCATGTAAGGGAAAAAAGAGAATAATATTTAGGACTAGCTACATTCTGACATGAGTGGATATTTCAGACTGCAAGCAGTCAAGGTGTGGTTGAATTTGTTTTCATTTTCAAATCTTGGAATTCTGGAATTGGAAAATAAAAACTAAGGAGAGAACTGAAAGAGATCCTTGTCATCCAAGGAAGGGAAGGGAAACATTTTACAAGAATTTGCTAGGGGGGCAGCTAGGTGGCACCTAGATAGAGCACTGGCCCTGGAGTCAGGAGTACTTGAGTTCAAATCCGGCCTCAGACACTTAATAATTACCTAGCTGTGTGGCCTTTGGGTAAGCCACTTAACCCCACTGCCTTGCAAAAAAAATAAAATAAAATAAAACTAAAAAAAAAAATAAAGAAAGATTCTCAGTCCCTCTAACGACAAAGGATTTTCAGACTATATAGCACCTTGGTACTGCCAACTGTTTACATGACTAGTTATACATATTTTTACTTTCACTCCAGAAATTTGGTGGTCTAGCTGCATAGACAACTGATTTAGATGGTACTCACATATTGATAATCAATCATTCCTTTGTTTTAAATTATATTGCAATTAAGTCTTTTCAGCCATGTGCAACTCTCTGTGATACTATTTTAAATTTTCTTGGCAGAGATAGCATTTGTTTCTCAAATCATTTTACAGATGAGGAGCTGAGGAAAGCAAGGTTAAATGACTTGTCCAGAGTCACACAACTTGGAAATTGTGAAGCCATATTTGAACTCAGGAAGATGAATCTTCCATTTTCTGGGCATGGCACACTGCTGGCTCTTAGCTGCCCTTCTGTGATATTTTTGCTAATTATTCTGAATAGTACCTCTTACCTTCTTTTGAAAAAATATTGATGATATTTAGGGGTAAGGTTTCAATATGAACTATATTTCTTCTTTCTCCTAAATCATGTTTTGCTACATGTTTTATTCTATTCTCCCCATCTCATCTTTATAGGGTAGTCTTTGAATTGACCACAACAGTTGTTACTATATATAGTCCAATATATTTCAAGATTCTTTGATGTATAGCTTACAGTTGGTGTATATAGTCTAATTTTCTTTATATTGTTTTTGAATGAGTACAGGCAGTGTATAGCATTCTGGATATTTGTCTTTTTGTAAATTCCTATCATGAGTGCTAGAATACTAGATGATGAAGTTTCTTATGAAATGATTTTTTCATGGCTTTTTATGGGCAATGATATTAATTGACATTGATTGATAAATTATAGTAAATTGACATTAATTAATATAAGATCAATTCATTAATTAACCTCCAGCTGGGCAATCTATTGATGATGATGGATTTCTGCAAACATAGCTTATAAACTGGTCTTGGAAAAGTATACCTAATCTGTTATATATAATCTGTTCCCAAAATTATGCTTGTTTTCTTTCTTAAATAGAAAAAAATGGAATCTGAACTATGTTTAAGGAAAGGTATCAGGGCGGCTAGGTGGCATAGTGGAAAAAGCAATGTCCTTGGAGTCAGGAGTACCTGGGTTCAAATCCAGTCTCAGACACTTAATAATTACCTAGCTGTGTGGCCTTGGGAAAGCCACTTAATCCCATTTGCCTTGCAAAAAAACCCGAAAAGGTATCACAGTAGAGCCTAGTGCAAACTTATGAAATTCTATCTGATTAAAAAAAGTACATGAATTTAAAGAATTGTGATTTGATATATTTAATATATTCATCATCATTTTCCTTTTTTTGGTTATTATGAATCCCCCCGAACCTGAATGTTGTCTTGGTAGAACCTGGGTAGAACCTTTTTTTGAGGAACTGATTCTTGGGTGGTGAAGAAGAAAAATTATTTAGGGAACTGAAATTTCCAGAATTATATATAAAGCTAATTAATTCAGGAAATTTATTATTGAGTTATTGCAGTTATGGGAAAAGTTCCTTTTTCCTTTAGGAATTCAGGATATTGCTATTTTTAAAGGTCTCAAAGCATTTCTATTAGTATCTGTTTGTATGCAAATTTATTTATATGGGATATATCATTGTAGGAACACAGATCTGTTAATTTTTCTTTTTTGGGTTTTGCAAGGCAACGAGGTTAAGTGACTTGTCCAAAGTCACACAGCTAGGTAATTATTAAGTGCCTGAGGCTGAATTTGAACTCAAGTACTCCTGACTCCAGGGCTGGTGCACTACCCACTGTGCCACCTAGCTATCCCTGATTTCTTAATTTTTCTGAGCCACCGAGTGGCTCGGACTAGAGAAAATTCAATTCAACTATCATTTATTTAAGTGTCTGTCTTAGTGTCTATTTACTACTGTTTTAAGTATTCTGAAGCATCTAAAGTAAAAGAGTAGTTATTTCCACTGCTTTCAAAGAACTTACAGTCTACTCTTACAGTCTTCATAGTTTATAAACATATACCTAACAGTATGACAATAATTCTATGACAGAAAAGACACCAACATTTTTTTTCTTTTAGCTGATACTCATTTCAGCAAATAATTTGTTTATTGTCAAATTTGCAAAAAGTCAGACATCTTCTGCTGCTTTACATATTTTGACCTGAAACTGAAACTAAGCATGAAGAACTGAGTTATGTAAGACTCAAAAAGTCCAGTTCTAGTTACTGAGCCACTTAGTGGCAACTCAGAAGAGCCTCTTTTTCTTTTCAGTCTAGATCATTATGTAAGTGCTCAACTAAGTTTAACTTGGAAGATGCTCACTTGGGAACTAGGGTTCCTCTATTTGTCTTGTTCAGCATTTTCATCAGTGACCTCAGTGAATATGCAGGAGGGATGCTTATAAAATTTTCAGATGACATAAAACTGGGAGATCTAGCTAAGTTGCTAGATAATGGAATTAATATTATTATAATGAATTAATACTATTTATTGGTTAATAAGTATTTTATTAAATTATTTTAATCTATTATTGAATTGATATTAATAATATATTATATTGAAAGTCTAAAATTGGATCCTCAAATAAAAATGATAAAAACTAAAAAATGATAAAAGCTAAACCATATCTTTAGATTAAAAAAATAAAATGCATAAATAAAAAATAGGAGAGATAACTGTGCAGAATTATCTTTTGTGAAAAATAACAGATATATTGCTTTTTAACTGATAAAAGTTTCCTATATGAATCAACAAATTATACTTGAACTAAAAATCTAATTTATCCTTAATTAAGCTACAGTTTTAGATACCTAGTATCTATCCTTTTATAATCAACAACTAATCAGCTATAGAAAGTTCTATTTAGATGACTGGAAGGATGGTAGTTCCCTTTACAGACATTCAATTTAAAAAGAGTAGTAGAACTTGGGGAAAGGATAGTGAATTCTGCTTTGCATATATTTCATTTGAGGTACCTCTGGAACTTTAAAGTCAATAGAAATTTAGTGATTGATGTAGGATAGGAGCTTAGGAGAGATAAAGAACAGCAGATTTGGGATAATTGAACCAATAAGAGTTGAAGATCATTAAGACAGAGTTTAGAGAGAGTAGAGAATCTGGGACAACACTCTTAAGGAACCAAATTAGACATATAAATGGTTGAGATGGAAGAAATTCCAAAAAATATGAAATTTAATCCTAAATATATGAATGAAGTAATATTGCTCTAATTTAGTTGGGAAAATACAAGAAGGATTGATGGAGTAATTAGAAAAACTGTCAAGTGACAATGAAAATATAAATTTAAATAGAATTGGAAAAACAGATTAACTGAACTTAAGAAATGATCAAAAGATGATAAAAATAAAATTGAATGATAAGTACTATGTATTGACAGAGAAAAATATAGAAATGCAGGGTACAACATGATTCAGTAGAAAATATGTTGGATTTAGAATCAAGTGTACAAATCTACCATTTAATATGATTGAATAAGATTATTTTTAAGTACTTACTAGCAAGTACTGTTCTTTGCACTGGGAATACAAATATATAATTGAGATAATTCCTGCCCTCAAAAACTTCACTCAAGAGCCAGGGGAACACATATGTACTCTCACACACACACACGTGTGTGTGCACACACACACACACACCTAAACATACAAATAAATGCACACATTTATCCATTCTTTTATTTATTTAATAGAGGTGACCAAGAAAGGCAATTTATTTTGGATAATCACAGGGATGCTGAATGAAACCAGTTGAGTTAAAAGGAGAAATGTAAGATATTTAAAGTATATGGTTTTATAAAACATTATTTAGACTTGGTTAGATGTGGTGGGTTAAGTGAGTTTGTACTTTGCTCACTCAGAAATATAGAAAGCTCATCCTCAGGACAGCATTCCAAAGATGATTAGATTACTTTCCCTCAATCCTGGAAAGAACCTCAGAATGCTGTTCTAGATGTGGGAGCTGGGAGAGACAGGGCAGATCTCATATAGAAGTGCAAGAGAATGGGACTTTAAGCCAATTATTTAATCTTTCTATGCCTCAAATTCCTGAAAAATTAGAAAAATACATTATAAATTGAATATTAAAAGGAAATTGAATAAAAAATAAATGATAAGTTGAAGTGTTTTAAAAGGACTAATAAAATTGGCAAACCATCAGCAAACAATAAAAAAGGAGATAAAATTCAAAATTACAAATTTGTCAATGGAAAGGTGACATCTCAACAAAAAAAATACAACTGTTATTAGGAAATATAAGAAGTTAAAGAACAAAAAATTATCCTGAAAGGAAAAAATACTTTCTTCCACACATGTTACAAGTGAATTCATTCAAACCATCCAAAAATTAGTTACTATATTATATGTTATTTACTAATTAAGTAAAAATTGAATATCATATATTTTATGAGGGAAAATTTGATGTTATATTAAATTTTAGGAAAGACAACAATAAAAAGAAAATTATAGTTGATTTCCCCTAATGAATATAGACAAAAAAATAGTACATAATATGTTAATGAGAGAATTACACTTAAAAAATGTTCATCATGACCAAATAGGGCTGGTTAGGCAAGGTTGATTCAACATTAAAGGAAATCAACCTCTCTCTCTTTCTCTCTCTCTCTCTCTCTCTCTCTCTCTCTCTCTCTCTCTCACACACACACACACACACACACACACACACACACACACACACACAATTACATATAAAATGAACTTGATGAGGAACTGTCTCTACCTATGATATGTGATTTCCTCTTAAATTTATAATCTTCTAGAGTTACCTGAAGGCACTGAGACTTTTCAGGTTTCCAGAGGTGGAAATCAGTTTTTCCTGACCCTGAAGCCAGCACTATCTACTATCATCCTACTTAACATTATACAATTGTAAATCTTCAAATGACTAAACATATCTTTATATTAATATAAGCAGAAAATAATTTCTGATTAAAATAGCACTTTTTAGATTAAAAATAAGGACAGGAACAGAGAAATATTTACTGTGGTTGAAGTATCTAAATTTAACAAAAAGTTAAAATAATATGAAGATAAAATATTCAAAGCATTGCTACTAAAATGAGATACAACAGAAAGGTGTCTACTTTCAATATCTATTTAAATTACATATCATTGTATTTTTTGTTGTTGTCTTCCTGCTTATTGACTTCTGTCTCACTGCCAGAAGCATGCACATATTTCTCCATTCTCAAAAAACCTCTTTTATTTCATCCATCTTGATGAATGTTGTCTTCAAGAGGTGATTTCACTTCCTTTCATTCTATTCTATTTAAAAAACTCTCTACAAACTGGTTTCTGACCTCATCATTTAAGAGAAACAGTTTTCTCCAAAGTAATCAAGAATATCTTAATTTGTTACATCCTCTTCCAGATCATGCCCTCTAACCAAAGGTGTCCCACAGAATGTTGTCTTGGCCCCTCTTCTCTTCTCCCCTATACTATTTCAGACAATCTCATCAACTCACATCAATTCTTATGGTGGTGGGGGACTTACATAGTTCTATGAGCATGGAAAGTCCTGACAAAAGATCATCCTCTGAAGAAGAAAATATCAAACATCTCTAGTATCTTTGCCAATAAAACCCCATGGACAGTACTAAAATGATAAAAGAGATGATACTGTAAGGTGTTCATTACACTACTGGACAAGAGTGGAGGATAACCACAAGTAGTTTCAGTCCTAATTAAGTAATTAAATGCTAATTAAGTACTAATTGTAGAGTATTAGGTGGTACAGTAGGTAGAGTACCAGCTTGCCTCACATCCAGGGCCATCTCCAGTCTCTCTTATTCATAACTGCCCAGATAGCCCCAAAGGAGAAATTGAGGCTGGTGACCTAGCACAGTAACCCCTTCACTCAAATCCAATTCATGGAGTCAGGTCTTCCTTGAGAATGAAGGGAAAATATCACCTTCATCAGCTCCATCAGCTCCATAAAGCAGTTGGCTCAAAAGAATAAGAAAGTTAAGTCACAAAATTTGGTGGCAAAAAGAAAGTCTAATGTGAGGAAAATCAATACAGCAATAGTGCAGTTACCTGAAATGTAAAATCTATGAAATAGAGTAAGCTAGATGTGGTCATACAGGATATAAAAAGATTAAGCATCAACATACTGATTGAAGTGATCAGAATAAGGAGAATGCAGTACATAGTAAAAGCAGCACTGTGTGTTGATCAGCTATGACAGACTTAGTTCTTCTCAGCAATGCAATGATTTGAGACAATTCCAGAGGATTCATGATGCAAAATATTAGCTAACACATTCAGAGAAAGAACTATGGAGTCAATGCAGATCACAGAATACTATTTTTTACTGTCTTTGTTTTTCCTTTCTCATGTTTTTTTTTCCTTTTGTTCTGATCATTCTTTCACATCATGGCTAATGTAGACATATGTTTAGCATGATTTTAGACATGCAGAACCTTTATCAGAATGCTCCCTGTCTTGGGGAGGGAGAAGGGAAGAGAGGGAGAGAGAAAAATTTGGACCTCAATATCTTACAAAAATGAATGTTGAAAACTATCTTTTCATGTAATTGGAAAAGAAAATACTATTAAGGAAAAAATAAATGCAAATCACAGTGCTACTGGCACCTAAGGATGATTTAAAAAAACACTTGATATCTTTGGTGTCAGTGAAATTAAATGGATGGGAATGGGTAAATTTAATTCTGTGATTACTACATAGTCTACTGTGGGCAAGGGTCCCTTAGAAGAAATAGAGTAACAGTCATAGTCAATAAAAAGGTGAGAAAGGCAGTACTGGGGTTTAATCTCAAAAATGATCAATGATATCTGTTCAAATCTAAAGTAAACCATTCAAAATTATAGCAATACAAGTCTATTCTTCCCATCACTGATGCCAAAAGGCCAAAGTTGATCAGTTCTATGAAGATCTACATCTTCTAGAAATAACACCCCCTCCTCAAAGATGCCACATTCATCATAGGGAATTGGAATGCTAAAGAAGGAAATTAAAAGATAATTGGAATTACAGGCAAATTGGCTCAGGAGTACAAAATGAAGCAGGGCAAAGACTAAAAGAGTTTTGTCAAAATAATTCATCGGTACAAACACTTTTTTTCAACAATCCAGAAGGCAATGGACAGAAATAAGATTGATTTTATAATTTTCACTTTTGAGTGGAGAAGTCAGTTAAAACAAAACCTGGAACTGATTCTGGCTCATATCATCAGTTTCTTATTGCAAAATTCAAACTTAAAGTGAAGAAAGTAGAGAAAACCATCAGACTATAAAAGTAGGAGGACCTTAATAACATCTCTTATGAATGTGAAGTGAAAGTGATGAATAAATTAAGAGATTAAGAGTGCCTGAAGAATATAGAGAGAAGTTTGCAATATAGTGCATAGACATTAACAAAAAATATTCCAAAGAAAAAAGAACAAGAAAAATGGTTGTCTGATGAAGCTTTGCTGAAGAAGGAAGGTGAAAGATAAAAGAGAAAGAAAAGCATACTCACCTGAATGCAAAATTCAAAGAGATAAGAATGTTTCATTACATTTTAATGTAAAGAAATAGAAGGAAATGATAGAATTGAAAAGACAAGAGTTCACTTCAAGAAAATTAGAGATATCAAGGGAAATCTGCTTCATTGAAAAAATGAATATAATAGAAGACAAAAAAATGGTAAGAATTTAACAATAGTAGAAGAGATTAAGAAGAGTAGGCAAGAAAATAAAAAAGAACTCTTCAAAAAGGATCTTAACATCACCAATAAACATGATGGTATGGTTACTGATCTAGGGTTAGACATCCTGGAGAATGAAGTCAAGTGGGCCTTAGGAAGCGTTATTAACCATAAGGCTAGTAGGGATGATGGAATTTTCTTTTAACTATTCAAAAGCCTTAAAGATGATGCCATTAAAGTGTTGTGTTCCATATGCTGGGCAAACATGGAAAACAAAACAGTGGGCTACTGACTTGTAAAAAAAAATCACTTTATGTTGCAATCCTAAAGAAGAGAATTGCTAAGGAATGTTCAAATTAACAAATAATTATTCTCATGTCACATGCCAGTAAGGTTTTGCTTCATATTCTGAAAACAAAGCTTCAGTAATATGTGAACTAAGAATTACCAGAAGAGCCAACTGGTTTTCAAAGAGCAGAAAAACTAGAGGTCAAATTGCCAACATTTGCTAAAATATGGAGAAACCAAGGGAGTTCCAGAAAAACTTCTACTTCTGTATTTAACTGTATGAATTGCAGCAAAATGTGGTAAGTCTTCAAGAGATGGGAGTATTACTATCAACTTACTTTTCTCCTGAGGAACCTGTGTACAGATCAAGAATCAGTTAAAATCAAACATGGATCAAATGATTTGATTGAGATTGGAAAAAGGAGTTTGATATGGCTTGTCATTTTATTTATTAACATGTATTCAAAGTACATCATGCAAAATGCAAAGCTAACTGAATCAAAAACTGGAATTAAAGTTGCTGAGAGGAAATATAAACAGAAATATAAACAATCTCAGTTATGCTGTTGATACCACTCTAGCAAGAAGTGAAGAGGAATTAAGTGAATGAGGAGAGTGTAAAATTAGCTTTCAGTTCAATATTTAAAAGAAAATGAAGATCTAGGCAACTGATTCCATTACTTCTTAGCAAATAGAAGAAGAGATGAATGCAGTGTTAGATTTTACATTCTTATGCTCAAAAATCTTTGCACATGGTAACAACAGCCATAAAATTAAAAAAAAAATTACTCCTTGGAAGGAAAGGTATGACATCTGGACAATATTCTAAAAAGAAGAGACATTGCCTGACTGACCAAGGTTCATATAGGAGTCTACTGTAATCAGTTCAAATATGAGAAAATGAAAGCCTGAATGTAGGTAGTGGCATTGACAGAGAACAAAAGGATATTTATTCAAGAGATGTTATAAAGGTAAAATCAATAGGTCTTGGCAACAGATTAGGAAGGAGAAGGGGCCAGGGGAAGTTGAGAGAGAAGTGAGGCATTGAGAATAACTCCAAGGTTATAATCCTGGGGAACTGGGAATATGATAGTACATAAAATAGTTTAGGAAAATTAGGAATAGGATAGGGTTTGGAAGGAAAATAGAGTTCAGTTTTGAACATGTGGAGTTTAAGACATCTATGAGGTAACTGATTTGAAAATCCAATAGGCTGCTGAAATTATACATCTGGAAGTTAGCAAAGAATTTATCATTAAATGAATAGCAATAAAAATCATCAAAATTTTATTATATATGTTTATATGTACATAAATATATTCACACACAGATATATTATATATATATATATATAATATATATCTGTTTTTCTGTCTCTACTCTCTGTCTCTGTCTCTCTGTCTTTGTCTCTCTCTCTGTCTCTCCCCCTCTCTGTCTCTGTCTCTCTCCTCTGCCCCCCCCCCATTTGTGCATATTGGTTTGTAGGTTATATCCTCCATTAAAGCATGAGATCCTTGAGAACAGGGATTGTTTTTTACTTTTTTTATTTTTTGTATGCCCAGCACAGTGCCCAGTTGGCTTCTAATTATGCTTATTGACTGAATGAATGATACATTCAACAAGGTTACAAAATACAAAGTAAACTCACAAAAATAATTTACTTTATTATTTATTATCATAAAGTTCAAGAAAGTATCATATAAAAAGAAACTTCAAAAAAGCAAACATCATGAAATATTCTGAAATTAATCTAATTAGAAATATATGCAACCTATATAATTATAAATTGATGGCAACTTAGAAGATGAGACATAAATAATGGGAAATATATTTGGAGCTCATGAATGCATCAAGGAATTTTTTTTGTTAGTAACTATAATTTTACTAATATAAGGAACTTTTGTATATATAAACTTTTTCCAATGCAATAAAAAGACAATTAATCTGTAATTTATAGTCTATGTCTTGACAAATGTTTTAGCAGTAGTCATGTAGTTGTGCAAGATGCAGGACCTTAATGTAGTTCTTTTTGAGTCTAACAGCAGTCCTTCATGAGCCCACTCTATACTCTTCCTCCCAGATTAATCTAATGAAATGGATGCTTCCAAAATTAAGCTATATATTTCATTCATCCTAATAAAAGAATTTCTTCATCAAATTGTATAAAAATTATAGTAAAAACAAGTGGGTAAGTAAAGTGAAGTATGGGGTGGAAAGAGGTCACAGAATTAATCTAAACTCCCAGACTTAATAGAAAGTGATAAAAAAAAATCCATTGACTAATCAACAAAAAAATCATAGAAATAGATGTGTGGAAAAGAATAACTATATAAATAACTAAAAAAACCCCTAGATGCCAAAGGGATTTGATAAATCCATATTCCAACTGATTTATAATCTTCTCCATATATAGATATTTTATCCAGGGATGCAGAACCACTAATTCCTGTTTGTTTTCTTCACTTTTGTCCTTATTTTCCCATAATTCACTATACAGAGTACATCTAATTAGTGATAGCCCTCCCTTAACAAGGAAATCTAGTTACTTCAAAGCAATCTAGTCTTCTTTTCCTTATCCTGTTAAGTTCTGGATTTCACTTGATAATTTTCAATGCCTGAGCTAATAGATGAATTCTGTGTTGCTCATCCAACTTTATATAAGTTAACTGATAGACATTATTAATTCACTTATTTCTGTTTTTATTTTTTCCTGAATGGGTAGTTAAACCAAACTTTTTTCCTTGTTCTTAATCTAATTTAGGAAGTTTTGAGGTGTTCTGGGACTTGATAGAAACAATACAATAACAGGAGAAAATTTTGTTAACTAAAAAATATACTTGGGAAAATTTTTTAGCTATTACATAGGAAAAGGATGTAATACTAAATCTCAGATCATATTCTTGAGGAAATTCCAGTTGGATGTTAAATAGACTCAAAAAAAAAGAGTAATGTTGAACAATGCTTCAATTGTGGAAGGAAAATGACTTTATTAAAAGTAGAAGGAATCATTAGGGAAATTAACTGTACTTGATTGGACTAAAATTTTAAAAATCCATAAAACAACTACATATATATATATATTCATATACATATGAATTGATAAGTATCTTTAAATTATTTAATTATTGAATATTTGATGTTATCTAATTATTAATTATTAAATATTCAAATTATAAATGGAGCTCTAACAATTTTACAAAAATAACATTCAGCCCAAAATTGCTACAAGTAGTTTTCAAAATGGAAAATTATTAAAAATTGTTTATAAAATCATTTACATCATTATGATATAATCAAAGAGATTAAAAAGATTAAAATTAAAACATTAACTTAGCTTAATCCTACTAAATTGCTAAAAGGGCAAGAAAACAATCTGCAATGATTGTGAGAAAGTGATGACATTTGTTTATTATTGGAGGAATTATAAGTACATGGAAAATTATTTTGGAGAACAATATGACTATATGAAGTAAAAGTCATGAATATAATAATTTAATATTTGACACAAGTATTCTGTTTTTGGAGAATATAGTTTGAAAGTGTTATTAAAGAAAACCCAAAAGTTATCTTTTTAGAGATTTTCATAGAAGCATTTGGAAGCTTCAAAAACCAACCAAACAATTTTAATGTTCAATGAGGGAACAATGATTAAATAAAAATAACAACAACCGAAATACCTCTTTTACATTAATTCAATCAAACACTATATTGCAATTAAGGTATACAAGAATGTGGGATATAAGCTAGAAAGATCTTACTAAAATAGTACAGAGTGAAAAATAAAACCAGACAACAGGGAATAGAATACAACAAATTTAAGAGAAAAAAATGATGAAAAGAAATAGATAAAAAGTCATTATGACAGCACAAAAGGAATTAATAAAAAGTTTTATAGCATTTGATATATTTAATTTAGTTTATTTGCAAAGTAACTTTAATTGCTTATATTAATGTTAAAGTACTTTTAGTAAATCATTGAAAAATATTTATGCTGTCATATGCTTTTCCTGAGCAGCATAACCTTTCAAGATGCCACTTTACCAAAAAAAGTGTTAAACTTTTGTTTATATAGAAATTTGAGGCCTATTTCTTACATTCAATGTGAAAAAACTAACTGACAGAACACACACATATACGGCTTTAAGGTTTGACTCAAATTATTTCTATACAGATTTGTGAGAGAGGTGGGCAACTCTGATAAATAATTTTATGATTGAGTAAGATGAGACTCAGAATATGAAGATGATAATTTCATCAAAAGAAAATTTTTTCTTCAAAGTAAATAATCTAGATAGATATTTTATCATAATATTGATTTACATTTTAACATAGATCATCAATTGATGAATATTTTTAAAGCTAGAAATGACTAAGGTTATCTACTAAATCTTGGGGTAAGGTATAATTTCTTCTGGTAAAAAAAGTAAACATATTTAAGAAACTAACAAAGAGAAGTAATGAAATAATTCAGATAGAAGGGTTTGAGTTTTTTTCTCATTTCACTATCTAATTTATAATCTTCCTCTTTTCTGATCTTTCCTCAGTTCCACCTTTTTCAGTTTCTTTTCTACTACTGCTTGATTTCCTCTATTTGTTGGTGATTCAACTGAAGGTGATTTTCACATGCCATCACAGGTTTAAATTGAAGAAGGTTAAATAGGAAAAATGTCTAATAAATTACTCGGGACTATAAAGATTTTTTCAAAGGATGCTAGAGCTGAAAGACACTCAATTTAATTCAACCCCATTTTATAGATGAGAAAAAATGACTTCTAGAAAAGGGAAAATTATTGCTCTATAATTACAGTGCAAGTTAATAGGGCATGCTAACACCCAGGCCTCAGCAAACCAGAAGCAGTCTGTGGAAACTACTGAATTAACACTTGCAGCTGCTTGCAGAGCTCTCAGTTTATGGACAATGAAAAGATTAGGAAAATGGTCAGAAGATTACAGGGGTCTGTCTCTTTGCTAGCAGTGAGGCAGGATTCTCTTGCTGTGATCAAATTCAGATATGGGTCAAAGTCCTGGATCACAGTCTCAGGGAAAAGAGGAGTACTAGTATACCTTGTAAATACCATGGGCAGGGACTTTATGAACAGTTCCAGGGCAGAAAAGAGTTTTTGTGGTTGCTCCCAGGCCAGTGTAAGGATCAGAAGAGAAGAAAACACTATTTCTTAGCTCATACCACTTTAAAAGAAATGAAAACTTGTAGATCTGCCAAAATATTTTTGCACAAACCCTTGAAGGTTGGGACAGTAAAGGAAGAACAAAAAAAAATTATTGAAGAAATTAACACCTCTACAACCAGACTGGCAGACTGGCCAAATGGTAAAAGAGATCCAAAAAGCCAATGAGGATAAGAATGCATTAAAAAGCAGAATTGTTTAATTGAATAAAGAGGTACAGAAATTCACTGAAGGAAAAAAAATACTCTTTAAGAAGTATTTAAGAATACTATTTAAGAAGTTTTGACCAAATGGAAAAGGAGATACAAAAGCTCACTGAAGAAAATAATTCCTTAAAAATCAGAATTGAGCAAATGGAAGCTAATGACTTTATGAGAAATCAAGAAACAATTAAACAAAACCAAAAGAATGAAAAAGGAGAAGAAATATTCATTAAAAGCCAGTGGGGTGGCTAGGTGGTGCAATGGATAGAGCACTGGCCCTGGAGTCAGGAGTACCTGAGTTCAAATCTGTACTCAGGCACTTAATAATTACCTAGCTATGTGCCCTTGGGCAAGCCACTTAGCCCTATTTGCCTTGCAAAAACTAAAAAAAAAAACAAAAAAACAAAAAAACCAAAAAACAACTAAAAAAAATCCCTCAAATAATCCAGGAGAGAAAAATTTAAAAATTTTTATACTATCTGAAAGCCATGATAAAAAAAGCACTTAGATATCATCTTTCAAGAAATTATCAAGGCAAACTGCCCTGATATTCCAGAACCAAAAGATAAAATAGAAATAGAAAGAATTCACCTATCATCTCCTGAAGAGATCCAAAAATGAAAACTGCCAGGAATATTATACCCAAATTCCAGAGCTCCCAGGTCAAGGAGAAAATATTACAAAAAATCAGAAAGAAATAATTCAAGTAACATGGAGTTATAATCAGGATAACACAAGATTTAGCAGCATTTATATCAAAGGATCTGAGGGCTTGGATTACAATTAAGAATTAACTACCCAACAAAACTGAATTTGATCATCAAATATAAGACTTATGAGAAGTATAAAAAGGTAAGCAGAAAAGGGAAATCATAAAGGATTTGATGATATTGAACTGTCTATATTCCTAAATGAGAAGATGATACTGGTAAATGATATGAAGTTTCTCATCATAAGGGCAGTTAGGAGTATATACAGAAAGAAGGTGTGAGCTGAATATAAAAGGATGATATTGAAAAAATGTAAAATTAAGAGGTGAGAAGAAAGTACTAGAAGAGAGGGAAAGGTGGAGATAGAATGGGGTAATTACCTCACATAAAAGAGTCAAGAAAAAGCTTTTACATGAAGTGGAAGACAAGTGAACTTTACTCTCGTGAGAATTGGCTCAAAGTGGAAATACTCATATGAGGATAGAAATCCATCTTACCCTACAGGAAAATAGAAGGGAAGGAGTTAAGAGAAAAGAGAGGATAATGGAAGGGAGAACATACTCAGGAAGAGGATAGTCAGAAGCAAAACACTTTTGAGGAGGAATAGGGTGAAAAGAGACAAAGAATAGAATAAGTGAGGGCAAAGGAAAATAGAGTGGAGAGAAATACTGTTAGCAATAGTTACTGTGGAAAATATTTCAAGTAAGTTTCTCTGATAAAAGTTTTATTTCTCAAAGTGTCAAATTTATAAAAATAAGAACTATCCCTCAATTGATAAAAGATCAAAAGATATGAACAGTTTTCAAATGAATCATCAATGTTCTCTCTCTCTCTCTCTCTCTCTCTCTATATATATATATATATATAGTTCAGATTAAAAAATATTCTTAGAGAAATGAAAATTTAAACAATTCTGAGATACTACCTCAAGCCTATTTGATTGACTAATAGTATAGAAAAGAAAAATGACTAATGTTGGAAGGGATGTAGGGAAAATGAGACATTAATGCACTCTTGGAGGAATTGTAAACTGATTCATCCATTCTATAGAGCAATTTGGAACTATGCCCAAGGGGCTATAAAACCATTTATACCCTTTGACTTAGAATTGCCACTACCAGGTCTATATTTAAAAAGAGATGAAAAACAGGAAGAAAAAGACATTTATGAACCAACTTTTTTTCTGGTGGCAAGAAATTAGAAAGTGAAGGAATGCCCATCAGCTGGGAAATAACTAAACAAATTGTGGTATGTGATTATGCTGAAATGATGAGCAGGCTACTCTCAGAAAAAACCCCAGAAAGACTTACATGAAGTGTAATGATACAAAGTGAAATATGATACAAAGTAGCAGTAGTATTGTAGGATGATCAACTATGAATGCCTTAGCTTTTCCTCAGCGATACAGTGACCCAAGACAATTCTGAAGGACTGTGATGAAGGATGCTATCCATCGCCGCAGAAAAAGTTGATGGTGTCCTAATTCAGATTGAAATATACTTTTTAAATATACTTTTTTATTCAAGTTTCTTTGAGGGGCATCCATGTTTTTCTTTACACCATCACTATTACGGAAGTGTTTTGCATGACTACATACATGTTAATAGCTTGCTCAATGAGGTGGGTAGGATGAGGATGGAATGAAGAAAAGAATTTAGAACTCAATGTTGTAAAAGCAAACATAAAAAAATTGTTTTTGCAGTAACTGGGAAAATGAAATACTAAATTTTTTACTTTTTTAAAATTTATTTATACATTATTAAAATGATCTTGTTGTAAAAGTAAACATAATCCCCCCCCTCACAAATTAAAAAAAAAAACTCATGAGAAATAAAGTTAAAGAAAGAGAAAAAAAGTACTTCAGTCTGTGTTCTGCTACCATCAGCTCTGTCTCTGGGGTGGGTCATGTTCTTTATCATAAGTCCATCAGAGAAGTTACTTCCATATTTTTCCACATATAATTTTGCTGTTGCTGCTTGTAATTCCCTCCATCTATTTCTCCCCACTATCAATTATTATATTTTCTTTCTCCTTTCACTCTGCCCCTCTTCAAAAGTGTGCACAGCTGAGTGTCACAGCGGAGTGACACAGTGGACACATCACCAGCCCAGGGGCCAAGAGTCTACAATGCCCCTCCTCCGAGATCCAGCAGCCACCCAGTCCCGTGGTCCTGGATAGGCCACTCAATTCCACGACCTTGCAAAAAGTAAAAAAGAAAATGTCTTCTATCTGACTATCCTCTCCCATGATCTATTCTCTCCTCTATCACCTACATCCCTGCTCCCTTCTCTTGTCCCCTTTCTCCCATCCCCTTTCTCTTTTTTCCTTCTAGATTTCTATGCCCTATTATTTATATTGTTTCTTATCTGAGCCATTTCTGATGAGAATGAAGGCTCCCTCAATCCCCCTCACCTTCCCCTCTTCCATACCATTTGCAAAAGCTATTTTTTGACTCTTTTACATGAAATATCTTAATCTATTCTACCTCTCCTTTCTTTTCTCCTAGTACATTTTCTTTTCACCAATTGACTCCATTTTACAATATATTATACTTTTATATTCAGCTCCCTCCTATGCCTTGTCTATTTCAGCTCCTTCTAAACTGCTCTAATAAATGAGAAGGTCCATATTAGTATTATCAATATCATCTTACCAAGCAGGTTTATATCCACCTCATCATCATTAAATCCCTCATAATTTATCTTTCTTGTCCACTCTCTCTCTGCTACACCTGAGACCGCTACTTGAAGATCAAGCTTTCTATTCAGCTCTGGCCATTACAACAGGAACAATTGAAATTCATCTGTTTCATTGAAAGTCCATCTATTCCCCTGGAAGAGGATGTTCAGTTTTGCTGGGTGGTTGATTCTCAGTTGAATTCCAAGCTCTTTTTGCCTTCCTGAATATTACATCCCAAGCTTTTCAAGCCCTTATTGTGGATGCTGTTAAATCCTGGGTGATCCTTACTAGAGCTCCATGATATGTGAATTGTTTTGTTCTGACTGCTTGTAATATTTTCTCTTTGACTTGGGAGTTCTGGAACTTGACTATAATATTCTTGGGGTTATTTTTTTTGGATCTCTTTATGTAGAAGATTGGTGGATTCTCTCAATTTCTGTTTTGCCCTCTGCTTCTAGGATATCAGGACAATTTTCCTATAAATGAAGTCAAGGATCTTTTCCTGATCATGACTTTCAGGTACCCTAATAATTTTTAAATTGTCTCTCCTGGTTTTGTTCTCCAGATCCATTGCTTTTTCAATGAGATATTTCACATTTTCATCTAGTTTTTCATTCTTTGATATTTTTTATTGTGTCTTGATTCCTCTCAAAGTCATCAGTTTCCTTTAGCTCCATTCTACATTTGAAGGATTTGTTTTCTTCAAGAGCTTCCTGATTTCTATTTTCATCTGGTCAATGCTGCTATTTAAGATATTTTTCTCCTCATTAACTTTTTTGAACTGGTTTTTTTTTCCCATTTGACCTAAACTAGTTTTTAGTATATTATTTTCTTCGGCATTTTTGGAATCTCCTTGACTAATCTGCTGACTTAGTTTTCATATTTTTTCTGCATCTCCCTCATTTCTCTTCCCAATTTTTCCTCTACTCCCTTACTTGATTTTCAAAAACTTTTGTGACCTCTGAGATAGCCTAAGACCAACTTCTCTATTTCTGAAAATTAAATACTAAATTAAAAAATATAAATAAATTTAATTATTATCAAAAGTAAAAAATAGTTATTGGAGCCCCTAGATTAATCACTCTGAAATAAAACTAATGCTGAGTCTCTCTTAACTATTTTTAACTCTTAAGTATAGTTGAGCATTGAGTCCATATAGCTCCAAAACTTGGGAGAGCCTTCTAGAACTTGTATGAGTCATTTAATAGTCATTCAATAAACATTTATTAAATGCCTGTTATGTACAGGGTATATAAAAAATAAAACTTTCTGTTCTCTAAGAGGTTCTAGGATTCAAATGAAAATATGAAATATGATTATCAAAAATAATTAAATAAATGTCTTGGAACTGACTTCAGAAATACAATGCTGGATCAAGGTGGACTCATATTTTGAAGGCACAGTGAAGTCTTGGGATGAAATATTTCATGGAAGCATTGAATCTCAGAGAAAGAAACAGACTTGAGCAATCACTTAGTTCAATCTGTACATGACTTGTAATTATCTAGACTCTTCTTAAACACTCCAAGTATGGGAGAATCTTGCTGTCTTCTAAAGCAGATTGTTGAATGTTGGGAAAAGTTTAACTGTTAGAGAAATTTTCTTGCAATTGAGTTTAAATTTTTCTCTGAGTAGAGTTTGTAATATGAGTATTTAGCTTGGAAAAGTAAAAGTATTAGTTCTTTTTACCTTAGAGAATCTTGGTGCTATGTTTAGAAATAGTGATAAGAAAGAAAGAAATTGAACTGGGCTATTAAGAGAGAAATAGGGGACAAATCTGATGCTTAGAGATTTGCAAAGATCTCTCATGTGGAAGAATAGTTAAATTTATTACAAATTACTGGAAAATTAGAAAATATAGTGTTTCCTTTTCATTCAATTTAAGGAAGAACCTTATAACAACTGAAGTATGAATCTCAGTTTGGGATAGAATGCTTCATTTGAAGTCTGGTAAGACCCAGACATGAATTTTGTTTGGAAACACTATAGATAAGTTACTTCACCTCTCATATTCTTAATATCTTCATCTTTATATAGCTTCCTATCTGGGCTTAAGATTTCTCCTTCTAACTTGGACTTTAATATGAATTTCTTGGAGCATGACCACCCCAGGTTCAAGAATCCTCACACCTTTGCTCAAGAGTTTCCACTGGTGCATTTACCTTGTAGTCATCTAGAGAACACAATTAGTTCAAGGTAAAATAATTTGCTGAAGTTACAAGTGAGATCGTAGTAATAAATTTCTCCTATAAACTTGGGGAATATTCTCCCACAAATGCACACAGAGGAAATGGGAAAAAATGTCATTGGAGTTCTCAAGTGGAAAGACACATAGACACATAAAAATGACTTGTGTAAGCAATAAATGTAGCCACCAAAGGCAGAAGAGATGTAGGACATCAGTTATCAGGAGTAAGGATCAAGTAAGGGTTTTCTGAGGATGGGGGAAACATGACCATGTTTATAGGCATCAGGGATATATGGTGAAGGGAGGCAGAACTCTGCCTCCACTCAGATTGTACAATCCCTCATAAACTAAGTTAAGTGCATGCAAGAAGTGGGTGCCTGTCCTGCCTTTACTGGTTTCATATAGTGCAAATTTTGACTTTGGTACTGTTTGTGCCTCCCCAGTGATAGAAAGCAGCAGAAAGGGAGAGATTGAAAATAAATGCCAGTTATGGGACAGAATAAAAGGAATTCACTTTCCAAAATTCTCCTCCAAACAATTTAAAAATAATGCCTCATATTGTTCTGGAGTCAGAACCAACTAAATTTTTGGTCAAGGTAAAACAATTTTCCAGCCTAGGTCAGCAAGAAAGATTTATCTTGCTGGGATTGTGGTTAGCCTTGAAGTCCTACATAGGCAGCACAAATTCCAATTGTGATGGGTACTAGGGAGTGGTTGTGTCAGTGAAGTAGCATCTTTAGAAGTTCTCAGTATACAGATAACAAAGGGATAGGACAAGGGGACAGAAGGAGATTAAAGGGGATTCTTACAGAACCCTGTTGCATTGCCCTTATACAATTCTGGGACAAGTTCCCAGAGCTTAAAGGAATGCTAACATACTGGCACTTGTGAACACAAAAGAGTAGGAGCCATGGTCACACAATCCCAGGGCACAAACTAGTACCAGTAGTCACTCTCTGGAGAGTGGGGACCTGTATATTTAGATCCAAGATAAAATTGAATTTAAAGGGATGGAAGGAGCAAGAGTGCTTGAAGTTAGACAGGAAGAGGGGACCTGGTTGCATTTCCAAGGAAAAGAGGAGTACTTGTGGAGATGCAGGCCAAAGCACAGGTTAGAAGAACAGTGATCACATCTCTCCTTAGATCATATCACCTTGGAAGATCAGAAAACATTAAGACCTCAAGATCCCTAGTTTTGAAAACAGTAGCATAAAATCCTTAAAGACCAGAGCAGAGTTAAACTTGAACATAAAGTTAAAAGTCAAGATATAGACTGGAAAAATAAGTAAACAATAGCAGCAAAAGAGAATCTGACCACAGTAATTTACAATGGAGACAAAGATCATGAAATAAATCTATAAGAAGACAATGAAATCAAAGAAGGCATATGCAAAGCCTCAAAGAAAAATGTTAATTGGAACACAAGACCCAATAGAAATCCTGGAAGATCCTTAAAAAATTTAAAAATCAAATAAGAAAGATAGAGGAAAAATTGGGAAAAGAAATGAGTGATGAAACAAAAGTATGAAAAAGAAGAACAAACAATTAAAAATAAAGGAAGCCCAAAAGCTAAAGAAAATAATACCTTATAAGACAGAAGTGATCAAATGATAAAATAAGTACAAAGATTTACTGAAGAAAAGAACTCCTTAAAAAAGTTGAATTGGTCAAATGGAAAAGGAGGTACAAAGCTCCTGGAACTTTTGCTAATGCAACTTTAAAAAAAAACCTTTATTTTATTTATTTGTTTTTCCATTACTTGCCAAAGTAGTTTTACCAATCATCTTTTTGGCATGGTTTTGAGTTCTATAATTTTTCTTACTTCCTCCCTTCCCTCCCTCCTCCCCCTAAAAGAAAGTAATCTGATATAAACTCTCTATTTATAACTTTGCTAAACACAGATCAATACTGAACATGTTGTAAGAGAAGAATCAAATCCAAATGGAAGAAAGAAAACATTAAAGAGAAAAAAAATGACAAAATTCCTAAGATAACTTTTAAAAATTGAAGATAATAAGCTTTGGTTTTCATTTAAACTCCCAGTTCCTTCCCTGGATATGAATGGTATTTTCCATCACAAGATTTAAATTATCTTTAATTATTGTACTGCCGAAATGAACAAGTCTATCATGGTTGATCATCACTCCATGATGCTCTTAGTGTGTATAATGTTCTTCTGGTTCTTTTCATTTTCACTCAGCATTAATTCATGCAAGTCTTTTTAGGTTTTTCTGAAATCCCATTCCCTCATGATTTCTTATAGAGCAATAGTGTTCCTTCACATGCGTATACCACATTTTA
The DNA here is from genome assembly GCF_037893015.1 of Macrotis lagotis. Lineage (NCBI taxonomy): Eukaryota > Metazoa > Chordata > Mammalia > Peramelemorphia > Peramelidae > Macrotis > Macrotis lagotis. The sequence continues at coordinate 116,178,443 of NC_133666.1, forward strand.
TTTAATTTTATTTAAGCATTCACCGATTTATGGGAATCTCCTCAATTTTTGATTCTTTGCCACTACAAAAAAACTGCTATGAATATTTTTGTACATGTGAGATTTTTGCCCTTTTTCTTTATCTCTTCAAGATACAGACCCAGCAGTGGTATTGATGGATCACATTTTTATTGCCCTTTGGGCATAATTCCAAATTACTATCCAGAAAATTGGATCAGTTCACACTTCCACCAACAATGCATTAGTGTATCAGATTTCCCACATTCCTTCCAACGTTGATCATTTTCCTTTATTATATATGCCAATTTGAGAGGTATGAGATGGTAGCTCAGAGATATTTTAATTTGCATTTCTCTTTTGAGTAATGATCTAAAATAATTTTTCATATGTCTATAGACAGTTTTGATTTTTTTGTCTGAGAACTGCTTTTGCATATGATGTGACTATCAATTGGGGAATGACTAGATTTTTAAAAGTAATTTTGACTGAATTCTCCTCATATTTTATAAATGAGTCCTTTGTCAGAAGCACTAGTTGTAAAATTGCTTCCCAATTTACTAAATTCATTTTAATCTAAGTTGCAATGGTTTTGTTTGTGCAAAAAACTTTTTTAATGTATGTAAACAGAATTATTTAGTTTGTTTTTGATATTATTCTCTATCTTTTTGCTCATAAACTGCTCCCCTTTCCATAGATTTGACAGGTAAACTATTTCTTGTTCTTCTAATTGGCCTATAATATCATTTACATCTAAATCTTTCATCCATTTTGAACTTATATTTGTATAGGGTTTGAGATGTTTGTCTATACCTAGTTTCTGCCATAATATGTTCCAGTTTTCTCAGCAATTTTTATTGGAGTGAATTTTTATCCCAGCAGCTGGAATCTTAGGGTTTATGAAGTAGTTAAACTATTCCATTGATCTACCACTCTATTTCTTAGCCAGTATCAAAGAGATTTATTGACTAATGATTTAGAATATAATTTTAAATCTGATATGACTAGGATAATTTCTTTTGCATTTTTTCATGAATTCCCTTGATATTATTGACCTTTTGCTCCTCCTTATAAACTTATTTTTTCTAACTCACTAACTCACTAAAGTAATTTTGATTGTAGTAAGTCTGATTGATATGGCACTTAATAAGTAATATAATTCAAGTAGAATTGTCATTTTTTATATTACCCTGGCCAGCCCATGAGCCATTGAAATTTGCTCAATTATTTAGATCTGATTTTATTTTTGTGAAAATTGTTTTATAGTTGTTTTCATAAAGTTTGTACCTGCCACGTCTGCCTTGGCAGGTAGACACCCAAGTATTTTATGCTGTCTGAAATTATTTTAAATGGTATTTTTCTTTCTATCCTTTACTCCTGTATCTTGTTAGTATTATGTTGAGGATTTATGTGGGTTTATTTTATATCCTGTGACTTTGCTAAAGTTGCTAATTGTTTCCAGTAGTTTTTTAGATGACTTTCTAGGGTTCTCTAGGTAGACATATCATCATATCATCTGCAAAGAGTGAGAGTTTTGTTTCTTCATAAGCAGCTCTGATTCCTTCAATTTCTTTTTCTTTTCTTATTGCTAAGCTAGCATTTTTAATACAATATTGAATAATAGTGATGAAAATGGACATCCTTGTTTCACCTCTAATCTTATTGGGAATGCTTCTAATTTATTCCCATTACATAAAATGCTTTTAATGGTTTCAGATAGATACTGCTTATCATTTTAAGGAACATTCCATTTATTCCTTGCTCTTTAGTGTTTCAGCAGGAAGGGGTACTGTAATGTATCAAAAGGTTTTTCAGTATCTATTGAGATAATCATATGATTTGTTTGGTTTGTTATTGATATGATCAATTATGCTGATAGTGTTCCTATTATTGAAACTAACCCTTATTCCTGGTATAAATCCTGCTTGATCCCTATGTATCATCCTAATAATAACCTGATGTAATTGTTTTGCTAATATTTTATTTAAATTTTTGCATCCACATTCATTAGGGAAATTGTTCAATAACTTTCTTTCTCTGTTCTGACTCTTCCTAGTTTAGGTTTCAGCACCATATTGGGGTCATAGAAGGAATTTGGCAGCTCTCCACCCATTTTTTTCAAATACTTTATATAGAATTGTAACCTTGAATGTTTGGTAGAATTCATTTGCAAATTCTTCTGACCTAGGGCAATTTTTTTTCTTAAGGAGTATATAGTTTCCTTCCTTATCTCTTTTAATGAGATCTATTTTCACAACTACTTTGTCTGAGATAAGGATTACTCCCCTGCTTTTTTCTTTTTCTGAGACAGGATTATTTAAGTATCTAATTTCATCTTCTTTTAACCTGGACAATTTATAATTTTATAAATATTCATCCATTTCACTTAGATTGTCAAATTTATTGGCATATAGTTGGGCAAAATAATTCCAAATTATTATTTTAATTTCCTCCTCATTAGTGGTGAATTCACATTTTTCATTTTTGATACTAGTAATTTAATTTTCTTGTTTTTTAAATCAAATTAACCAAAGATTTATCTAAATTATTGGTTTTTCACAAAACCAAATCTTGATTTTATTTATTAATTCAATTGTTTTCTTCTTTTCATTTTTATTAATGCCACCTTTAATTTTCAGAATATTTTATTTTGCATTTAATTTGATATTTTTAATTTGTTCTCCAACTTTTTTAGCTGCATGCTCAATACATTGATCTCCTCTTTATTTTATTCATTTAGAGATATACTATTTCCTCTATTAACTGCTTTGACTGTATCCCATAAGGTTTAATATGTTTTCTCAAAATTGGCATTGTCTTGTATGAAATAATGTTTAAGTCACTCATTCTTTAAAATTGGATTATTTAGTCTCCAATAGTTTTAAGCCTTTCTCTTCATGACCCTTTATTGCATGTGACTTTTATTGCATCATCTTCTGAAAAGGATGCATTTGATATTTCTGCCATTCTGCATTTGATTATGAGGTTTTTATGCCCTAATATATGGTCAGTTTTTGTGTAGGTACCATGTACTGCAGAAAAAAAGTATATTCCTTTCTATCCCCATTCAATTTTTTCCATAGGTCCATCATATCTTAATTTTCTAAAATTTCTTTCACCTCCTTAACTTCCTTCTTGTTTTTTTCTATGCTTAGATTTATCTCATTCTGAGAGAGGGAGGTTGAGGTCCTCCACCAGTAGAGTTTTGCTGCTTATGTCTTCCTGTAATTCATTTAGCTTCTCCTCTAAGAATCTAGATACTATACCATTAGGTGAATTCAGAATAGGTATTAAAATTCCTTCATTTTTAAGGAGTATATAGTTTCCTTCCTTATCTCTTTTAATGAGATCTATTTTTGCAACTACTTTGTCTGAGATAAGGATTACTCCCCAGCTTTTTTCACTTCAGTTGAAGCATAACATATTCTCCTCCAGTCTTTTACTTTTACTCTGTGTGTATTCCTCTGCTTCAAATGTGCTTCTTATAAACAGCATAAACAGCATTCTGTTTTATAACCCACTCTGCTATTCATTCCCATTTTATCTCATTCACAATCAGTTATAATTACTCAATCTTTATTGTCCTCCATGCTATCTCCCCTCCATTTGTATTTTTCCCCCTTCTTTCACCTTATCTCTCTCCCCCCCATATTTTATTTCTGAATAACACCTCCCTCAATTTGTTTCCCTTTTCCCCTTCTTCTTTACCTCCCTTCTATCAGTCTCCCCTTTCCTCCTCTTACCCACCCCCTTTACCACTTCTAATATTTGAAAGGTCAGATCAATTTCTTTTTTCTTTTACTTTGTTTACAAGACAATGGGGTTAAGTGGCTTGCCCAAGGCCACACAGCTAGGTAATTATTAAGTGTCTGAGGCCAGATTTGAACTCAGGTACTCCTGTCTCCAGGACCAGTGCTCTATCCACTGCACCACCTAGCTACACCCCCCCCCCCCTGAGATAAATTTCTAAACTCAACTGAGTATGTGTGTTAATCCCTCTTTGAGATAAATCTGATGAGAGTAAGATTCTGATGGTTCTCACCTCCTCCTTTCTTTGTATCCCTTCATATGATGTAATTTACCCCATTCAATCTTCCCCTTCCTTCCATCTTTTTGCAACCCCCCCCCTTTATTTTTAGGTTTTTTTTTTTTTTTTTGCAGGGCAACCGGGGTTAAGTGGCTTGCCCAAGGCCACACAGCTAGGTAATTATTAAGTGTCTGAGACTGGATTTGAACCCAGGAACTCCTGACTCCAGGGCCGGTGTTTTATCCACTAAGCCACCTAGCCACCCCTCAACCCCCTTTTTTAATGAAATAATTTTAGATATCATTCTGTCAAAGTCATGGGCATACCATAAATGTCCATACCTTCAGCCTAAGTGTATTCCCTCTAATAGAGTTACAAGATTCTCAAATTATGATAATCTTCCTCTCATAGGAATGTAAACAATTTAATCTTATTGGATAAGAGTATTTTTCTCTTCCACTGTTTACCTTTGTTTTTGATCTGATACTTTGAGTGTCTTTTTAATCCTTTCCTTTCTGATGTTAAAGAGTTAATCTTTCTAGAGTTGTCTTAGGATGGGTCTTATATTTTATTGATATTGTGCTAGTTTTGGTAAAGATATTTTCTAATCTGTTATAATCCATTTTTCCAACTTTGAAAGTATACATGAAGTCTGATATTGCATTGATCTTAATTGTTATAAATATATTCCTCCTATTCAGCTTTGATTTCAAGATGCCAGAAGTACTCATAACATATCTTGATATCTTTATCCATTCAGATCATTTTAATCATAGTAACTGTAAAATTAAAATTCAAATCATTTGCCTTCATTTTTCCTTGCAGTAAATTAAAGATTTTACACTTATTAAGCCCAAATAACATTTGATAAAAAATCAGAGAAAGATGGCATAAGATTCAGGACTTAATGTATTTTTTCTGTATTGTCTGGCACCACAGATATAATGTATCACCCAGATACAAATAATTAATAACATGTTTTGGTCCAACTCCCTCCTCCATTTGGAAGTCAAATAGTTCTAATTAGGAGAAAGGATAATAGAATTGAGGTTCAGCAAATCCATAACATAGTTAAACTCTCTCTCTTAATTCCATGTTTTATTTGATTTGTTGTTGATATTATTGTTGGTGGCATGTTTTAAATAGAGAATGGTTTTTTATGTGTACGTCTATTATTTTAGAGTTCTCGTAATATTTGGATAGATTTTTCTGTATGTAGTCTCAGGACATAAATAAATGCTAAGTGTGACAATAAGGCAAAAGTTTTGTGATAATAAAATAAGGCAATATAAATGTTATAGTACTTTCTGACAGTTTGGTGAATAATTATCAAATCAATAGTAAATTACTTTTCACTTTTTGGTGTATCATTTTTGCTTTTTATTCAATATAATATTCTAAGAAAAATATTAATAAATAATAAATATAGGAGGAGTCCTCTAACTTCTGTTAATACTTCAGGCAACTCTCAAATATTACAAGGTATGACTGACATACACATCTACATTAGTAAGTGTAGGTTACATGTGAGAAATGAGAAGAAATCACAAATGTAGTTCAATTAATGTCATGAAAATTGGAAGTTATTCTAAGTGATCAAGATAGACGTTTCATTTCCCTGCTTCCTTGCTTGTTTATTCCCAGCTCATTCACTGAAAATCAAGATATAGGAAAATAGGAAAACATAAATTTTCCTTATGCTTTAATCTACCTTATTTCTTGCCTGCATTTTGGTCAGTCTTTACCTCTAAGATGAATCTTTCTTTTATTCTTTATTTTAAAGAAAGAATTTGTGAACACCCAATAAGACATTATGACATTAAAGGAAAGATGTGGTGAGTTTTCCAATGAAAGTGAATTCTGTGTAACTTGCTCATATATCCCATAAAAATGAATCAAATAGTTTTTTCTTTAAATCTAGAAAGTGTCATTGGGAATCCCTGTTGAATTGCAATATAATGGTTTCATGTTAGTAAAGAGAGAGACATAAATCATGTGCTGCCTAGTTATAACTGTAGATTGTTTATCAGGTATATGAAAATGCCAATAGTATCTATCGAGATAAACCTCATGTGACAGCAAACTTTCAATCCATGGACTCTTCTTAATGTTTGTGCAGATTTTACGTATGTATGAATGTATATACATATATAGATATGTTATATATATATATACATACAAATATATTCATATGTTTGATATCTATAATAATAGTTTTCTATATGATTAATATGACATAGCTTCATAGGCAATGGACCTCTAGAAGTTTAAAATAAAAATTTAGATTTATTTCTCAAAGAATTCATGAAAAAATATTATTGTTTTCCTTATCTAGTTTCAGAGTCTGAGAGGTAACAAAGTGTAGTGCATCAAATGTACTTAACAGTGAGGAAAATCTGAAATTATAACTTGTCTCTGACATTAACTAGCCATAAAAGACTGGGGAAGTCACTTAATCACTGATATACCTCAGAAAACTTTCCAAAACTTCCCTACAAGTTATAAATACATTGTTCTTCATTCTTGAAGAGTGAGTCCACATATAGAGAGTTACCTAGGAGAACAAAATTAGAGATGCTTTTTATAATCAGGTCATTACAGATTAAAGATTAGTTATTTGTATATTCATGATGAATAGTGATTTCATTGGTTTGAAAAATTCCTGGTGTGGAGAAGGCAACAGGATATAGTGAATAGAGCACTAGACTGAGAATCAAGAAGACTGGTATTTGAATTTTCTTTCAGACATATAATGTATGACCTTGGGATTCTTGGGTAGGAAATGGGGATATGGGTGTTAACAGCCAAGATTATAGCAAACAAGGAGATGGTGGTGAAGAGCTGAGACAGTAGGCATTAACATTGTTTCCCTGAGTATTGACCTGGGGATCAGTTGTGGGTTCCCTGGAGTATAGCAGTAGTTTTTGAGAGTTCCATTAATCCAAGGGAACTTTTTCACTAACTGTTGCTTTTTAAAATTTTTTTGAAGTTTTTTTTCAGGGCAATGGGATTTAGTGACTCATCCAAGATCACACAATTTAGGTCAATGTTAAGTATCTGAGATCGAATCTGAACTCAGGTCCTCCTGACTCCAGGACCAGTGCTCTATACACTACACCACCTAGCTGTCCCTAACTTAAAACTTCCTTTCAATAGTTTTTATTTGTTTTATCCTCTACATTGCTTTTCTTTAAAGCCTAGATTTCATTAGGGAACAAGGGAATTCACTTAAGAATTACTTCTACATCAGAATATTGGAATGATCTTTAGTTAAAAAAAATTCAATTAAACATAGTCAATCTGAATTATCTATTGTACTCAGTTTAGACTAGCAATCTCCACACTTGAGGGTGGTTCCACATTTCTGGGTCAGAGTTACTTGAGCTTAAAATGAAGGGTTTGGACTTAATAACTTTTAAGGTCTTTTCCAATTTTAAATCCTTGATCTTTGATCTCACCTTTTTATGATCCTATGAAACTGATTTTCCTCACCTACTGCCACCTTAACAGAACTCTATCTCAACATCTTTAAATCAATCACCAAACATTTTCTAAGTATTTACTATACTATGATAATTGTTAGATATGAAAGGAAAGACAAAGACACAAAAATGTCCTTGATCTCAAGCTCCTTCAATAAGCTTCATTAAAGAGAATACAGTATAGATTTTTACTCACACCTGGCTAAGTGGAATTCAATGGGTCAAATTCACTGTAGATTAAATTCTTTGTAAGATTCTCTAGCTGGGAACAACATCTCCTCCTAGATAAAATGTTCTAAGTGAAGTAAATTTTTAGGCAAGGACAGAGATTTATTTTAAAAAGTAACACTGGGTATCTCCAATAATTGATTATTTAATAATCATATCTCTCAAAGAGAAAGAGTTTAACTGGGAATGTGAGCACAGTATCTGCAGATTTAGATAGAAGTCAGGTGAGAGAGCTTCAGTATGTCAAAATCAGGTCTTGACTCTTAGGCTTATCTTATTACCACTACATCAGGCTGCTATCATTATTATTATTATTATTATTATTTTAAAGGCACTTTAATTTTTATTCACATTACTACAATAGTCATGGTGCAAAAGTTAACATAATCCTCCCCCTCACAAAGAAAAAAAATAATGTGAGAGTTAAAAAAAGAGTATGCTTCAGTCTGTATTCAGATACCATCAGCTCTGTCTTTGGGATGGATAACATTTTTTATCCATCAGAGGAATTTCTTCAATTTTTTTCCCTTGGTTGCTATTGCTAGCTGTATTTCTCTCCATCCTATACCCCCGACCACATTTATTCTATTCTATCTCTTCTTTCACCCTGTTTCTCCTCAAAAATGTATTGTATCTGATTACTCTCTCCCATGAGCTTCCCTCTCTTCTATCACCTACACCCCCTTCCCTCCCTCTGTTCCCATCATCCCAGCCCTTTCCTCTCCTATTTCCCTCTAGGGTTAGAGTTTATATATGTTATTTCCTCTCTGAGTCACTTCCCATAAGAATGAAGGCTCACTCGTTCCACCTCACCTTCCCCCCTTCCACCCCCTTGCAAAAGCTTTTTCTTGCCTCTTTAAGTTAACTTATTCTACCTCTCTTTTCCCTTTCTCCAAGCACATTCCTTTTTCACCAATTAACTCCATCTTTATAATTTATTATACCCTCATATTCAACTCTCTCTTATGCCTTACAATTTGTTCTTAACTTTTTTCAGGACATTTGATTTCTATCATATAGGTTCATTTTGATTGCCTGATCAGCTTTCCAAAGTGAATAGGATGCTGTAATGACAGATTTTTCCACTCAGTTCAACAAATGTAAATGATGTACATACTATATATAAGGGTTTCAGGGACTTATTGAGGTAAAATGGACACAATCTCAATCCTCAAGAAGCTTTCAGTTTCCTTTGGAAAACAAAACCAAATAATCCATAAAGATTATAAGATTATAAATTTGGATTTAGAGCTAGAAGTTGGCCATTTAGCCCAACTTCTTAATATTAACAATGAAGAAACTGAGATGTAGAGAAAAGAAGTAACTTTCCCAAGGTGTAGTAAGTCCCACTAGTCAATAGTAAATCCAGGCTCTTTCATTCCAAATATATTCTTCTCTTCAACATTCCAATTTAATTCATTAAACATTTATGATTTTCCAGCTATGTGAAAGGAAGAAGGTGACAAGTGCCACAGGAAGGTATATGCTAAATACTAGGATAGTGCCAAGGCCAGAGAGACCTAATTGGCCTGCTGGTAAGGTTCTTAGGAATGACTTCAAACAAAGGGAAATATTTCAACTGGGCTTTTAAGTTTAAGATTCAAACAGCCAAATTTTTAAAAAATGATAAAAACCATAAACACTTTTATTTTGCATGTTTAAGGAAAGCTACATGGTTTAACTGGAAATAGACAAGGGAATAGGGGTACAGTAAGACCATTAATACCCTCTATTCCTTCCCTTTACAAGGACAGCAGAACTGATATGTTCAAATTTTAACAACTTCTTAAAGACTATTACAATTAGGATAGGTCCAATACTGAGTTTAAATTAGTTGACTCTCTCGGCATTAAGATTAGATACTGATATCTACAAATAGAAAGAAATTCAACCACGGATGTTAGGAGAGACAGACTTAGGAAAGATAGCCTTCAAGTCATGGAAGAAAGAGGGAGTCCACTATAACTTATGACTCCTGGGTTTATGGTCTGAGGCAACTCAGATAATTTACAAATCCTGATAGTTCAATTAATCCTTGGTTGTATGACTCGGGGATTAGCTCTTGGTCATGAATGCTCCCAAAGTAGTTTCTAACAATGAATATTCCAAATATAGAAACTTGTGTATATGATCAGGGTGCTGGTAAGTGTTTAACAAATAGCTCTCTCAAGGAAAATAAAACAAAACTGTATATAATATACACTTAAAATTTTATTTATTTATTAATTTAAGGTGGGGTTAAGTGGCTTCACCATTAAGTGTCTGAGGTCAGATTTGAACTCCTCCTGACTCCAGGGCCTGAACTCTGTCCATTGTACCACTACCTGCCCCCAAATTATATACTTTAAAGTTTTAATTGATCACCATCACTTTCTTAAGACTATATCATCAATTAATCCTCTAATTTCTGAGGTATAAATCCTAAAGCTGAAAATAATAATCTTGACTGAGATGATAGGAGCTAACTTTCCTATACTTCTGAATATTGAAGAGTCTAAAGAACTTACCAGACAGGAGAAGGGGCATGACTAAGGAAAAGACAGTCTGTGGAACCAGAAAGACTAGGATAGAAGATTTTTTGGATTACAATCATACATTAGGAAGGGCATTATAGGTAGAGGGAAGAGTATATATAAAGAAATAGGAAAATTCAATGCATATTCAGTGAATTATGAATAGTTTAATTTGACTAGATTATAGACTTTGGGGAAAGAAATATGTGTATCTTCTCTGTCTACCCTTCCCCCACTCAAAAGACTATTAATTATTTAAGAATAAGAACTATTTCCTTTTTGACTTTGTATCTCCAGGAACTGTGTCTCCAAATGACAGTGCCTGAAATAAGAATAGAAGTCACATAAATTGGACTTCCTGCCAAGATGATGGAGAAACGCCAGATACTGTTTCCTGGCTTTCCCTCAGAACTGAAATGAATTAAGTCTCTTATAGAACTCACAAAATAACAGGGGAACATCTTCCAACAAGGTTTGTCCTAACGGGAGCTTGGGCATGCCCAGGACAGAGGGTAGAGATGAAGCACACAGGCAGCAAGGTGGAGCAAGTGACTAACCTGAGAACCAGAGTGGTGAGAACAGAAGCCTTTGCCAGGTGGGTGGTAGATGGACTGGGAGAGCTGCATGCATGGCAGCCCTGGATTCCAGTTTGACCAGTTTGACTGGTCTGGATTGCATTAATTGTAAACCCTGGGTGTTCCCAACAGAGCCCTGGACATATCTGTGGGGAAACAGGACCAGGTGTTCACACCTTTCCCCCAAGGCCTGGGTATGGGCAGCAGACTTCCCCAGTACTGACTATCCAGAGAGACCTCCTAATATTTTTAGCCATGAAAAGCCTAACCCAGGGACTGGGTTGTGTGATATCAGCCCAGATCCAGTCCCAGGCCTAGGGGATCCCCAACACAGACAATCCAGAGAGAGCTTCTTGTGTTCCTTACTACTTGGTTCACTGAGGAAACCCCTGGAATTTCCTAATCCCAGTAAGCAAGGCCTTAAGGATTCTCAACACCAAAGGTTTGTGAACAAGCCCCTACCCCAACACAAGACCCCATGGAAAACTAACATCCCAAAATGAACAAAGGTCAGCCCAAAGCAGGGTCTGTTGAATAGAGATACCTTGGAGATAAGGATATTAGCTCTGTAAAGGACAGAAGGGACACTATATGTGAAGCTTCAGAGGAGAATCTGAATTGTTCTCCATCTCTTCTTAGAAAAGATCAGAAAGGAGTTTAAAATAATCAAATGAAAAAAATTAGGGGAAAAATGCAAGAGACAATTAACACCATGTAAGAGAAAATTAACATATTACAACAAAAAATGATAGAAGAAAAATCCTTTAAAAATACAATTGAACAAATGCAAAAAAGAAAATAATTCCCTCAAAAACACAATTGGACAAATGGAAAATGATAGCAAACTACTTTTTTTTTTTTAGTTTTTTTTTTTGCAAGGCAAATAGGGTTAAGTGGCTTGCCCAAGGCCACACAGCTAGGTAATTATTAAGTGTTTGAGACTGGATTTGAACCCAGGTACTCCTGACTCCAGGGCTGGTGCTTTATCCACTGTGTCACCTAGCCACCCTGAAAACTACTTTTAAAAATAGAATTGACCAACTGTGTGACCTTGGGTAAGTCACTTAACCCCATTGCCTTGCCAAAAAAAATAGAACTGAACAAATGGAAAAGGAGCTAAATGGAGAAAATTCCTCTATGAAAAATACATTGGAATCTATGGTAGCTAATGACTTCACGAGACACCAGGAATATGTCAAATAAAATTTTAAAAATGAAAAAAAATGGAAGAAAATTTAAAATGCTTCACTGGTAAAACAGCTGAGTTGGAAAACAGATCCAAGAGAGACTACTTAAAACTACTTGAAACCCTTGATCAAAAAAGAGCCTAGATTCCATTCATCAGGATAGAGTAAAGGAGATCTGCCCTGACATCCTAGGAACCAGAGGTCAAAATAGTTGTGAAAGAATCCATTGTGCTTAAACTTCAGAATTATCAGATCAAGGAAAAATCTTGCAAGCAGCCAGAAAGAGCAATTCAAATACCACATAATTCAAATACCAAGTAGTCATAATCAGAATTACACAGCACCTGTTTGCATCAGAATTAAGGGATAGATGGCCCTGGAGTATGATATTCTGGAGAACAAGAGGGTTTGGATTTCAATCAAGAATCAACTGTTCAGCAAAAGTGAACCTTCTCTTTCAGCGGAAAAGATGACCATTTATCAAACTAGATGGATTTCAAACTTTTCTGATGAAAAGACTAGAACTGAACAGATAATTTGACCTTCAAACAGCAGACTCAAGGGATACATGAAAAAATAGAGGAAAAGGAAAAAAAACAGATATCCTATAAGATTAAGATGACTGCATCCCCATCTAAGAGAAAGAATAAATTATAAATACCTATTTAAATACCAAATTGGAAATTCTGAAAATTAAAGGAGAAATTAATAAAATTGAAAGCAATAAAAACTGTTGAATTAATTAATAAAAACCAAGAGTTGGTTTTATGAAAAAAAAAACAATAACTTAGATAAACTTTTGGTTAATTTGATTTAAAAAAGAAAGAAGAAAGCCAAATTACTAGTATCAAAAATGAAAAAGGTGAATTCTCCACCAATGAGGAGGAAATTAAAATAATATTTTGGAGATATTTTGCCCAACTATATGCCAATAATCTGATAATCTAATGAAATAGATGAATATTTATAAAAATATTAATTGCCCAGATTAAAAGAAGAGGAAATTGAATACTTAAATAGGCCCATCTTAGAAAAAGAAATTCAACAAGTCATCAATGAACTCCCTAAGAAAAAAATCTCCAGGGTCAGATGAATTCACAAGTGAATTCTACCAAAACATTCAAGGAACAATTAGTTCAAATTCTATATAAATTATTCAAAAAAAGAGGTGAAGAAGATCTTTCTAATTCCTTCAATGACACCAATAGGTTACTGATACCTAAACCAGGAAAAGTCAAAACAATGAAAATTATAGACTGGTTTTCTTAATGAATATGTGTGCAAATATTTTAAATAAAATATTAGAAAAGTTATTATAGCAAGTTATCACTAGGGTAATGAACTATGATCAAGCAGCATTTATACCAGTAATGGTATACCAATCCCAGGAAAACTATCTGTTTAATTGACCATATCAAAAACAAATCTAATAGAAATCATATCACAATAGATACTGAAAAAGCTTTTGACAAAATACAACACCTATTCCTGCTAAAAACACTGGAGAGTATAGGAGTAAATGGAATATTCCTTAAACTTATAAACAGTACTTGGAATTATCTCTGCCAAGATAGATTCAGAAACTTTATGGAAACAACTATAAAACACTTTTCATACAGAAAAAATAACTGGTCAAATGTCAATTGTTCATTGCTAGGTAAATATAATAAAAATGACAATTCTACCTAATTTAAATCACTTATTTAGTACCATACCAATCACACTTCCAAAAAATTACTTTAGTGAACTAGGAAAAAATAGTAACTAAATTCACATGGAGCAACAAAATGTCTAGAATATCAAGGAAATTAATGAAAAAATATTGTGAAAGAAGACAGCCTAGCCATATCAGATTTAAAATTATATTATAAAGCATCAGTCAACAAATCTGTTTGGCACTGGCTCAGAAATGTAGTGGTGAATCAGTGGAATAGGTCAGTTGCAAAAGACAGAGCAACAAATGACTATAGTAATCTACTGTTTGATAAATGTAAAGATTCCTGCTTCTGGGATAAATACTCACTCTGGTATAAACTGTTGGGAAAACTGTAAGATATTATGACCAAAACTAGGGAAAGATTAACATCTCACACCCTATACCAAAATAAGGTTGAAATGAGTGAAGGATTTAGATTGAAAAGGTAATATAAGCCAGTTAGGAGAACAGTAGTTTACCTGTCAGATCTATGGAAAGGGGAGCAGTTTATGACCAAAGAAGAGATATGGAACATTACAAAATTAATGATTTCCTTTACATTAAATTTAAAATTTTTTTCATAAACGAAACCACTGCAACAAGATTAAAAGGAATGTATTAAGTTGGGAAATGATTTTAACAGCTAGTGTTTCAGACAAAGGACTTATTTCTAAAATATTTTGACGAGTCAAATTTATAAAAAAAAACACAAATCATTCCCAAATTGATAGTCAAAGGATATGGAAAGGCATTTCTAGTCAAAGAAATCAAAGCTAACTCTGGTCATATGAAAAATTGCTCTAAGTCATTATTGATTTCAGAAATGCAAATGAAAATGCAAGTTAAAACATCTCTGACATCTCTGAGATACCTTCTTATAATCTCTCAGATTGGTCAATATGACTAGAAAGGAAAATGATCACTGTTGAAGGGGATGTGCTAAAACTTAGACACTAATGCAATGTTGGTGGAGTTGTGAACTGATGAAACTTTTCTGGAGAGCAATTTGGAATTATGCCCAAAAGGTAATAAGAATATGTATACCCTTTGATCCTGCATTATCACTACTGGGTCTGTATCCTGTAGAGACTACAAAAAGAGTAAAAATCCCAACAATATTCCTAGCAGCTCTTTTTGTAGAATTGGAAAGATGTCCATTAACTGAGGAATGACTGAACAAATTGTGATACATGTATATGACAGAATGCTACTGTTCTAGAAGTCATGGGGTCCAGGATTTTGGAAAATCCTGGAAAGACTTGCATGAATTGATGCTGAGTGAAATGATCAGAAAGATCATTATATACTTTGCCAACAATATATGGTAATGATCAACCATTATAGACTTGTTTATTTTTGCAGTATGATGAATCAAAGACAATTTGAAAAGACTTTGTGATAGAAAATATCATTCATATCTAGAGAAGGAAGACCAAAGCTTATTATCTTCAGTTTTTAAAAGGTGCCATATACTCTCAGACTGGCCAATATGAGCAGAAAGGACAATGATCAGTGTTGGAAGGGATGTAGGAAATCTGGGACACTAATACATTTTTGGTGGAGCTGTGACATCCAACCTTTCTGGAGAGCAATTTTGAATCACACCCAAAGGGCAATAAAAATGTGCATACCCTTTGATCTAGCAATACCACTACTGGGTCTATACACTGATGAGTTCATGAAAAAGGGTAAAAACATCACTTGGACAAAAATATGCATAGTAGCTCTGTGGTGGCAAAGAATTGGAAATTGAGTGAATGTCCATCAATTGGAGAATGACTGAACAAATTGTGGTGTATGTACATTATGGAGCATTATTGTTCTATTTGAAACCAGGAGGCATGGGAATTCAGAGAAACCTGGAAAAAATATGTATGAATTGATGCTGAGCAAGATGAACAGAACAGAGAACACTGTACACCCTAACAGCAACAGGAGGTTGATGATCAACAATCACAGACAATTTTGGAGTGTCTGAGATGGAGAATACCATCTGTATCCTGAGAAAGAATTGTGGAGTTTGAACAAAGACTGAAGACTATTTCCTTTAATTAAAAAAAGTTATCTTACTATGCAATTTTGCTATGTCTTATATGATTTCTCTCTCAACACATTCAACTTAGATCAATGCATAGCATGGAAACAATGTAAAGACTAACAGACTGCCTTCTGTGGGTGGTAGTAGAGAAGGAAGTGAGATTAGGGGAAAATTGTAAAATTCAAAAATAAATAAAATTTTTTAAAAAGAGCTTAAAAAGTTGCCATATATATTGTCATTTTTTTCTCTTTCATATTTTCTTTCTTCAATTTGGATCAGATTCTTCTCTCACAACATGTTCAATATCAATCTGTGTTTAGTATAGTTACAAATATAGAGCCTGTATCAGGCTGCTTTCTGGGAGGGGAAGAGGAAGGGAAGGAAGGGAAGGAGTGAAAAAAAAAATTGTAAAATTCCAAACCTTGAAAAAAAAAGATTGGTTAAAAACTACCATTACATATTATTAGAAAAATAAATAAATAAAATATATTTTCAAAAGAAATTGTAGAACTTTAAGTAGAGGCTAGAAGATGGATGGCCTTGAATGGAATGTTATGAAGTTTGTTTTCTATTCTATAGAGAATTGAAAAATGTTGAAAGTTTTCATAGGATCAATCATAGATTTATATGTGGTTGAGAACTTAAAGACTATCAAATCCTCTTCTAGGAGGAAATTGAGGTACAAATTTGTGAAGTTATTTTCCCAGTTGAAAAATAAGTCTTTATACACACAGAAAATAATCTATAGCCCAAAGGTGGGTCCTTTAAGCTCTAGTTGAAAGCAAAATTACCATGAGTCCTCTGACTCATCACAAAAAAAAAACACCCATGCACTTCTTCCAAGCAGCATCCTGATTGAAAGAGGCAAAGAGTGACATAGCCCAGAGCAGCACCCAGCCCTCTTTGGTTTGTCCCAAACAAAATTTACCCTATCTCACACTCTTTTCTAACTAATCCTGAGGGGCAGGAGAGGAGCAACTCAAAAAAGGCCATAGGTTAGGTTAGAAAAGGTAGGCTTAAAGAGGGGGGGCATTTCTCATTTTCCAAAGTTTGAGTAAATCTAGAGTCAGTGTTGTTCCCTTCATGGTCACCAGGAAGATGTTGCTGGTTCCCTAGGCTGGAGCTAGGGTTCCTGTGGTAAAGATTTCACAGATCCATTTGATATCAGAGTGCAAGGGTCAAAAAAAGGAAAAAATTTATTAAAAGTTACAGCAACCAAATGGGCAAGGGAAAGAGAAAGCTAGTCAATTAAAGATCTTAGAAAGACTTAAAAATTCTTTAAGCAATAAAGCCATGTGGAGAAGAATTCACAGTGAGATTCTAGGCAACCTGTAACCCGGTCCTGTGGCATAGGAAAGAGATTGAACTGGGTGAATATTTTTTGATGCTGGGAAAAGATACAGAGGATTATGATTGTAACAGAAACAAAACTTGTAATCTTAAAGATGTTGAATCTTGTTAAATTGGGCAGAGATTCACTACTCTTAAGATGTAAAGCAGCTACTGTTGTTTCATTGTTTAATGTAAAATTTGTATCCTGATCTCCTTATCTTTGCCCTCTAACTAATTCCCAGTCCAGTAAGAGAAAGGGAGTTCACCCTTTGCCCTCTGGATGAGAGGCAAGACATAAAAACCTGGGTTGTACTCCACTCAGGGTGGCCAGTCTTCTCCGACATGTTGGCCCAGTCAGCTCTGCATGACTGCTCTTTTGTCTCTGTCTCCCTTTCCCTACCATTTTCTTATGTGTTGTAACTTCTTTTAATAAATTTTTATTTTCTTTCCACTCTTGCTTTCTTGAGTCTGAATAATGATTCCTCATAGGTAAAACCAAACTTAAGTAGCCAGCAGCTACACTTTCCTTAAATACACTTATGTGGTGGGAGAAACATGAGCTGCAAATAATGAATGGCTAACACCTGGTGTATGATAGTATTCATTGAGTATGAGTAGCATTCACTGTGTGACCAAGATCAGGCTACTGTTAAAGTCCAGAGTGGCTTAGGAAATAAGGTTTACAAGAACTTATAGAGGATGGAGAAACTTTTAATAGTACAGAAAAAACTGAAATATTTATTTCCAGTAGAAAAAAGAGTAAGTATTTCTCTGTGCCCAGGGTTTCCCTACTTCACAGGATCACAAAGTTAGTAAATATCTGAGGTGGGATTTAAAGTCAGGTCTTAACTGATACCAAGTTCAAAGTCCATCCAAAATTTCACTGTTCTATTTTGAATTTGAAGAGCTGTGAAAAGAGTTGGACATTAGGAATATTATTCTTACATAATTTGTAGTTAATTTGGGGCTGGTTAGAGATTAGCATCAAGGAGGCTACTTAATAACTACTGCAAAATAATTACTTCATTATGATTAATGGTTTGCCTTTGCATTAGTCATTACATATTGCTTTTATGGTAAGAAGATCTGAATCTGAAGTTTGAATCCTATTCACTACCTGTGAGAGCTTTGAAGAATCTTTCTTGACCTTAGTATACTTTGTAAATGTGAGTTGAAGATATTTCTATGGCTAAATTCTGGGTCTGTGAATCTGTTGAATGTAAACAAAAGATTTTGAGTTAAAATGAAATCAAAATAATATGTATAAGGGGTGGAATAGTGATCAGGACACTCTTAATCACTTGATTCCCTCTTGCCCAGTTAGGCTTAGTGGATAAAATAATAGCTTACGGAATAATTTGGAATTAAAGTTTTAAGTGTAGAGCTCATTCTTTTTTTAAAATTTTATTTATTTATTTAAGGCAATGGGGTTAAGTGATTTGCCCAAAGTCACATAGCTAGGCAGTTATTAAGTGTCTGAGTTCATATTTGAACTCAGGTCCTCCTGACTCCAGGGCCAGTGCTCTATCCACTGTATCACCTAGCTGCCCCCCGTAGAACTCTTTCTATACTTCTTTACATGGTATAAAATAATTCTTTCACCAAATTTGTTGAATCAGCAGGCAGCTAACTAATGAATAAGTCCACCCTCAATGGCCTTTTAAAAAGAGGACATGCTTTCTAGGGATTCAGTTAAGAGTTGAGCCAGGAGACAGCTAAGAGCAACTCAACCTCATCATGCCTACAATCCAAATCACTCTGGGTTTCATTGATTTGGCCCACAAAGGTCCCAATTGTCCCAAAACAATTGGTCATTGTTTTGGTGTTGATGATTTTAGAGTGAATATAATTACCAATTGTTTCTGTTCTGGCCAGAAGCCTTGAGGGTCTTCCCCTTCCTGTTTGGTTGTTTGAATCCTCAGACCAGCCCATCTTTTGACTCATTTTAAAAAATCTAGCCTTAAATCACTGAATGGATATTGATATACACAAACTGAGATCAGAGAAAGAATTTAGATTACAATGGCCAAGATCTTCCACTACATCTGACATCACCTCCAGCCATCTAGACTTTTGTCTTGCTATTGAACTTATATGACCCTGGGGGAGAGTCTGAGGCTAAGTAAACAAGTAAGACTATAAATCTTGCTTACTTAAACTCAATTCACTTGCAAATTAAGACACTGACCTACTAATGCCTTTGGTCCTCTTTGAGAACAAAAAATGAATTACAAGGATAGCAGAAGATATAAAGACTGAAGTAGAGAAAGGATAGCAGAAAAAGTATTCTTTGAAAAACAGTGAAATGCTCACCTTTTGTGTGACAAATCTCCTGCCCCTCCCCACTTCATTTAATATGATTTTTTGATGCATACTTACTTTTTCAGTCTACCATAACCATTAGGAAGGGGGCTCAATCAGTTAATGCATGAATCAGAAGGAGTGTTGTGAAGCAGGAGACAGTCAGCTCTAGTAATTAAGAATTGAACTGTGTATAGAAATTGACCCAGGTTGTTTAGTTGAGCTACATGGTAAGCAGAGATACTGAGCCTAGAGAAAATTGCTGAAGCATAATACAATAATGAAAAGGACACTGTGACCTTGCAGTATCAGAAATGTCAGATGTATTGGCCAAATTTGTCAGGCAAGTATATTTCTCTTTACTAGTACAATATGTGTGTATACTTTTTTCATTTTCTTAGTTTTTGTGGGATAATGTGCCCCATATTTAGGGGGGGAGAATGCTTTGTTACCACAATTCTTACCATGCCATCTCAGTAAATGCCCTTGTTTCGAAGAAATTGTGTCAACTGCTTAACTATTGAAGGTAAGTTCAGCAATTGTTATAAAAGAAAGAAAAGGAAAACATGCTAGAGTGAGAGAAAATTGTACATTTTATTCATGAACCTTGCAAGATACACTTTACAAGGTTTGGGTACTTCACCTAGGAGTGAAGTAAGAATTAGTCTTCAAAGTCAGGTAATTTATGGTTTTCAGATACTCTTTCCCCTCCATCTTGGATGTTCATAGGCCCTCAGAGTTTGAGTTACAATCTAAAAGGTCCACCCATTCCATGACATGCCCTTAATTTGATTTCCCCTCACATCATCCAACACATGATATGCTAATGAACCCCAATCCTCACAGGGGGTGTGCATGTTAACATTCAATTACCTAATTGAGAAAACTCAGTAGCATTGGGTCAAGATCTCTAGGTCACTCTTGACCAATTTGGGGTTTGGTATTCCAGGAATGGGATTAGGAAAACTCTTCCAGTTTTGTGATTGGCTAGGCCATTTCCCCCTTTGTAATGGATTCCCTAAGGGCTCCCCTCCACATCCTGTGAATACCATCACTCTATATTTCTCAGGGCTCATGAGGCATACTTTTAGGAATATAAGTCCACAAAAACCTTGTTCTCAAGATGTCACCCCACACAGTGAACTTAATGTCTGAGTATGAGATGGTTGGTAGTGGGGGATTATATTTGTTAGAAGTATTACATACATTTAGAGTTATGAATCATGTTTTTCCTTTTATTACTTAGCAAGGGGTTAAGGGATAAAAATTTCCTCGGCTAAATTCATAGTTGTAAATGAGTAGATATCATAGTCTTAGAGTTCTGTGATTATTTTACTTGGCTTAATCTATGAAATATTGGTACCTATTCCTTTATGTTCTTAGCAGGTAAACTCTTTATTGACTGTGCAATAGGAAAGATTTTCCATGGGTGGTCTTTGTGATGTTCAGCAACATATAATTTTCATTTCTCTGTAGGATTATTTCTTATGCATCTGCAATATTTCAATAGTTTGGCTTGGTATCATGTATTTTCAAATGCTTCTGAGGATTTTGTTTAAATTTAAATAAGAAAATAAATTTTTTGCTTATCTTACATTATATCCTTTGTTTTAAAGATGATTTCTCTAGATCCTTTTTTAAAAAGTAAGAACACTCATTTTTGTATGTGAAGATAGGGGAATGGAGAAAGTGAGAAGGGTGACTGGAGGATATTGACTGTGGCAAGGCCTGCCAATTTGTGCTGACTTTATATGTCCTTTTTCTGGACACTGGTCCTTGTTGCATCTTGGGTATTAGACTGAAAATTATAAGATTTGAATCATTCCAATTTCAACTGTTTCCCCCCCTCAAGTTCTCTGTTTCATGTTGATATCTTGAAAAAGATTTACTATGAAATTTTTTTTAATAATAGAATGGAACTTAGTAAAAGGGTAGGTATGTCATAATTCAAGTAAAGGTTTTTGACTTCTTAGCTGCTAAAATGACTATATTGCAAAGTTGTTTTCCTGGTGGTTACATAGAATGGAGTCTAGGGTTAAAATTTCAGGAAATATTCTAAGCTAAGTTGATAGTGCTAGTATGACTGCAAAGTTCTTGCTCATAATATCCAAGGCTGACTCCAAGGAGAGATAGGAGTTATGAAATGACATTTCTCCCCACTTCACAGATATATAGGACAATGGGTTTACAATACTACTTATGTAAACAAACTCTTTTGAAATGTTGGTTAGTTTTACTGAACTTTTCTATTTTTTTTATTCTTTACCATAATGCTAATGGTATCATAATTGTCTTTGATTTCTCATAGCACTCATCATAGAAAGGGGGCTGTTGGAAATAATTATGTCTCACCCCTCTTTCTTTCCACAAGGTGTTATGACTATGATAGGATTTAAATTATAGGTGCATAGTGCTGATGCTTTTCTGGGAACCTAGTCATTATAAGGGAAAGTTTGGGTGAATGAACTATCATAGAATAAATGACTCATGCCCCATGAGAAGAACCTCCATGCAGGAGTCCACATCATGCCACATCCACATATAATTTTCAAGATGGCATCGCATAATAAAAGGCTGTAAACTCCATAGAATGTGAAAGTTAAGCTTAAAATCAGAACAATATTAGTTTGATTTGGTGATGAAAGGGGGTACTTATAAGCCATTGAACACTTTACAAAAGATTTACTTTGTCCTAACTCCACAAAAATATGAAACAAAGTTAGAGTAGTACTCATTTTCTCTAAATGTCCTTTGCTTTACAGCTGCCCTTGAACCCTCATCTCCATATGGAAATCTATCTGATCAATACTGCAGGATATTATGATTTGTATATACATTGTTATTTGTTACCTACTTCCATTAGATTTTTGCCTTGTAGCAGGGATTGTTTGTCTTTCCTTATATATGAAGTTCTTAGCACAGCATCCAGAACATAGTTGGAGTTTAATATATACTGACCTGACCTTGTTGACCTGATTTGATTTGACTTATAAAGATGAAAGAAAGGGTCAGTAAATGAAAATGAATAAAAAAGAAATTGAAAAGTCCAGTAATAATAGTTAGTGTCAAAAAAAGAGGTGAAGAAGATCTTTCTAATTCCTTCAATGACACCAATAGGTTACTGATACCTAAACCAGGAAAAGTCAAACAATGGAAATTATAGACTGGTTTTCTTAATGAATATGTGTGCAAATATTTTAAATAAAATATTAGAAAAGTTATTATAGCAAGTTATCACTAGGGTAATGAACTATGATCAAGCAGCATTTATACCAGTAATGGTATACCAATCCCAGGAAAACTATCTGTTTAATTGACCATATCAAAAACAAATCTAATAGAAATCATATCACAATAGATACTGAAAAAGCTTTTGACAAAATACAACACCTATTCCTGCTAAAAACACTGGAGAGTATAGGAGTAAATGGAATATTCCTTAAACTTATAAACAGTACTTGGAATTATCTCTGCCCAAGATAGATTCAGAAACTTTATGGAAACAACTATAAAACACTTTTCATACAGAAAAAATAACTGGTCAAATGTCAATTGTTCATTGCTAGGTAAATATAATAAAAATGACAATTCTACCCTAATTTAAATCACTTATTTAGTACCATACCAATCACACTTCCAAAAAATTACTTTAGTGAACTAGGAAAAAATAGTAACTAAATTCACATGGAGCAACAAAATGTCTAGAATATCAAGGAAATTAATGAAAAAATATTGTGAAAGAAGACAGCCTAGCCATATCAGATTTAAAATTATATTATAAAGCATCAGTCAACAAATCTGTTGGCACTGGCTCAGAAATGTAGTGGTGAATCAGTGGAATAGGTCAGTTGCAAAAGACAGAGCAACAAATGACTATAGTAATCTACTGTTTGATAAATGTAAAGATTCCTGCTTCTGGGATAAATACTCACTCTGGTATAAACTAGTTGGGAAAACTGTAAGATATTATGACCAAAACTAGGGAAAGATTAACATCTCACACCCTATACCAAAATAAGGTTGAAATGAGTGAAGGATTTAGATTGAAAAGGTAATATAAGCCAGTTAGGAGAACAGTAGTTTACCTGTCAGATCTATGGAAAGGGGAGCAGTTTATGACCAAAGAAGAGATATGGAACATTACAAAATTAATGATTTCCTTTACATTAAATTTAAAATTTTTTTCATAAACGAAACCACTGCAACAAGATTAAAAGGAATGTATTAAGTTGGGAAATGATTTTAACAGCTAGTGTTTCAGACAAAGGACTTATTTCTAAAATATTTTGACGAGTCAAATTTATAAAAAAAAACACAATCATTCCCAAATTGATAGTCAAAGGATATGGAAAGGCATTTCTAGTCAAAGAAATCAAAGCTAACTCTGGTCATATGAAAAATTGCTCTAAGTCATTATTGATTTCAGAAATGCAAATGAAAATGCAAGTTAAAACATCTCTGACATCTCTGAGATACCTTCTTATAATCTCTCAGATTGGTCAATATGACTAGAAAGGAAAATGATCACTGTTGAAGGGGATGTGCTAAAACTTAGACACTAATGCAATGTTGGTGGAGTTGTGAACTGATGAAACTTTTCTGGAGAGCAATTTGGAATTATGCCCAAAAGGTAATAAGAATATGTATACCCTTTGATCCTGCATTATCACTACTGGGTCTGTATCCTGTAGAGACTACAAAAAGAGTAAAAATCCCAACAATATTCCTAGCAGCTCTTTTTGTAGAATGGAAAGATGTCCATTAACTGAGGAATGACTGAACAAATTGTGATACATGTATATGACAGAATGCTACTGTTCTAGAAGTCATGGGGTCCAGGATTTTGGAAAATCCTGGAAAGACTTGCATGAATTGATGCTGAGTGAAATGATCAGAAAGATCATTATATACTTTGCCAACAATATATGGTAATGATCAACCATTATAGACTTGTTTATTTTTGCAGTATGATGAATCAAAGACAATTTGAAAAGACTTTGTGATAGAAAATATCATTCATATCTAGAGAAGGAAGACCAAAGCTTATTATCTTCAGTTTTTAAAAGGTGCCATATACTCTCAGACTGGCCAATATGAGCAGAAAGGACAATGATCAGTGTTGGAAGGGATGTAGGAAATCTGGGACACTAATACATTTTTGGTGGAGCTGTGACATCCAACCTTTCTGGAGAGCAATTTTGAATCACACCCAAAGGGCAATAAAAATGTGCATACCCTTTGATCTAGCAATACCACTACTGGGTCTATACACTGATGAGTTCATGAAAAAGGGTAAAAACATCACTTGGACAAAAATATGCATAGTAGCTCTGTGGTGGCAAAGAATTGGAAATTGAGTGAATGTCCATCAATTGGAGAATGACTGAACAAATTGTGGTGTATGTACATTATGGAGCATTATTGTTCTATTTGAAACCAGGAGGCATGGGAATTCAGAGAAACCTGGAAAAAATATGTATGAATTGATGCTGAGCAAGATGAACAGAACAGAGAACACTGTACACCCTAACAGCAACAGGAGGTTGATGATCAACAATCACAGACAATTTTGGAGTGTCTGAGATGGAGAATACCATCTGTATCCTGAGAAAGAATTGTGGAGTTTGAACAAAGACTGAAGACTATTTCCTTTAATTAAAAAAAGTTATCTTACTATGCAATTTTGCTATGTCCTTATATGATTTCTCTCTCAACACATTCAACTTAGATCAATGCATAGCATGGAAACAATGTAAAGACTAACAGACTGCCTTCTGTGGGTGGTAGTAGAGAAGGAAGTGAGATTAGGGGAAAATTGTAAAATTCAAAAATAAATAAAATTTTTTAAAAAGAGCTTAAAAAGTTGCCATATATATTGTCATTTTTTTCTCTTTCATATTTTCTTTCTTCAATTTGGATCAGATTCTTCTCTCACAACATGTTCAATATCAATCTGTGTTTAGTATAGTTACAAATATAGAGCCTGTATCAGGCTGCTTTCTGGGAGGGGAAGAGGAAGGGAAGGAAGGGAAGGAGTGAAAAAAAAAATTGTAAAATTCCAAACCTTGAAAAAAAAAGATTGGTTAAAAACTACCATTACATATTATTAGAAAAATAAATAAATAAAATATATTTTCAAAAGAAATTGTAGAACTTTAAGTAGAGGCTAGAAGATGGATGGCCTTGAATGGAATGTTATGAAGTTTGTTTTCTATTCTATAGAGAATTGAAAAATGTTGAAAGTTTTCATAGGATCAATCATAGATTTATATGTGGTTGAGAACTTAAAGACTATCAAATCCTCTTCTAGGAGGAAATTGAGGTACAAATTTGTGAAGTTATTTTCCCAGTTGAAAAATAAGTCTTTATACACACAGAAAATAATCTATAGCCCAAAGGTGGGTCCTTTAAGCTCTAGTTGAAAGCAAAATTACCATGAGTCCTCTGACTCATCACAAAAAAAAAAACACCCATGCACTTCTTCCAAGCAGCATCCTGATTGAAAGAGGCAAAGAGTGACATAGCCCAGAGCAGCACCCAGCCCTCTTTGGTTTGTCCCAAACAAAATTTACCCTATCTCACACTCTTTTCTAACTAATCCTGAGGGGGCAGGAGAGGAGCAACTCAAAAAAGGCCATAGGTTAGGTTAGAAAAGGTAGGCTTAAAGAGGGGGGGCATTTCTCATTTTCCAAAGTTTGAGTAAATCTAGAGTCAGTGTTGTTCCCTTCATGGTCACCAGGAAGATGTTGCTGGTTCCCTAGGCTGGAGCTAGGGTTCCTGTGGTAAAGATTTCACAGATCCATTTGATATCAGAGTGCAAGGGTCAAAAAAAGGAAAAAATTTATTAAAAGTTACAGCAACAAATGGGCAAGGGAAAGAGAAAGCTAGTCAATTAAAGATCTTAGAAAGACTTAAAAATTCTTTAAGCAATAAAGCCATGTGGAGAAGAATTCACAGTGAGATTCTAGGCAACCTGTAACCCGGTCCTGTGGCATAGGAAAGAGATTGAACTGGGTGAATATTTTTTGATGCTGGGAAAAGATACAGAGGATTATGATTGTAACAGAAACAAAACTTGTAATCTTAAAGATGTTGAATCTTGTTAAATTGGGCAGAGATTCACTACTCTTAAGATGTAAAGCAGCTACTGTTGTTTCATTGTTTAATGTAAAATTTGTATCCTGATCTCCTTATCTTTGCCCTCTAACTAATTCCCAGTCCAGTAAGAGAAAGGGAGTTCACCCTTTGCCCTCTGGATGAGAGGCAAGACATAAAAACCTGGGTTGTACTCCACTCAGGGTGGCCAGTCTTCTCCGACATGTTGGCCCAGTCAGCTCTGCATGACTGCTCTTTTGTCTCTGTCTCCCTTTCCCTACCATTTTCTTATGTGTTGTAACTTCTTTTAATAAATTTTTATTTTCTTTCCACTCTTGCTTTCTTGAGTCTGAATAATGATTCCTCATAGGTAAAACCAAACTTAAGTAGCCAGCAGCTACACTTTCCTTAAATACACTTATGTGGTGGGAGAAAACATGAGCTGCAAATAATGAATGGCTAACACCTGGTGTATGATAGTATTCATTGAGTATGAGTAGCATTCACTGTGTGACCAAGATCAGGCTACTGTTAAAGTCCAGAGTGGCTTAGGAAATAGGTTTACAAGAACTTATAGAGGATGGAGAAACTTTTAATAGTACAGAAAAAACTGAAATATTTATTTCCAGTAGAAAAAAGAGTAAGTATTTCTCTGTGCCCAGGGTTTCCCTACTTCACAGGATCACAAAGTTAGTAAATATCTGAGGTGGGATTTAAAGTCAGGTCTTAACTGATACCAAGTTCAAAGTCCATCCAAAATTTCACTGTTCTATTTTGAATTTGAAGAGCTGTGAAAAGAGTTGGACATTAGGAATATTATTCTTACATAATTTGTAGTTAATTTGGGGCTGGTTAGAGATTAGCATCAAGGAGGCTACTTAATAACTACTGCAAAATAATTACTTCATTATGATTAATGGTTTGCCTTTGCATTAGTCATTACATATTGCTTTTATGGTAAGAAGATCTGAATCTGAAGTTTGAATCCTATTCACTACCTGTGAGAGCTTTGAAGAATCTTTCTTGACCTTAGTATACTTTTGTAAATGTGAGTTGAAGATATTTCTATGGCTAAATTCTGGGTCTGTGAATCTGTTGAATGTAAACACAAAGATTTTGAGTTAAAATGAAATCAAAATAATATGTATAAGGGGTGGAATAGTGATCAGGACACTCTTAATCACTTGATTCCCTCTTGCCCAGTTAGGCTTAGTGGATAAAATAATAGCTTACGGAATAATTTGGAATTAAAGTTTTAAGTGTAGAGCTCATTCTTTTTTTAAAATTTTATTTATTTATTTAAGGCAATGGGGTTAAGTGATTTGCCCAAAGTCACATAGCTAGGCAGTTATTAAGTGTCTGAGTTCATATTTGAACTCAGGTCCTCCTGACTCCAGGGCCAGTGCTCTATCCACTGTATCACCTAGCTGCCCCCCGTAGAACTCTTTCTATACTTCTTTACATGGTATAAAATAATTCTTTCACCAAATTTGTTGAATCAGCAGGCAGCTAACTAATGAATAAGTCCACCCTCAATGGCCTTTTAAAAAGAGGACATGCTTTCTAGGGATTCAGTTAAGAGTTGAGCCAGGAGACAGCTAAGAGCAACTCAACCTCATCATGCCTACAATCCAAATCACTCTGGGTTTCATTGATTTGGCCCACAAAGGTCCCAATTGTCCCAAAACAATTGGTCATTGTTTTGGTGTTGATGATTTTAGAGTGAATATAATTACCAATTGTTTCTGTTCTGGCCAGAAGCCTTGAGGGTCTTCCCCTTCCAGTTTGGTTGTTTGAATCCTCAGACCAGCCCATCTTTTGACTCATTTTAAAAAATCTAGCCTTAAATCACTGAATGGATATTGATATACACAAACTGAGATCAGAGAAAGAATTTAGATTACAATGGCCAAGATCTTCCACTACATCTGACATCACCTCCAGCCATCTAGACTTTTGTCTTGCTATTGAACTTATATGACCCTGGGGGAGAGTCTGAGGCTAAGTAAACAAGTAAGACTATAAATCTTGCTTACTTAAACTCAATTCACTTGCAAATTAAGACACTGACCTACTAATGCCTTTGGTCCTCTTTGAGAACAAAAAATGAATTACAAGGATAGCAGAAGATATAAAGACTGAAGTAGAGAAAGGATAGCAGAAAAAGTATTCTTTGAAAAACAGTGAAATGCTCACCTTTTGTGTGACAAATCTCCTGCCCCTCCCCCACTTCATTTAATATGATTTTTTGATGCATACTTACTTTTCAGTCTACCATAACCATTAGGAAGGGGGCTCAATCAGTTAATGCATGAATCAGAAGGAGTGTTGTGAAGCAGGAGACAGTCAGCTCTAGTAATTAAGAATTGAACTGTGTATAGAAATTGACCCAGGTTGTTTAGTTGAGCTACATGGTAAGCAGAGATACTGAGCCTAGAGAAAATTGCTGAAGCATAATACAATAATGAAAAGGACACTGTGACCTTGCAGTATCAGAAATGTCAGATGTATTGGCCAAATTTGTCAGGCAAGTATATTTCTCTTTACTAGTACAATATGTGTGTATACTTTTTTTCATTTTTCTTAGTTTTTGTGGGATAATGTGCCCCATATTTAGGGGGGGAGAATGCTTTGTTACCACAATTCTTACCATGCCATCTCAGTAAATGCCCTTGTTTCGAAGAAATTGTGTCAACTGCTTAACTATTGAAGGTAAGTTCAGCAATTGTTATAAAAGAAAGAAAAGGAAAACATGCTAGAGTGAGAGAGGATTACAATCATACATTAGGAAGGGCATTATAGGTAGAGGGAAGAGTATATATAAAGAAATAGGAAAATTCAATGCATATTCAGTGAATTATGAATAGTTTAATTTGACTAGATTATAGACTTTGGGGAAAGAAATATGTGTATCTTCTCTGTCTACCCTTCCCCCACTCAAAAGACTATTAATTATTTAAGAATAAGAACTATTTCCTTTTTGACTTTGTATCTCCAGGAACTGTGTCTCCAAATGACAGTGCCTGAAATAAGAATAGAAGTCACATAAATTGGACTTCCTGCCAAGATGATGGAGAAACGCCAGATACTGTTTCCTGGCTTTCCCTCAGAACTGAAATGAATTAAGCCTCTTATAGAACTCACAAAATAACAGGGGAACATCTTCCAACAAGGTTTGTCCTAACGGGAGCTTGGGCATGCCCAGGACAGAGGGTAGAGATGAAGCACACAGGCAGCAAGGTGGAGCAAGTGACTAACCTGAGAACCAGAGTGGTGAGAACAGAAGCCTTTGCCAGGTGGGTGGTAGATGGACTGGGAGAGCTGCATGCATGGCAGCCCTGGATTCCAGTTTGACCAGTTTGACTGGTCTGGATTGCATTAATTGTAAACCCTGGGTGTTCCCAACAGAGCCCTGGACATATCTGTGGGGAAACAGGACCAGGTGTTCACACCTTTCCCCCAAGGCCTGGGTATGGGCAGCAGACTTCCCCAGTACTGACTATCCAGAGAGACCTCCTAATATTTTTAGCCATGAAAAGCCTAACCCAGGGACTGGGTTGTGTGATATCAGCCCAGATCCAGTCCCAGGCCTAGGGGATCCCCAACACAGACAATCCAGAGAGAGCTTCTTGTGTTCCTTACTACTTGGTTCACTGAGGAAACCCCTGGAATTTCCTAATCCCAGTAAGCAAGGCCTTAAGGATTCTCAACACCAAAGGTTTGTGAACAAGCCCCTACCCCAACACAAGACCCCATGGAAAACTAACATCCCAAAATGAACAAAGGTCAGCCCAAAGCAGGGTCTGTTGAATAGAGATACCTTGGAGATAAGGATATTAGCTCTGTAAAGGACAGAAGGGACACTATATGTGAAGCTTCAGAGGAGAATCTGAATTGTTCTCCATCTCTTCTTAGAAAAGATCAGAAAGGAGTTTAAAATAATCAAATGAAAAAAATTAGGGGAAAAATGCAAGAGACAATTAACACCATGTAAGAGAAAATTAACATATTACAACAAAAAATGATAGAAGAAAAATCCTTTAAAAATACAATTGAACAAATGCAAAAAAGAAAATAATTCCCTCAAAAACACAATTGGACAAATGGAAAATGATAGCAAACTACTTTTTTTTTAGTTTTTTTTTTTGCAAGGCAAATAGGGTTAAGTGGCTTGCCCAAGGCCACACAGCTAGGTAATTATTAAGTGTTTGAGACTGGATTTGAACCCAGGTACTCCTGACTCCAGGGCTGGTGCTTTATCCACTGTGTCACCTAGCCACCCTGAAAACTACTTTTAAAAATAGAATTGACCAACTGTGTGACCTTGGGTAAGTCACTTAACCCCATTGCCTTGCCAAAAAAAATAGAATTGAACAAATGGAAAAGGAGCTAAATGGAGAAAATTCCTCTATGAAAAATACATTGGAATCTATGGTAGCTAATGACTTCACGAGACACCAGGAATATGTCAAATAAAATTTTAAAAATGAAAAAAATGGAAGAAAATTTAAAATGCTTCATTGGTAAAACAGCTGAGTTGGAAAACAGATCCAAGAGAGACTACTTAAAACTACTTGAAACCCTTGATCAAAAAAGAGCCTAGATTCCATTCATCAGGATAGAGTAAAGGAGATCTGCCCTGACATCCTAGGAACCAGAGGTCAAAATAGTTGTGAAAGAATCCATTGTGCTTAAACTCCAGAATTATCAGATC
This sequence comes from Macrotis lagotis, assembly GCF_037893015.1. Lineage (NCBI taxonomy): Eukaryota > Metazoa > Chordata > Mammalia > Peramelemorphia > Peramelidae > Macrotis > Macrotis lagotis. The sequence goes on from NC_133666.1 coordinate 116,209,628, forward strand.
AAGGAAAAATCTTGCAAGCAGCCAGAAAGAGCAATTCAAATACCACATAATTCAAATACCAAGTAGTCATAATCAGAATTACACAGCACCTGTTTGCATCAGAATTAAGGGATAGATGGCCCTGGAGTATGATATTCTGGAGAACAAGAGGGTTTGGATTTCAATCAAGAATCAACTGTTCAGCAAAAGTGAACCTTCTCTTTCAGCGGAAAAGATGACCATTTATCAAACTAGATGGATTTCAAACTTTTCTGATGAAAAGACTAGAACTGAACAGATAATTTGACCTTCAAACAGCAGACTCAAGGGATACATGAAAAAATAGAGGAAAAGGAAAAAAAACAGATATCCTATAAGATTAAGATGACTGCATCCCCATCTAAGAGAAAGAATAAATTATAAATACCTATTTAAATACCAAATTGGAAATTCTGAAAATTAAAGGAGAAATTAATAAAATTGAAAGCAATAAAACTGTTGAATTAATTAATAAAAACCAAGAGTTGGTTTTATGAAAAAAAAACAATAACTTGATAAACTTTTGGTTAATTTGATTTAAAAAAGAAAGAAGAAAGCCAAATTACTAGTATCAAAAATGAAAAAGGTGAATTCTCCACCAATGAGGAGGAAATTAAAATAATATTTTGGAGATATTTTGCCCAACTATATGCCAATAATCTGATAATCTAATGAAATAGATGAATATTTATAAAAATATTAATTGTCCAGATTAAAAGAAGAGGAAATTGAATACTTAAATAGGCCCATCTTAGAAAAAGAAATTCAACAAGTCATCAATGAACTCCCTAAGAAAAAAATCTCCAGGGTCAGATGAATTCACAAGTGAATTCTACCAAAACATTCAAGGAACAATTAGTTCAAATTCTATATAAATTATTCAAAAAAAGAGGTGAAGAAGATCTTTCTAATTCCTTCAATGACACCAATAGGTTACTGATACCTAAACCAGGAAAAGTCAAAACAATGGAAATTATAGACTGGTTTTCTTAATGAATATGTGTGCAAATATTTTAAATAAAATATTAGAAAAGTTATTATAGCAAGTTATCACTAGGGTAATGAACTATGATCAAGCAGCATTTATACCAGTAATGGTATACCAATCCCAGGAAAACTATCTGTTTAATTGACCATATCAAAAACAAATCTAATAGAAATCATATCACAATAGATACTGAAAAAGCTTTTGACAAAATACAACACCTATTCCTGCTAAAAACACTGGAGAGTATAGGAGTAAATGGAATATTCCTTAAACTTATAAACAGTACTTGGAATTATCTCTGCCAAGATAGATTCAGAAACTTTATGGAAACAACTATAAAACACTTTTCATACAGAAAAAATAACTGGTCAAATGTCAATTGTTCATTGCTAGGTAAATATAATAAAAATGACAATTCTACCTAATTTAAATCACTTATTTAGTACCATACCAATCACACTTCCAAAAAATTACTTTAGTGAACTAGGAAAAAATAGTAACTAAATTCACATGGAGCAACAAAATGTCTAGAATATCAAGGAAATTAATGAAAAAATATTGTGAAAGAAGACAGCCTAGCCATATCAGATTTAAAATTATATTATAAAGCATCAGTCAACAAATCTGTTTGGCACTGGCTCAGAAATGTAGTGGTGAATCAGTGGAATAGGTCAGTTGCAAAAGACAGAGCAACAAATGACTATAGTAATCTACTGTTTGATAAATGTAAAGATTCCTGCTTCTGGGATAAATACTCACTCTGGTATAAACTGTTGGGAAAACTGTAAGATATTATGACCAAAACTAGGGAAAGATTAACATCTCACACCCTATACCAAAATAAGGTTGAAATGAGTGAAGGATTTAGATTGAAAAGGTAATATAAGCCAGTTAGGAGAACAGTAGTTTACCTGTCAGATCTATGGAAAGGGGAGCAGTTTATGACCAAAGAAGAGATATGGAACATTACAAAATTAATGATTTCCTTTACATTAAATTTAAAATTTTTTTCATAAACGAAACCACTGCAACAAGATTAAAAGGAATGTATTAAGTTGGGAAATGATTTTAACAGCTAGTGTTTCAGACAAAGGACTTATTTCTAAAATATTTTGACGAGTCAAATTTATAAAAAAAAAACACAAATCATTCCCAAATTGATAGTCAAAGGATATGGAAAGGCATTTCTAGTCAAAGAAATCAAAGCTAACTCTGGTCATATGAAAAATTGCTCTAAGTCATTATTGATTTCAGAAATGCAAATGAAAATGCAAGTTAAAACATCTCTGACATCTCTGAGATACCTTCTTATAATCTCTCAGATTGGTCAATATGACTAGAAAGGAAAATGATCACTGTTGAAGGGGATGTGCTAAAACTTAGACACTAATGCAATGTTGGTGGAGTTGTGAACTGATGAAACTTTTCTGGAGAGCAATTTGGAATTATGCCCAAAAGGTAATAAGAATATGTATACCCTTTGATCCTGCATTATCACTACTGGGTCTGTATCCTGTAGAGACTACAAAAAGAGTAAAAATCCCAACAATATTCCTAGCAGCTCTTTTTGTAGAATTGGAAAGATGTCCATTAACTGAGGAATGACTGAACAAATTGTGATACATGTATATGACAGAATGCTACTGTTCTAGAAGTCATGGGGTCCAGGATTTTGGAAAATCCTGGAAAGACTTGCATGAATTGATGCTGAGTGAAATGATCAGAAAGATCATTATATACTTTGCCAACAATATATGGTAATGATCAACCATTATAGACTTGTTTATTTTTGCAGTATGATGAATCAAAGACAATTTGAAAAGACTTTGTGATAGAAAATATCATTCATATCTAGAGAAGGAAGACCAAAGCTTATTATCTTCAGTTTTTAAAAGGTGCCATATACTCTCAGACTGGCCAATATGAGCAGAAAGGACAATGATCAGTGTTGGAAGGGATGTAGGAAATCTGGGACACTAATACATTTTTGGTGGAGCTGTGACATCCAACCTTTCTGGAGAGCAATTTTGAATCACACCCAAAGGGCAATAAAAATGTGCATACCCTTTGATCTAGCAATACCACTACTGGGTCTATACACTGATGAGTTCATGAAAAAGGGTAAAAACATCACTTGGACAAAAATATGCATAGTAGCTCTGTGGTGGCAAAGAATTGGAAATTGAGTGAATGTCCATCAATTGGAGAATGACTGAACAAATTGTGGTGTATGTACATTATGGAGCATTATTGTTCTATTTGAAACCAGGAGGCATGGGAATTCAGAGAAACCTGGAAAAAATATGTATGAATTGATGCTGAGCAAGATGAACAGAACAGAGAACACTGTACACCCTAACAGCAACAGGAGGTTGATGATCAACAATCACAGACAATTTTGGAGTGTCTGAGATGGAGAATACCATCTGTATCCTGAGAAAGAATTGTGGAGTTTGAACAAAGACTGAAGACTATTTCCTTTAATTAAAAAAAGTTATCTTACTATGCAATTTTGCTATGTCTTATATGATTTCTCTCTCAACACATTCAACTTAGATCAATGCATAGCATGGAAACAATGTAAAGACTAACAGACTGCCTTCTGTGGGTGGTAGTAGAGAAGGAAGTGAGATTAGGGGAAAATTGTAAAATTCAAAAATAAATAAAATTTTTTAAAAAGAGCTTAAAAAGTTGCCATATATATTGTCATTTTTTTCTCTTTCATATTTTCTTTCTTCAATTTGGATCAGATTCTTCTCTCACAACATGTTCAATATCAATCTGTGTTTAGTATAGTTACAAATATAGAGCCTGTATCAGGCTGCTTTCTGGGAGGGGAAGAGGAAGGGAAGGAAGGGAAGGAGTGAAAAAAAAAATTGTAAAATTCCAAACCTTGAAAAAAAAAGATTGGTTAAAAACTACCATTACATATTATTAGAAAAATAAATAAATAAAATATATTTTCAAAAGAAATTGTAGAACTTTAAGTAGAGGCTAGAAGATGGATGGCCTTGAATGGAATGTTATGAAGTTTGTTTTCTATTCTATAGAGAATTGAAAAATGTTGAAAGTTTTCATAGGATCAATCATAGATTTATATGTGGTTGAGAACTTAAAGACTATCAAATCCTCTTCTAGGAGGAAATTGAGGTACAAATTTGTGAAGTTATTTTCCCAGTTGAAAAATAAGTCTTTATACACACAGAAAATAATCTATAGCCCAAAGGTGGGTCCTTTAAGCTCTAGTTGAAAGCAAAATTACCATGAGTCCTCTGACTCATCACAAAAAAAAAAACACCCATGCACTTCTTCCAAGCAGCATCCTGATTGAAAGAGGCAAAGAGTGACATAGCCCAGAGCAGCACCCAGCCCTCTTTGGTTTGTCCCAAACAAAATTTACCCTATCTCACACTCTTTTCTAACTAATCCTGAGGGGCAGGAGAGGAGCAACTCAAAAAAGGCCATAGGTTAGGTTAGAAAAGGTAGGCTTAAAGAGGGGGGGCATTTCTCATTTTCCAAAGTTTGAGTAAATCTAGAGTCAGTGTTGTTCCCTTCATGGTCACCAGGAAGATGTTGCTGGTTCCCTAGGCTGGAGCTAGGGTTCCTGTGGTAAAGATTTCACAGATCCATTTGATATCAGAGTGCAAGGGTCAAAAAAAGGAAAAAATTTATTAAAAGTTACAGCAACCAAATGGGCAAGGGAAAGAGAAAGCTAGTCAATTAAAGATCTTAGAAAGACTTAAAAATTCTTTAAGCAATAAAGCCATGTGGAGAAGAATTCACAGTGAGATTCTAGGCAACCTGTAACCCGGTCCTGTGGCATAGGAAAGAGATTGAACTGGGTGAATATTTTTTGATGCTGGGAAAAGATACAGAGGATTATGATTGTAACAGAAACAAAACTTGTAATCTTAAAGATGTTGAATCTTGTTAAATTGGGCAGAGATTCACTACTCTTAAGATGTAAAGCAGCTACTGTTGTTTCATTGTTTAATGTAAAATTTGTATCCTGATCTCCTTATCTTTGCCCTCTAACTAATTCCCAGTCCAGTAAGAGAAAGGGAGTTCACCCTTTGCCCTCTGGATGAGAGGCAAGACATAAAAACCTGGGTTGTACTCCACTCAGGGTGGCCAGTCTTCTCCGACATGTTGGCCCAGTCAGCTCTGCATGACTGCTCTTTTGTCTCTGTCTCCCTTTCCCTACCATTTTCTTATGTGTTGTAACTTCTTTTAATAAATTTTTATTTTCTTTCCACTCTTGCTTTCTTGAGTCTGAATAATGATTCCTCATAGGTAAAACCAAACTTAAGTAGCCAGCAGCTACACTTTCCTTAAATACACTTATGTGGTGGGAGAAACATGAGCTGCAAATAATGAATGGCTAACACCTGGTGTATGATAGTATTCATTGAGTATGAGTAGCATTCACTGTGTGACCAAGATCAGGCTACTGTTAAAGTCCAGAGTGGCTTAGGAAATAAGGTTTACAAGAACTTATAGAGGATGGAGAAACTTTTAATAGTACAGAAAAAACTGAAATATTTATTTCCAGTAGAAAAAAGAGTAAGTATTTCTCTGTGCCCAGGGTTTCCCTACTTCACAGGATCACAAAGTTAGTAAATATCTGAGGTGGGATTTAAAGTCAGGTCTTAACTGATACCAAGTTCAAAGTCCATCCAAAATTTCACTGTTCTATTTTGAATTTGAAGAGCTGTGAAAAGAGTTGGACATTAGGAATATTATTCTTACATAATTTGTAGTTAATTTGGGGCTGGTTAGAGATTAGCATCAAGGAGGCTACTTAATAACTACTGCAAAATAATTACTTCATTATGATTAATGGTTTGCCTTTGCATTAGTCATTACATATTGCTTTTATGGTAAGAAGATCTGAATCTGAAGTTTGAATCCTATTCACTACCTGTGAGAGCTTTGAAGAATCTTTCTTGACCTTAGTATACTTTGTAAATGTGAGTTGAAGATATTTCTATGGCTAAATTCTGGGTCTGTGAATCTGTTGAATGTAAACAAAAGATTTTGAGTTAAAATGAAATCAAAATAATATGTATAAGGGGTGGAATAGTGATCAGGACACTCTTAATCACTTGATTCCCTCTTGCCCAGTTAGGCTTAGTGGATAAAATAATAGCTTACGGAATAATTTGGAATTAAAGTTTTAAGTGTAGAGCTCATTCTTTTTTTAAAATTTTATTTATTTATTTAAGGCAATGGGGTTAAGTGATTTGCCCAAAGTCACATAGCTAGGCAGTTATTAAGTGTCTGAGTTCATATTTGAACTCAGGTCCTCCTGACTCCAGGGCCAGTGCTCTATCCACTGTATCACCTAGCTGCCCCCCGTAGAACTCTTTCTATACTTCTTTACATGGTATAAAATAATTCTTTCACCAAATTTGTTGAATCAGCAGGCAGCTAACTAATGAATAAGTCCACCCTCAATGGCCTTTTAAAAAGAGGACATGCTTTCTAGGGATTCAGTTAAGAGTTGAGCCAGGAGACAGCTAAGAGCAACTCAACCTCATCATGCCTACAATCCAAATCACTCTGGGTTTCATTGATTTGGCCCACAAAGGTCCCAATTGTCCCAAAACAATTGGTCATTGTTTTGGTGTTGATGATTTTAGAGTGAATATAATTACCAATTGTTTCTGTTCTGGCCAGAAGCCTTGAGGGTCTTCCCCTTCCAGTTTGGTTGTTTGAATCCTCAGACCAGCCCATCTTTTGACTCATTTTAAAAAATCTAGCCTTAAATCACTGAATGGATATTGATATACACAAACTGAGATCAGAGAAAGAATTTAGATTACAATGGCCAAGATCTTCCACTACATCTGACATCACCTCCAGCCATCTAGACTTTTGTCTTGCTATTGAACTTATATGACCCTGGGGGAGAGTCTGAGGCTAAGTAAACAAGTAAGACTATAAATCTTGCTTACTTAAACTCAATTCACTTGCAAATTAAGACACTGACCTACTAATGCCTTTGGTCCTCTTTGAGAACAAAAAATGAATTACAAGGATAGCAGAAGATATAAAGACTGAAGTAGAGAAAGGATAGCAGAAAAAGTATTCTTTGAAAAACAGTGAAATGCTCACCTTTTGTGTGACAAATCTCCTGCCCCTCCCCACTTCATTTAATATGATTTTTTGATGCATACTTACTTTTTCAGTCTACCATAACCATTAGGAAGGGGGCTCAATCAGTTAATGCATGAATCAGAAGGAGTGTTGTGAAGCAGGAGACAGTCAGCTCTAGTAATTAAGAATTGAACTGTGTATAGAAATTGACCCAGGTTGTTTAGTTGAGCTACATGGTAAGCAGAGATACTGAGCCTAGAGAAAATTGCTGAAGCATAATACAATAATGAAAAGGACACTGTGACCTTGCAGTATCAGAAATGTCAGATGTATTGGCCAAATTTGTCAGGCAAGTATATTTCTCTTTACTAGTACAATATGTGTGTATACTTTTTTCATTTTCTTAGTTTTTGTGGGATAATGTGCCCCATATTTAGGGGGGGAGAATGCTTTGTTACCACAATTCTTACCATGCCATCTCAGTAAATGCCCTTGTTTCGAAGAAATTGTGTCAACTGCTTAACTATTGAAGGTAAGTTCAGCAATTGTTATAAAAGAAAGAAAAGGAAAACATGCTAGAGTGAGAGAAAATTGTACATTTTATTCATGAACCTTGCAAGATACACTTTACAAGGTTTGGGTACTTCACCTAGGAGTGAAGTAAGAATTAGTCTTCAAAGTCAGGTAATTTATGGTTTTCAGATACTCTTTCCCCTCCATCTTGGATGTTCATAGGCCCTCAGAGTTTGAGTTACAATCTAAAAGGTCCACCCATTCCATGACATGCCCTTAATTTGATTTCCCCTCACATCATCCAACACATGATATGCTAATGAACCCCAATCCTCACAGGGGGTGTGCATGTTAACATTCAATTACCTAATTGAGAAAACTCAGTAGCATTGGGTCAAGATCTCTAGGTCACTCTTGACCAATTTGGGGTTTGGTATTCCAGGAATGGGATTAGGAAAACTCTTCCAGTTTTGTGATTGGCTAGGCCATTTCCCCCTTTGTAATGGATTCCCTAAGGGCTCCCCTCCACATCCTGTGAATACCATCACTCTATATTTCTCAGGGCTCATGAGGCATACTTTTAGGAATATAAGTCCACAAAAACCTTGTTCTCAAGATGTCACCCCACACAGTGAACTTAATGTCTGAGTATGAGATGGTTGGTAGTGGGGGATTATATTTGTTAGAAGTATTACATACATTTAGAGTTATGAATCATGTTTTTCCTTTTATTACTTAGCAAGGGGTTAAGGGATAAAAATTTCCTCGGCTAAATTCATAGTTGTAAATGAGTAGATATCATAGTCTTAGAGTTCTGTGATTATTTTACTTGGCTTAATCTATGAAATATTGGTACCTATTCCTTTATGTTCTTAGCAGGTAAACTCTTTATTGACTGTGCAATAGGAAAGATTTTCCATGGGTGGTCTTTGTGATGTTCAGCAACATATAATTTTCATTTCTCTGTAGGATTATTTCTTATGCATCTGCAATATTTCAATAGTTTGGCTTGGTATCATGTATTTTCAAATGCTTCTGAGGATTTTGTTTAAATTTAAATAAGAAAATAAATTTTTTGCTTATCTTACATTATATCCTTTGTTTTAAAGATGATTTCTCTAGATCCTTTTTTAAAAAGTAAGAACACTCATTTTTGTATGTGAAGATAGGGGAATGGAGAAAGTGAGAAGGGTGACTGGAGGATATTGACTGTGGCAAGGCCTGCCAATTTGTGCTGACTTTATATGTCCTTTTTCTGGACACTGGTCCTTGTTGCATCTTGGGTATTAGACTGAAAATTATAAGATTTGAATCATTCCAATTTCAACTGTTTCCCCCCCTCAAGTTCTCTGTTTCATGTTGATATCTTGAAAAAGATTTACTATGAATTTTTTTTTAATAATAGAATGGAACTTAGTAAAAGGGTAGGTATGTCATAATTCAAGTAAAGGTTTTTGACTTCTTAGCTGCTAAAATGACTATATTGCAAAGTTGTTTTCCTGGTGGTTACATAGAATGGAGTCTAGGGTTAAAATTTCAGGAAATATTCTAAGCTAAGTTGATAGTGCTAGTATGACTGCAAAGTTCTTGCTCATAATATCCAAGGCTGACTCCAAGGAGAGATAGGAGTTATGAAATGACATTTCTCCCCACTTCACAGATATATAGGACAATGGGTTTACAATACTACTTATGTAAACAAACTCTTTTGAAATGTTGGTTAGTTTTACTGAACTTTTCTATTTTTTTTATTCTTTACCATAATGCTAATGGTATCATAATTGTCTTTGATTTCTCATAGCACTCATCATAGAAAGGGGGCTGTTGGAAATAATTATGTCTCACCCCTCTTTCTTTCCACAAGGTGTTATGACTATGATAGGATTTAAATTATAGGTGCATAGTGCTGATGCTTTTCTGGGAACCTAGTCATTATAAGGGAAAGTTTGGGTGAATGAACTATCATAGAATAAATGACTCATGCCCCATGAGAAGAACCTCCATGCAGGAGTCCACATCATGCCACATCCACATATAATTTTCAAGATGGCATCGCATAATAAAAGGCTGTAAACTCCATAGAATGTGAAAGTTAAGCTTAAAATCAGAACAATATTAGTTTGATTTGGTGATGAAAGGGGGTACTTATAAGCCATTGAACACTTTACAAAAGATTTACTTTGTCCTAACTCCACAAAAATATGAAACAAAGTTAGAGTAGTACTCATTTTCTCTAAATGTCCTTTGCTTTACAGCTGCCCTTGAACCCTCATCTCCATATGGAAATCTATCTGGTCAATACTGCAGGATATTATGATTTGTATATACATTGTTATTTGTTACCTACTTCCATTAGATTTTTGCCTTGTAGCAGGGATTGTTTGTCTTTCCTTATATATGAAGTTCTTAGCACAGCATCCAGAACATAGTTGGAGTTTAATATATACTGACCTGACCTTGTTGACCTGATTTGATTTGCCTTATAAAGATGAAAGAAAGGGTCAGTAAATGAAAATGAATAAAAAAGAAATTGAAAAGTCCAGTAATAATAGTTAGTGTCAGGAATACTAAAGCATCAAATTGGAAGCGATTGGTGATAGAATTTAAGTGGGCAACAAAAACAAAAAAGATTTTTAAAAATATGCTGTGGTCAAGAGGAGGTTTGAAGAGTCTATTTTGAGCTGGTTAGAATAAAAAAGACAAGAGAAAGTTGAGATTATCAAGCCTCACTTTGCTTCTGTTTTTTTCTTTCAGTAAGAATGACCTTTATGTGGAGAATGGGAACAAAAATTTAATTTAAAATAAACTATTTCTAAATGTGTCAAACTACTATTCTTCCTTTATTTATTTTTTCCTTTGTTTATTTTTTTTCTCAGCAAGTATGTTTTTAGAAAAATAATATCAATCATCATTATTATTGTTAGAATCTCTTTACAAAGTCTTGAACCAAAGCCAGAAAGCAATGGAAAGGGGAGGAGAAAAGGAAGAAGAGAATGGTGTTATTTATGTAAGCACAGAACTGTGAAATTTCTCAGAAAAAGAACTCCTTAATATAGTGCTCATTCTAAAGCCATTCCAAAATCCCTAGGTTTGTTCAAATGAAATCATCAAAATCTCATTTTCATTTCAATGTTTGTTTGGGTGAAAGGCAAGGAATCCTTTCTAGACACTTGTCTGTATGGCAGACTAATTAGTGCTTTCAGATGCCTTGGCTTTACTTCCTTTGTTCAGCTAGAAATTTTTTTTTTTATTGTAAATTATGAAGGGGTTTGAGGTAGAAATTTGGCAAGAAAAAGCCCTATAACTATAGGAAGATAAATTTTAGAACTGAGTTAAATTGAATTGAGCAAATCAATGTTTCATAGGACAGATATATTGGAACCCTTGGTCCTAGATAATATTTTTCTCATTGATCTAAATTAAATTAAAATCCCCTGTTTAGTTGACAGATTACTACAATAAAGCATCTGCTCAATAAATTGAAAGAATTATAACTTTAATGAAATAAAAGAAAAAGTTGGTCAGAAGCACAGATATTGGAGAACAAAGTGACCTAGACTCTTTTTTTAAATAAAGTTTTAATTTATTTTGAGCTTCACAATTTTTCCCTCAATCTTACTTCCCCCCAACCCCCACAGAAGGCAATCTGTTAGTCTTTATATTGTTTCCATGGTATAAATTGATCCAAATCCAAGAATCATAAACTATAAGAGATAGCAAGATCAGGCAATAAGGTATCAGGTTTTTATTACTAAATTTAAGGTAATAGTCCTTGGTCTTTGTTCAAGCTTCATAGTTCTTTCTCTGGATACAGATGGTATTCTTCATTGAAGAGAGCCCCAAATTGTCCCTGATTGTTGCACTGATGGAATGAGTGAGTGCATCAAGGTTGATCATCACACCCATGTTGCTGTTAGGGTGTATAGTGTTTTTTTGGTTCTGGTCATCTCACTCAGCATCAGTTCATGCAAATCCTTCCAGGTGTATCCCTGAATTGCCAACCCTCCTGGTTTCTAATAGAACAATAGTGTTCCATGACATACATATACCACAGTTTGCTAAGCCATTCCCCAATTGAAGGACATTTACTGGATTTCCAATTCTTTGCCACCACAAACAGGGCTGCTATGAATATTTTTTATGTGATGTTTTTACCCTTTTTTCATCATCTCTTCAGGGTAGAGACCCAGTAGTGGTATTGCTGGATCAAAGGGTATGCATATTTTTGTTGCCCTTTGGGCATAGTTCCAAATTGCTCTCCAGAAAGCTGGATTAGTTCACAGCTCCACCAACAATGTAATAGTGTCCCAGACTTCCCACAACCCTTCCAACAATGATCATTATCCTTTCTGGTCATATTGGCCAGTCTGAGAGGTGTGAGGTGGTACCTTAGAGAAGCTTTAATTTGTCTTTTGCTAATAAGTAATGATTTAAAGGAATTTTTCATATGACTATGGATTGCTTTGATCTCATCTGTAAATTGCCTTTGCATATCCTTTGACCATTTGTCAATTGGGGAATGGCTTTTTTTTTTAAATTTGACTCAGTTCTCTGTATATTTTAGAAATGAGTCCTTTGTCAGGAAACAGTTGTAAAGATTGTTTCCCAGTTTACTGCATTTCTTTTGATCTTAGTTACAGTGGTTTTATCTGTGCAAAAGATTTTTAATTTAATGTAATCGATATCATCTAGTTTGTTTTTAGTGATGTTCTCCATCTCTTCCTTAGTCATAAATTGCTTCCCTTTCCATAGATCTGACAGGTAAACTAGTCCTTGATCTTCTAGTTTGATATAATATATTTTTTTATGTCTATATCCCATATCCATTTGGATCTTATCTTGGTATAGGATGTGAGGTGTTGGTCTAATCTAAGTTTACTCCATACTAACTTCCAATTATCCCAGCAATTTTTATCGAAGAGAGAGTTTTTATCCTGATAGCTGAACTCTTTGGTTTTATCAAACATCAGATTACTATAATTGTTTCCTGCTATTTCACCTACTCTATTCCACTGGTCCACCACTCTATTCCTTAGCTAATAGCAGACAGTTTTGATGACTGATGCTTTATAATATAATTTGAGATCTGTTAGGGCTAAGCCACCTTCTTTTGCACTTTTTTTCATTAAATCCCTGGAAATTCTTGACTTTTTATTTCTCCATATGAATTTACTTACAACTTTTTCTAACTCAGTAATTTTCTGAAATTTTGATTGGTAGGGCACTAAACAGGTAGTTTAGTTTTGGTGGAATTGTCATTTTTATTATGTTAGTTCTACCTATCCATGAGCAGTTGATGTTTGCCCAGTTATTGAAATCTGATTTAATTTGTGTGAGAAATGTTTTATAATTGCTTTCAAAAAGTTTCTGAGTTTGCCTTTGAAAATAGACTCCCAGGTATTTTATATTGTCTGAGGTTATTTTGAATTGGATTTCTCTTTCTAGCTCTTCCTGCTGTATCTTGCTAGTCATATATAGAAAAGTTGAGCACCTAGACTCTTTATGTCTGGTGAGAAAAATCTTCTATAAAACTTCATGTGCTAGGCAAATACTAGCACACTAAACCCTTGGAGAAATGAATCAGTAGTATAGGTCTGACTTGATGGGAGTAGATTGAAATCCCATGTCATCATTATGGGTTCCTAACTTTATATTTTATTTATTTTTGAGGAATACAAAATGTAGAAAATTTGACTTCAAATGAAATGTTTTGTGTGGAAGAAGTTTTATAGTATGGAAAGAAGCACTGTCTTTTGAGTCAAATGAATAGGACTCAAATCCTCATTCTGATACTTAACACCTGTGAGATTTTGAGTAAATCACTTAGCCTCCCCATGCCTCAGTTTCCCTATCTGGGTCTTGGACTATAATCCTATGATTGAAAGATCAGAGAGTATGATCGATTTGAGATGGGGAGAGCAATTATTTAATATATGGAAGAGAAGACCAATGGTAGCATTCTTACGCCATCAGAAGTTAGTCACTAGCAAAATAACAGGAAATAGATTTTAAATTCAAAATGAGTGATTATAGTCAAATAAAAGAATGTGCTACTTGGGGTTCCTTATAGTTGGTAAGCAGTAACAGAGTTAGGTTTAGGAAATTTTTTCCTAATTTAAAAGAAAAAAAGAATTATATTCTTAATTTGGTTAGGTATTTTTGGTGAGTATTCTTGGAGTGAAGGAAAATGATAATGACAAGAAGTCTTCATGAATTCTCTCTTCTTCCTGCCTCTGCCCATTGAGAAGCCACATAATATATTAGTTGTACAAGTGAAGTAGTCATGTTTCAAAAAAACAAGAAAAAACAAGAAACACAATGTAAAAATTTATATACATTTATCTACACTCGGAGTTTGACCAATACTCTCTCAGGAGGTGGATAGAATTTTTCATCATGGGTTCTTTGGATCATTATCTTGCTCAGAGTAACATTATCTTGATTACCTTTACAATATTGCCATTACTGTGTACAATGTTCACCTGGTTTTGTTTGCTTTACTCTGTGTAAGTTCATATAAGTCCTATTTTTTTCATAAAACCATCATTCTTATCATTTCTAATAACTTAACAGTGTTTCATCACAGTCACATATCAGAAATTGTTCAGTCATTGATGGACATTTCCTCAATTTCCAGTTCTTTTCCACCACAAAGAAAAGAGTTGTTATCAAATTTTTTGTACATATTTGCCTTTATCTTTGATTACTGTGAGTTATAGATCTAGTAATGGTATTTCTAGGCATTAATATAGTTTTATAGTCCTTTAGACATAGGTCTAAATTGTTCCAGAGCACAGTATTGAGTTTTTATTTTTTTGACCCTGCTCTCTAGAAGTAAGCAATCCCCTTTGGGGATAGTTCTAAATTGTTCTCCAGAATGATTGGATTAGTTCACAATTCTACAACAGTGTTCTAGTGTATGCTTTGGTCCTTTCCCTGAAAAGGATCCTGATTCCCTGTGACCAAAAGAAATACAATTTCTTAGGGTACCGACTCACTTATGATTTGCAAGCACTTTTTCTGCCCTAGAAGTGTGGCCCAGCAGTATGGAGTTACTAAACAGTACATTGTCCAATTTTCAGTACTAGCACAGGAGTCCTTTATAATCTCTTTATGATAATTTGCTAGATTCCCCTACTGAGTCTGGATCAGAGCTACTGAAGGTGCTGCTGCTATTGCTACCCTCAAAGCCCACCACTGATGTTGCTGCCATGTGGGGTCTGGGATGGTTCCTGATATCACAGACTTCTGCTCCCCTATGTTATCTTGGTCTACAAAAATATCTCATGGTTAGAAAAATATCTCATTTGACTTTTTGTTGGCTCTGCCATGCCAGAATTCACTTTATTTGGAGGGAATATTGGAAGAAATACCTGTTTCCTTTCCTTCTTCTTGTACATGGGTCTCTGTTGTGTGTCTGGAGTAATTTTATAAAACGGGAAGCATGTAGGTAAGATATATGGCAGGCCACCCTCAGAGAAGGACAGCTCATGTAACTCAGGTCTCCCATTGCTTCTAATGTCCACTCAACCTGCTTTCTAAATCTCCCTTATGCTAGGTACCATTTTCTGTTGAACCTGCACCTGAAGGTTGTATGCCTCTGCTTCGTTCTAAATAACCCATCTCTACTGTTCTTCATCTCTTTTTCTGCTGGACTTCAATTGCAATCTTACGTGGAAATACTATTTCTACTTTGTGAGTAGAGAAGTCAATTTCTTTTAGCCTATATCCTTAAGTTTTAACTTTTTGAGAATGATACATTCCTTATATACCTAGCTAGAAGACCAAGAAGGAAAACTTTAATTGCTTTTTCCCCATAAGAAGAACATGAGTCTTTGCCCAGAGGTTAAGCTCTTTTTGAATACAGAAAAGCTAATACATTGGAATCACAGGGGTCTAATCAAGATTTAAATTCATTTTTTTTTCTTCTGGCTAACTTAGGGTTAGATAGATCCTTTCATTTCTTTCAATTCCTTTTTGACAACCTTTATCTCTGTCAAATGTTGTCATCTAAGAAACCCCAAAGGAACTTCTTGGTATGAGGTACCACAGTTTTCCTCAGACCCCTCAAAATCCTTTGGATGTTATTATGCAAATAAATGCATTTGAATGAATCCCAAAACTAAAGTAATAGGAAAAGGTCATTGTTCTCTTTTGAACCTTTATACCTAACTTTATATATATACATATATGTTAAATATATATATTTTATCTATAATATATATGGGAAGCATTAAAGGTACTGTCATACACATACAAGTATAGAGTTGATTATAAAGAAAAAAACTGAACAAAAATATAGTATAATCTATGGCCATGGATAATATTAATTTTTAGTAGTTAACATGTGCAAGGGTCCTATTTCATATAAAAGATAAATAATACTTTGAGCAATATTCTCAAGGGAGTGATAGTTTCTTCAAAATAAGTTAATTTACCTATTTGGATGTCCACTATTGAACACATTTAATTTATTTAAAGAGCTTTTGAAAAATTTTTTTCTAAGAAGAACAGAAATTTAATCTGGAAGATTATGACTTTTCTGTGATATAGCCTCAGATTCATGTTTAACTGAGGCCTTTGTGAAATAAAGATTGTGTCAAGATGGTAATTAGTGAACTTGTACCACTGAGAAGTTATTCTATAATCTACCTAGAAACTTTGAAATGCCTATTTGGTTTTAGGAATTTCAAAATTAGGACAAGGAGGCAATTTCTCCTAGTTAGAATTAGATAAATTTGGCAACCTCCATTTCCTTTCCTTTGACCTCTCAAAACCTTACAACCTCCTTACAGCAACCCCATCACTAGACCTCATTTCCAAAAATAAAAAAAAGAAAATTTATAAGCACACTCACTCAGAAATGAATATGTAGTGAATTCCTTTTTTTGCAAATACATGAAAAGATATTGTGACATTTCTTTTTCTTTTTTTCTTTTTTTAGGTTTTTTTTTTTTGCAAGGCAAATGGGGTCAAGTGGCTTGCCCAAGGCCACACAGCTAGGTAATTATTAGGTGTCTAAGACTGGATTTGAACCCAGGTACTCCTGAATCCAAGGCCAGTGCTTTATCCACTATGTTACCTAGCCGCCCAACATTTCTTTTTCAAATGGATAAATGTGAAAATGATTAGAAAAACTGTAAAGTGTTATACAGATTATTATAATTTATGTATTATTATGAAATAATAT
The DNA here is from genome assembly GCF_037893015.1 of Macrotis lagotis. Taxonomy (NCBI): domain Eukaryota; kingdom Metazoa; phylum Chordata; class Mammalia; order Peramelemorphia; family Peramelidae; genus Macrotis; species Macrotis lagotis. The sequence goes on from NC_133666.1 coordinate 116,226,436, forward strand.
GGTTATTTCTATATTAGAAGATTTTTAAAAATACTTTTTGGGAATAGTGGCTCTGTACCTATAGGAAAGACTAAAGAATGAATAAATTTGATTTTTTTTTATGTTGAAGCATCAAAGGACCATATAGCGCCTCTTAATAGAGATGCACATTCTCTTTGAGTGATGGGTTCTAAAAATATTCTCAAAAAAGGTCTCTGATCTAAATTCTAATTCGGTGCACTGTTTTCCACATGAGCATTGGGTGAGACAACTCAGCATGTGTCCCTACTATTTAATGTCAGTCCATGGACTATTCTTAGCATTGACATCTCCAAACTGCTTTACCAGACTGAGCAGATTTTTTCCAACCCGTCACATTTCTTACCCATTGAGCTGCAGATGGAAGAGAATAAAAGCGATACATATATGAAAGGGAACTGGTACAAGTTGTGTTACTTTATATATTTTTTACCTCCTGAATCATGCCCATGAGCAAATCTTAGCAGCTGAGTTAGTATTAGTTGTATATGAAGAAAGTTTTTTTCTTGGTTTCTGGGGAAATGAAACATAGAAATGACAATAACATATATCTGCCAGCCTCTATTACTGCTACTTTTCAAGCTGGCAGAGACTTAGCTTCAAGGTAGAGCTTTCTGGCAGGAGAGAACGAATAATTATGAAGATACATGACTAGCAGATAGTTACGTTTTTCCCCCAGAAGAAAAGAAAGGTTTTTTTTTTATAATGAGTATGTAATAGGTAGAGATAGAATGTACAGAAATTTCATACACATTTTCACAAGAATGTTTTTATTTGAAAACTAGCTGACTTGAAACACACTGAGGAGCTTTCCTTTGTATCATTGTTCAGAACTTTTTGGAATCTTTGAGAAGTTCTTAGATCAAAAGAGTGCTACTCTAAAGGAAAAATCAATTTAATGTTATATAGTCTACTAAAAGATCCAAAAAATAATAAATCTTTGAGATAGATTTGGACTTGTGAGGAAAATGGTCTATGTAATAGTATCTTCTTGCTTTCATCTCTCTCTCCCATTTCCATACCAGTATTGACCATATACTGGTATGAACCTAGAATCTAATTTGACTGCTGGCTTTCCTAAAGGGCCTAAAAAGGACCTTTTGTGAAACAACTGAGAATTTAATGGACATACATGCCCAGTGGCCCAATGAGTGAGGACTGTAACAAAGAATAGAGAAACACTTATTGGTCTTGCATAAAGTTAAAGAGAGAAAAAAGGGGGAAAGAGAGAAAAAGAGAAAAAAAGAATGTGTTTAGAAAAGAGGCAATAATAACTTGCTTTGATTTAGAAATTTAAACTTTACAAAATTTTTCTTCAGAATAGGCCTGAATAATAAATTGTAGTGAGTATAAGTAGCTGGAATGTACAGATGAATAAATGGATTTATCGGAGGGTCGCAAAGTTCAATAATAGTAGAGTTAGAATTCAAACAAGGCTTCCTGACTCTTCAATATTCCTTTCTCAAAATGACATCAGTAGATGTATCTGGATGAGACTTTCTGGAATGCCTTTCAGACAGTTTGATGACTTAGTTGGCAACTCAGTAGAGTATTAGGTCTGGAGTCAGGAAGATTTGTTTTTCAGAGTTCAAATCCAGCTATAGATATCTTGTAGCTATGTGAGTCTGGGCACTTAATTATGTTTGTTCCAGTTTCACATCTGTAAAATGAGCTGGAAGAAGGAAAGGGCAGACTACTTCCATATCTTTGTCAAGAAAAAAGTAGGGCACAACTAAAATGACAGGACAGCAACAACAACAGCAACATGACTCAGTAGATAGAATGTTGTGCTGGGAGTGAGGAAGACTAGATCACTTAGTAATTGTGTGTGACCTTGGGCAAGTCACTTAGCCTTTGTCTCAGTTTTCTCATATATAAAATGAGAGTAATAATAACACCTATCTTACAAATGTTGTTGTGAGAATAAAATGAGATAGTGTTTGTACAGTTTTGTAACAGAAAGGTTCATGTGCTATGCAGACTTTTAATTTGGCCGACTCCTATCTGTCCCACAATGATATGCTCACTATGTCTTTAAATGAGATTGTAATGATTAATATACTTATAGTCCAAAATTATACATAATTATATGACTTATAAGCCAAGATCATAAGCCAAGATTAATAACCCAAAAGCTTTACAATTGCAAACATAACATCAGCAAAAAAAGGAAAATAGGGGCAGCTAGGTGGCCCAGTAGATAAAGCACCGGCCCTGGAGTCAGGAGTACATGGATTCAAATCTGGTCCCAAACACTTAATAATTACCTAGCTGTGTGGCCTTGGGCAAGCCACTTAACCCCATTTGCCTTGCAAAAAAAAAAAAACCTAAAAAAATAAAGGAAAATAAATATAAGAGATTAAAGAAAATGTTACCCCACCAAGGAGGTTCCAATGCCAGGAAAAGTGGCTGGCTGGGGAAGTCAAGTCACAACACAACCTCCAAGGCTTTGATTGGGATAGTTCCTTTATAGTGTTTACACAAAAGTGGCATAGCTCCAAGGGTTTACAAGACTGAACTCGGTGATCCCGGGAGTTTCAACCAAAACACCTTCAGATTATGGGCACAGTCACTTTCTTCAATGTCTTGGGAGTAAATAACCAGGGACAGGCTAAGTCCCCAGGTGTGGACCCCAAAACATTTTTACTAGGAATGTTTCCTAGTAGTCCCTGCCCCAGGATATGCTTTGATCAGTTTGCTCTGGTTCAGTGTGCTGGGGAGTTTCCTTCTCCTTGGACCATAAAGGCTGATAGGGAAGAGCTCAACTTAACTCTTCACCCTTCAAGTTCTTAGCAGTGCCAGGCACATAGTAAGCACTTAAAATATTTGTTCACTCAATAACAAAACAGAAGTAAAATCTTCCAGGAAGAACAGAACCATGATTTCACCTTACTCACAGGCTATGAGGTACTTCATGAAACTGAGTGAAATGGACTGAAGAAAATGAGAATTGGCTTTGTAAAAACCTTCAAAATAGGTCTGAAATAAACTGTATTTCATTTATCATAACATTTTTCATGCACTTTAAAATTGAACTTTTTTTTGACTTTTTAGAAATTTTGATAAAAAATTTTTTTTTCAAAATAAACCATTGATTTTCAGAGCTTGGTTCAGATGTAAAATTTAAGCAGCTACTCTTTCTCTTGTGGGGCAGATTTTTGTTATTTTATGTATCAGAGTTGCCTTAAAGATAAATAGTAAGAAAAAAGTGTATTAAAATTAAGAAAGAAAGAACTCTTATTTTAAGTAGTTAAACTGACTGTAAATAAAGAACTCAATCCGCCAGTTCCTTTCATTTTTAAGTACTAAAAAAGATATATATTAACTTCTGCTTTACAAGACCAATAAACATAATTTGATTTTGTGTGTATTTATGTGTGTGTACTTACACATGTGTATGCATATTTACATAGAAGTGAAGGAGAAAAGTAATTCTGCTGAAACTCTGAATTTGCTTGTTCAAAGCCAGTAATTGTTTATGGTCCCTTTTATATTTGAACAGGTAGAATTAATTTTTTTTGCTTGTGAAAAATCTTGTTTTTCATATACATTAACTTGAATATTTTATTAATACAGACTTAGAATTGATTTTTATTACCCTTGAACTATATCATATTTTTAAAATGTCTCTATCAGCACTATGTAGGATGAATACACAGAAAGCTGGACCCCAATTAGATGACTAAAAGATTCATTGTAGCTGTATATAAAAGTACCATACATTTTCCAGCCCACACATTTTTTTTTTTAAAACAAGTTCACTCTTGACTTCTGGCCAAGATGGTGGAGAGAAGACAGGCACAGTTCTAAAGTCTCCTGTTCTCTTCCCCATCTATCAAATGAAACAAATCTCTTAAAAGAAATCCAACCTACAAACCCCAGAAAGAAAAGCTAGGAGCAAGAACATCTACCTCAGGATTTGTCTCCTGCAGCAGCTTTGGCCGAATTTGGGTGGGTGAATCTGGGCTCAGAGGGAGGATCAGCCCCGATCAGCCAGATTAACAGCTGAATTGGAACCGGGAGTCTGAGGGCCTGAGAGCCTGAAAGCCGGACCTGCTGGATCAGCGGTGGGGCTGGACGAAAGGGGCTTGGCTCCGCCGGGAAGCAGAGATGCTGGTGTTGGTGCTGTCCTCCTGGAGCTCGGGGACCAGACTTGGGGAAGAGTTCTGGTGCAGGAGAGCTGCAGACACCATGCCTAGGCTCCTCAGGTCTGAGAAACTCTAAGCCCATGCCTCCATTGCACAGAGGCCTCCTCCCAAACAAATGTAAACTACTTCTGCCTCAGGCCCAGGTGTGTGAGTAGAAGAACTAGCCCAGGTGAGGAATCACCTCAGGCCAGGGTAAAGCCCACCAATGATTGAAGGCAAAAGAATTCAATAGTTCCAACTCTTCCCTTCCGCAAAGGGAGAAGGCCTCTCAACCAAGGTCACAGACACTCCAGAGAGGGTAACCAGCACCTCCTACTGGCCAGACAGAGAAACTGCACTCAGTAAAGCCTTTAGCAATCCCAAGCCCAGGTGAACCAGCCCCCCCCAAACTCAAGGTCATAGCATAATGAAGAAGGGTCAGCGGAAAGGTGGATCCATGGAAAAATTCCTGGAAGGGAAAGACCTCAACTCAGAGAGACCTGGAACCTCTAAGGAAAATACAATCTGGTCTCCAGCACAGAAAGACTTCCTTGAAGAAATAAGGAAGGAGCTTAAAAATTTGGGAGACACAATTAATACCTTGCAACAAGAAAACAAAACCTTAGAAAGTATAATTGGACAAACACAAAAGGAGAATAAATCTCTCAGATCCTCAAATGAGCAAATGCAAAAGAAATTAATTCTCTCAAAACCTCAATTGGTTAAATGGAAAGCTCTTTCAAAAGTAGAATTGACCAATTGGAAAAGGAGTTGCAAAAGGTTAATGAAGAAAACTCCTCCCCTGAAAAATAATGGAGTCTACAGAAACTAATGACTCCACAAGACAGCAAGAGTCAGTAAAACAAAATCAAAAAAATAGAAAAAATAGAAGCAAATGTAAAATACCTCATCAACAAAACCACTGACGTTGAAAATAGATCGAGGAGGGGCAACCTGAAAATTATAGGATTTCCTGAAAACATTGAAGAGAAAAAAGCCTGGACTTAATATTACAGGATCTAGTGATGGAAAACTGCCCTGATATCATGGAATCGGAGGGCAAAGTAGTTATTGAAAGAGTACATCGATCCCCACCAGAAAAAATCCTAAAATGAAAACACCAAGGAATGTTGTGGCAAAACTGCAGAACTATCAGATAAAAGAGAAAATCCTGCAAGCAGCCAGAAAGAAACAATTTAAATATCAAGGAGCCACAGTAAGGATCACACAGGACCCAGCTGCATCAAATTTAAGGGACTGAAGGGCCTGGAGCGAGATATTTAGAAGAGCACAGGAGATTGGAATGCAGCCAAGAATCTATTTTCCTGCAAAGCTGAGCCTTCTCTTCCAGGGAAAAAGATGGACATTTAACAAACTGGAAGAATTCCAAAAATTTCTGATGAAAAGACCAGAGCTAAACAGAAAATTTGGACATCAAACAGGAGGTTCAAGAGACACATGTGAAAAAAGGGGGGGGGGCAAAAGAAAAAAATGCAATCCAATAAGTTGAAACTAGCTTTATCCCAGCATGGGGGTAAAAAAAAATAGATTCTCATAAACCTTGAGAAATGTAACTCTAACAGAAAGAATACACCAAGCCAGAAATGACTGACATTCATGACCTATCCATGAGACTACTATCTAATGGGATGTAACTGGCTTTAATCCCACTTGGGAGTAAGACGCTAATAACTCTAAGGAATTTTGACTCTATTCGAAAGAATATACAGAACTAGAAGGGACAGACACTCAGAATTTTCTATGACTTAGATAGAATGATCTTAAAAAACACTGCCACCCTAAAAAGGGGGGACAGGAAAGAGACGGGAGGAGGGAGGGGATTGAACGGGGTATATCTCATTACACTAAGAGGTAGAAAAATCCTATGGTAATAGTGGGGAAGAAGGGAGCAGAGGAGAAACACCTGGATCTTCTCATCAGACTTGGCTTAAAGTCACCCTACACATACTCAGTTAACTTATAAAACATCTAACCTTTCAAGTATTAAAAAGGGAAAAGGGGAGGGGGGGATGGAGAAAGGGAAGGGGAATGGGGGAAATAAGAAGGGAAAATAATAACAAAAGGAAAGGAAGGGAAAAGGAAAAAAGGAAAGGGGAAAGAAAGGGGAAGGTGTGACATAGGAGGAAAAACACACTGAAGTGGGTGGTATTCAGAAACAAAATACTGGGGAATATGGATAAAGGGGTGAGAAAGGGGGGAAAAATACAAATGGAGGGAAGATAGCACGGAGGGCAATAAAGCATTAGTAATCACCTTGAATGTGAATGGGATGAACTCTCCCTTAAAATGTAAGTGAATAACAGAGTGGATTAAAAACCAGAATCCTACAATATGCTGCTTACAAGAAACTCATTTGAAGCAGAGAGATACATATACAGTAAAGGTAAAAGGTTGGAGCAAAATATATTTTGCTTCAGCTGAAGTAAAAAAAGCAGGGGTAGCAATCCTTATCTCAGACAAAGCAGCATCAAAAATAGATAGCATTAAAAGAGATAAGGAAGGAAACTTTATCCTCCTAAAAGGTACCATAGACAATAAAGTCATTTCAATATTGAATATATATGCACCCAGTGGGACAGCACCCAAATTCTTAGGGGAGAAGATGAAAGAATTACAGGAAGACATAGGCGGCAAAACTCTACTAGTGGGAGACCTCAGCCTCCCACTCTCAGATCTAGATAAATCTAATCATAAAACAAACAAGAAAGAAATTAGGCAGGTAAATAGATTGCTGGAAAAATTAGATATGGTAGACTTATGGAGGAAACTGAACAGGGATAGAAAGGAGTATACCTTTTTCCTCGGCAGTACATAGAACTTATACAAACATTTACCATGTACTAGGACATAAAAACCTAACGATCAATTGCAGAAAGGCAGAAATAGTGAATACATCTTTCTCAGATCACAATGCAATAAAAGTCATATGCAATACTGGGCCAAGGAGATATAGACCCAGAACAAATTGGAAACTGAATAACCTCATTTTAAAAAATGAGTGGACCAAAAAGTAATTATAGAAAGAATTAACCATTTATTTTATCCTAGATAATGATAATAATGAAACAAAATACCAAAACCTATGGGATTCATTCGGAGTGACTCTCAGGGGATATATTATAGCTCTAAATGCTTATATGAATAAATTGGAGAAAGAGGAAATCAATGAACTAAACATACAACTAAAAAAAATTAGAGAAGGAACAAATCAAAAATCCCCAATTAAGTACCAAACTAGAAATTCTAAAAATTAAAGGAGAAATTAATAAAATTGAAAGCAAAATAACTATTGAATTAATAAATAAAACCAAAAGTTGGTATTATGAAAAAACCAATAAAATTGATAAACCTCTGGTCAATTTGATTAAAAAAAAGAAAGAAGAAAACCAAATTGCTAGTATCATAAATGAAAAAGGTGAACTCACCACCAATGAGGAGGAAATTTAAGTAATAATTCTAAATTATTTTGCCCAACTCTATGCCAATAAATTTGATAAACTAAGTGAAATGGATGAATATTTACAAAAATATAAGTTGCCCAGGTTAAATGAAGAAGAGATTAAATATCTAAGCAACGCTATCTCAGAAAAAGAAATTCAACAAACCATTACTGAACTCCCTAAAAAAAATCTCCAGGGCCTGATGGATTCACAAGTGAATTCTACCAAACATTTAAGGAACAATTGGTTCCAATCCTGTATAAACTCTTTGGAAAAATAGGGAAAGATGGAACTCTGCCTAACTCTTTCTATGAAACCAATATGGTACTGTTACCTAAACTAGGAAGAGTTAAAACAGAGAAAGAAAATTATAGACCTATCTCCCTGATGAATATAGATACAAAAATCCTAAATAAAATCTTAGCAAAATGATTACAACAATTCACCACTAGGATAATACATCATGATCAAGTAGGATTTATTCCAGGAATGCAGGCTTGGTTCAATATTAGGAAAACTGTTAGTATACTCAATTATATCAGCAACAAACCTATCAGAAATCATATGATCGCACCAATAGATGCTGGAAAAGCTTTTGACAAAATACAGCATCAATTCCTATTAAATACACTAGAGAGTGTAGGAATAAATGGACTGTTCCTTAAAATAATTAACAGTATCTATCTGAAACCATCAACAAACGTTATATTCAATGGGGAGAAGCTGGAGGCATTCCCAATAAGATCAGGGGTGAAACAAGGGTGCCCATTATCACCACTACTATTCAATATTGTATTAGAAATGTTAGCATTAGCAATTAGAGAATAAAAAGAAATTAAAGGACTTAGAATTGGGAAGGAAGAGACAAAACTCTCACTCTTTGCAGATGACATGATGGTCTACCTAGAGAATCCCAAGAAATCATCTAAAAAACTACTGGAAACAATTAGCAATTTTAGCAAAGTTGCAGGTTATAAAATAAACCCTCATAAATCCTCATCTTTACAGCAGGAAGAGCTAGAAAGAGAAATCCCATTCAAAGTAACCTCAGACAATATGAAATACTTGGGAGTCTGTTTGCCAAGACAGACTCAGAATCTTTTTGAAAACAATTATAACACACTTCTCACAAAAAATTAAATTAGATTTAAATAACAGGGCAAATATCAACTGCTCATGGATAGGTAGAGCTAATATAATAAAAATGACAATTCTACCAAAACGAAACTGTTTACTGCTCTACCAATCAAAATTCCAAATTTCTTTAATGAGTTAGAAAAAAAATTGTAAGTAAATTCATATGGAGAAATAAAAAGTCAAGAATTGCCAGGAGCTTAATGAAAAAAAGTGCAAAAGAAGGTGGCTTAGCCCTACCCAATCTAAAATTATATTATAAAGCATCAGTCATCAAAACTGTTTGGTATTGGCTAAGAAATAGAGTGGTGGACCAGTGGAATAGAGTAGGTGTAAAAACAGGAGATGATTATAGTAATCTGCTTTTTGATAAACCCAAAGAGTCTGGCCATTGGGATAAAAACTCCCTCTTTGATAAAAATTGCTCGGAAAATTGTAAGTTAGTATGGGAGAAACTTGGATTAGACCAACACCTCACACCCTTTACCAAGATAAGATCCAAATAGTTACAGGACATAGACATAAAAAAACAATACTTTAAGCAAATTAGAAGATCAAGGACTAGTCTCCCTGTCAGATCTATGGAAGGGGGAACAGTTTGTGACTAAGGAAGAGTTGGAGAACATCACCAAAAACCAATTAGATGATTTTGATTACATTAAATTAAAAAGCTTTTGCACAGATAAATCCAATCTAACCAAGATCAAAAGAAATGTACTAAATTGGGAAACAATCTTTACAACTAATGATTCCAACAAGGGACTCATTTCTAAAATATACAGAGAACTGAGTTGTATTTTTAAAACAAAAAGCCATTCCCCAATTGACAAATGGTCAAAGGATATGCAATTTACAGATGAGGAGATCAAAGTAGTCCATAGCCATATGAAAAAATGCTGCAAATCATTAGTTATTAGAGAAATGCAAATCAAAGCTGATCTGAGGTACCACCTCACACCTCTCAGATTGGCCAGTATGACCAGTAAGGAAAATGATCATTGTTGGAAGGGATGTGGGGAAATCTGGGACACTATTATACTGTTGGTGGAGTTGTAAACTCATCCAACCCTTGTGGAGAGCTATTTGGAACTTTGCCCAAAGGGCAACAAAAATATGCATACCCTTTGGGCCAGCAATACCACTACTGGGTCTATACCCTGAACAGATGAGGGAGAAAGGGTAAAAACATTAACTGTACAACAATATTTATAGCAGCCCTGTTTGTGGTGGCAAAGCACTGGAAATCCAGTAAATGTCCTTCAATTGGGGAATGGCTTAGCAAACTGTGGTATATGTATGTCATGGAACACTATTGTTCTATTAGAAACCAGGAGGGATGGGATTTCAGGAAAACCTGGAGGTATTTGCATGAACTGATGCTGAGTGAGATGAGCAGAACCAGAAAAACACTGTACACCCTAACAGCAACATGGGAGTGATGTTCAACCTTTAAGGACTCACTCATTCCATCAGTGCAACAATTGGGAACAATTTTGGGCTGTCTGCAAAGGAGAGTACCATCTGTATCCAGATAAGGAGCTGTGCAGTTTGAACAAAGTGCAAGGACTATTCCCTTTAATTTAGAAAAAAACCCAGATAGCTTATTGTCTGATCTTATTACCTCTTAGACTTCTCTTCTATTTAAGGATATGATTTCTCTCTCATTACACCCAATTTGGATCAAGGTACAACATGGAAACAAAGTAAAGACTGACAGAGTGGTTTCTGTGGGGGGGGGGAGGGGGAGGGAAGCAAGATTGGGGGAAAAATGTAAAACTCAAATAATATCTTTAATAAAAATAAATTTAAATTAAGAAAAAAAAACTATTCACTCTCTGGGCAGCTAGGTGGCACAGTGGATAAACTGGCCCTGCAGTCAGGAGTACCTGAGTTCAAATCCAGCCTCAGACACTTAATAATTACTTAGCTGTGTGGCCTTGGGCAGGCTACTTAACCCCATTGCCTTGCAAAAACCTAAAAAATAAAAATTAAAACTAGTTCACCCTCCATATAAGCTACACAGTCTGGCTATTAACCCAGTATCAAAATTATTATTACTTTTTAGCTGCAATACTTAGTTTTTTAAACCTTTTTTATGAGCTTATTATATAGTATTATGCATTTTAATTTTGTGTTTGTGTGTACCTGAAAAAATGCAGAATTTCTTTTTGACCCCAAATTCCTTTTGATGCATATAGAAGTTACTTTCATTTTAAAATGATGGTACTGTTTCTTTCTCAGTATTTTAAATTGGAAGAAGGCTAGTATCATGAAGCTTTAAATTATTTTGTTTATTGTGTTTTCTCTTCTACCAGAAGGTAAATTTAGACAAAGATCTTATCTAAATTATATTTTGTCATTTCTAAATGAAGGGATTGAATTAGATGATCTCTAATGTTCTTCCCAGGTCTCATAGGTTTCTATGATTCTATGATTTTCATGGAGTGATTCTAGTAAGGCAAACAGTGATGACAAATTTTAAAAAGTGAAATATCTGAATCTAATTGAGTCTCTAGTAATTTCCATAAGGAGATCATACCAATACCATCTGTAGATGAGTGTGAATGGGACCATGGATTATAAAGTAGTTATGACAGTTTATCAAATAGTTATGAAGCCTTGACTTAAGAGAAAAACAAGTAGTGGAATCTATTTATGACACTTCAAAAGACAAGATAAATACCATAATGCTCATCATGTTTTATCAGGGTTTTATTTGTGTATATTATGTTTGGGAGGGTGGTTTGATTTGATACGATAGTAAGCCTTATTAATTTGGTTGGATTCTTTTAAATCAGAACTTGTGAGGCTTTTCATAGGTACTAGGCAGAAATATACTTTTGCTTAATTTCTTTTATTACTATGTGAATTAAAGGTTATAAATAAGATTGAAAGGTAAATGTTTTAATATTGAATTTTTGAGCAGATTACTTTGAAAAAAAGAATAGGTCTAATTTATGGTTTTTACCTTTACATGACAGTCATTTCAACAAATTTTCCATTCATATAGAAGGCTCTCTTATGATAAAAAGCCCCCCAAAACAAGCTACTTCAATGTCATGAAGAAAGAAAATGTTTCCCTGTTTATTGATGGGACTTTTATTGGTTTTTCAATCATTCACAATTCAAATGATATTATAATTATTACTTTTATAGTTTTCCTGGTTCTACTTATTTCATTCTAAAAGAGTTCATAGAAATCTTGAAATACTTCTAGGAATTCATTTTACCTATGATTTCTAAATTAAAAATAACATTTCATTATTTCCCACTTAATAAGCAATTTTTTTGTTTCTAATTATTTTCCACAAAAAAACACTAACATTTGGTGTATATATTGGGTCCCTGACTTTGATTTCCTTGAGGTACATGTTCATTACTGAGTCAAATGGATATATAGACAATACTTTTGCAACCTATTGTCTAGATCCTTTTCTCCCATTCCCTGGTGGGGAACCTAGGGTTCATATGGGGTCCTGGCAGTTTGGTCCAACATAATCAATATTTCTGTATGATTCATTTTTCCTACCTGGGTTTTATTTCAGAGATAACACCAAAATAAAGTTCTGGTTTTCTCAAATGTGAAAAAAAATAGTTAACGAAGTTCTAAAACTCTTTCACAGGTGTTTAATGTATTAAATGTTTATAGGGCACAGGGAAGCCATTATTTATCTCACACATTAAATTATATAAGAAAGGCACTCACACAGTTGCAAGAAGCAAGACTCTCAAGATCTCTGAAGAACTTTGTAATTCATTGCATGACATGGTAGATGTGTGCCCACATAAGTGCAGCAGAATTACAGTAGCTCAAAAAACCACCCCCAACAACCTTAATCTATCCAAATTTAAAGACATCTCCACTCTAAGTGTTCATAGGTACCATTTGTGCCTGATCTGTGGTAGAGTCTCCTGAGCTCATATTGGTCTAATCAGATACAGTTGGACGCTCTGTACCTTGACTTCAACATTCATAGGACACAAATAATTTACAAGAGTCCATTATAATGTATAGAAATATAAATCACTCAAATAGTCCATTATATTTTCTCCTGAAAATTTAGCAGGATTTTGCATACTTTCCATTCTGTTTCTGTGAATTGCAATTGTTGGTTCAGTAGTACACTTTCCATCCTACCCTATTCACAATTATGCTATAAAGTTGAATTTACAGAAGGACAAGGGCTGTCAACACACTCTGCAACTGGAGATATTTGGAGGACAAGCTGGAAGGGGTATTTTATTTGATAATTGAAGGAAGACAGGAGGCAGAGGTAAGAAGGGACAGAATTCAATGTTTTGGGGGCTAGTCAGTTAAAATGCATAGAGTTGAGAGATGAAGTATCTTGTTCAAGAAACAAGGAGGCTAGTGTATAGAACTAAGCTGTAAGGAAGGAATTGTATTATGAAGGGCTTTAAAAACCAAACAGAAGATTTTAAATTTAATCCTGTAAACTCTGGGATTAAATTTAATCCTGTAAATTCAACTCCCTCTCTAATAGCCACTGGAGTTTTCTGAAGAGGAGAATGATAAGGTTAGACTTTCACTTTAGGAAAATCTTTTGGATAGATGTTTGGACAATGGACTGGAATTGGGAAAAGCATTAACTCAAATCCATAAATGTTTATTGAATGTCTTTTATGCGCCAGTCACTGTGGTAAGTGTGTTAAGTATGACTACAAATAGGAAAAAGACAATTCTCTACCTCTAAGTGTTTCTGGAAGATTGGTGATGCCAATTAAGATCATGTCATGTCAATATTTCTTTTCATTAAAGGAATTTCTTGTGATAAAGAATCGCATCCTATGTTAAAAAAACAAACAAACCCAAGACTAAATACCTGCCAATTGTTAAGGAATTAGAAGACAGAGTTCCAGTGGCTCACTCTTAAACTTAATTATTGAGTAACTGGCATGATTATGGCAATTTGCTATAAAGAACATACAATGACACAATGGCATATTTCTTTATGTAATAGACATCTATTACAGACAGAGATTATAGAGACAATCCTTTTCAATTAGCCAGACTCCAGGTCTGCCAACTGAGGTATTTCTTTAAGGGAATCCTATCCCAGCTGAGGCTGTCATTTTTCTCAAAGACCTCCCCCCCACTTATTAACCTCTTAGGATTTCATTGATATATTTTTATCTTTCTGTTTTATATGCCTGATGCCAGACAGACCAATTAACAGTATGTGTGTGTGTGTGTGTATATATATACATACATATATATATATATATATATATATATATTATAATTGAGCATTTGCCTAAAATCAGAGCTTCAAGTGGTTTGAGCACTAAAGGAATCAGAGTGAGTCATGCTGTGATTAGGATTGATATCAACAAAGAGATCTAGGGAAAAAATATTATAATTGATTTAATGGCTGCTTATGTACCTAAGGACAGTGCCATAAATGAAATATAATTAGCAAAATTTGGATGTAAAAATACAATAATCCTAATTCATGTTTAGCACTGAGTTTTTGATAAAAGAAACTCTTTACAATGAATCCATTTAATTATTAACTGTGTTTAAAATAATCTATCATTGCTTTCAGAATTCTCTTAAACCACTAGAATATTTTAGTTGACTTTAAATTTTCAACATGTGTTATTAATTCCAATAGTAAGAACAATCAGTTATTCAAGTAAATTAACACATGAATTTTTAGATTTTACAAAACAATATTTCCATTATTATATCATATATTGTTTAGTAATATCAGGAATGCTAAAGGGGGTCATGATTTTTATATTCCCCCCTCATTATTCCTACAAAATAATTAGTTATTAATTTTGGGCTTCAATATTAATACAAGTAACTCCAAATAGCTTATATTTTCACAAGAGATTACCAAACAATTACAGGTCCGCTCCCTCTGCAGTTACAAAAGTAAATCACATGATTGATAAAATTTCTCAATATCTAACTCATCAATAAGTTATCTTTCTAGGGGCTGCATAATATTAAATTGCCCAGTTAATCTTCAGAGATCCTCATACTTATCCAATACTTTTAGAAATCTGACTTCTTTAAAATTGAACATATAATTATTAACCAACATAAGGTTTCCATGCTGGCATCTTATTCCCTTAAAACAAAACAAAACAACAAAAAGTTTCCTTACACAATAAATTTATCTCAATGGGTTTTACATTTCTATTTTCCAAGCTTATTTACATCTATCACAAATACACTTCTATTTTCAAAAATAAAATGAAATCTCCTAGAATACAATCTCATACATATGATACTTTAAATATACCAATGTAACTCTTATTTAGGCCATAAAATCCAACCAATTTATGCCAGGCAATGTGACATTTCCATGGGAAAAGATTTCAAATAGATATATTTATTTATTTTCAAGTAACAGATTTTAAGGGGATTTATTTCAGTCATATATATATATATATATATAAATAATCCATCCATAAACACATGGTGAAAGACAAGGTTTTCACAAACTTTCTGGGCCAAAGAGATCTTGAGAAACCATTGACAATGTATTTTCTAGTTTTCATATATTTATAATTGCAATAGTAATATATTGAACCCTAGATGGAATCTCCATTCATTGTTTGCTATAACATATCATTCACATTTCAAAAACTTAACCCAAGAGAATACTTAAATCCTAAGAGTCCCATTAATTAAAATATGCTGGATACAATTGTTATCAACATTAAGTTAACATTAAAATAAATTACATCACAGATGAGAATATTTTTTTTTCAAGGCAATGAGGTTAAGTGGTTTGCCCAAGGCCACATGGCTAGCTAATTATTAAGTGTCTGAGGCCAGATTTGAACTCAAGTACTCTTGACTCCAAGGCTGGTATTTATGTATTTATCTATTATTTATGTATTTATCTATTATCTATTATTCTAAATTACAAATAAGGAACCTTCAAATGTAGACAAGGTGGGGGTTCAACTCTTCTAAGCCAGAGAGAGAGACATGAGTATCTCATTTGATGATTGAGCTGAATCTTTTTTTTTAAGGCTGCTATCAAGGTGTATCATGGTTTAAAAAAACAAAAAACCTTCCTGCAGATATTTATCTCGCACCCTTTTTCTAGTTTAAAAGCTGAGTTACTATCTTGATTTGAAGGGAGATATTGTCTTTGCAATTTCTAACTAAGGCCAAATTGTTTATGATATTAAAATTCCCTAGTAAGGAACTAAGTTTTGGGATCTTAAAATGATGATATATGAAGTTCTGGCCAAGATGACAGAGAGAAGCCAGACACACTGTTTTAAATTCTACTGGTTTTTCTCTAAATTCCAACATGAAGCCTCAACAGATTTTGAATCCACAGAACTCACAGAAGAATAGAGAGAAATATTTCCCAATAAGGTCTGTCACAGGGGGAGCATGACATACTTAGGGCAGAGAGCAGAGACCCAGTACATGGGCAGTGGGGTGAGGCCTGAGATTTACCTGAGAACCATGGTAGAAACCTTTGAGGGTGGACTGGAGAGCTCTAGGCCAGACCCCCTCTATTTCCAGCTGAGCCCCCCCCCCCCCCACTTGTTGCTCTGGTAGGACCTGACTATCTTCAGCAGAAACACAGAAATAGCACCAAGGTGTTCACACCTTGCCCCAAGGCCAAACTGATTACTCTGAAGGAGCCTGTGACTTTTCTAGCCTGAAAGCTCAGCTCACATGGTGCAAGGACAGCCCCAGGCCTAGAGAGGGGGCCACAGACAATCCAGAGAAAGCTTCTGAATTCCTTACTGGTGGGTCCATTGAGTAACCCTCTGGAGTTACTTACCCCAGCGAGCAAAGACTCTAGGAATCTCTATACCAAAGGTCTGCAAATCAGTCCCTCTCCCAACATGAGACCATAGAGAAAGGGCCCCAAATGAAGAAAGGTCAGTGCAAAGCTGGATCTATTGAATGTTACCTTTGAGGTAAGGATACCAGCTCAGAAAAGGTCAGAAAGTGTGGAGCTCTCTAGACAAACCCAGAAACTGTATAGATACAATTATAAAGCACTTCTCACCTAAATAGTCAGATATAAATAATTGGAATATAATCAAACAAATTCTATTCAAGTTAAATTGCTTATTCAGTGCCTTACCGATGAAACTACCAAATAATTATTTTGCTGGGCTAGAAAAAATAATAACAAAATTCATCTGGAGCAACAAAAGGTCAAGAATAACAAGGAACCTGAAGAAAAAAAATGTAAAGGAAGGTGGCCCAGCTCTATGAGATCTAAAACTATATTATAAAACATATTATAAAACAGCAATCATCAAAACTGCCTGATACTGGTTAAGAAATAGAGTATTGGATAAGTGGATTAGGATAGATTCAAAAGAAACAGTAGTAAATTACTACAGTAAATTACTGTTTGACACGCCTAAAGACATTAGCTTCTGGGATAAGAGTTCACTATTTGCCAAAATTTGTTGGGAAAACTGGAAAAAAAGAATGGCAGAAACTAAGCATTGACCCACATCTCATACCCTATATCAAAATAAGCTCAAAATGGGTACAGGATTTAAACGTATAGGACAACACCATTGATAAATTAATAGAGATACACTTTCTCTCTATGGGATCTATGGAAGGGGGACAAATTTATGACCAAACAGGAAATATAATACATTATAAAACTGCAAAATGAATGCTTATGATCATATTAAAATAAAAAGTTTTGCACTAATGAAATCAATGCTGTCAAAATTAGAAGGAAAGCAGAAAGCAGGAAACAATCTTCACAACTAGGAGTTCTGATAAAGGTCTCATTTCTAAAATATATAGAGAACTGCATCAAATATATAAGGTTTCAAGTCTTTCCCCAACTGATAAAAGGACAAAGGATATGAATAGAAATTTTCCAATGAAGAAATTAAAGTTATATATAATCATATGAAAAAATGCTCCAAATTATTATTGATCTGGAAAATGCAAATTAAAACAACTGTGAGGTACCACCTCACACCTAACAGATTGACTAAGATGAGAAAAAGGAAAAATGATCAATGTTAGAAAGGTTGTGGAATGATTGAGACATTAATACATTGCTGGTAGAACTGTGAATTGATCCAACCATTCTGGAGAGCAATATGGAATTATGCCCAAAGAGCAATAAAAGATGGGGTGGAGCTTCAGAGGAGAATATGAATTGGTCTTCAGCCCAGAAAGACTTCTTAGAAGAGATCATAAAGGAGTTTAAAAATCAAATGGAAAAATTAAGAAAGAAATGCAAGAGAAAATTAACATCTTACAACAAGAAATCAAATGCTTTGAAAATACAATAGGACAAGGACAAAAATAAAGTAATTCTCCCAAAAACACAATTGGGAAAATGAAAAGAAAAGATAACAACTTCACAAATAGAATTGACCAATTGGTAAATGAGATGCAAAATGTAAATGAAGAAAATTCTTTTCTAAATTAAAAAGATTGGAATCTATAGAAACTAATGACTTCATGAGACTCCAAGAATCTATTAAATAAAATTAAAAAAATGAAAAAATAGAAGAAAATGTAAAATGCCTCATTGGCAAAGCAGCTGACCTGGAAAATAGATCCAAAAGAGCAAATTTAAAAATCATAGGACTATTTGAAAGCCATGAAGAAAAAAAAGTCTTTCAGGATATAGTGAAGAAGTTCTCTGTTATCCTGGAACCAAAGGTCAAATTGTCATTGAAAGAATACATCAATCCCCTCCTGAAAGGGATATCAAAATGAAAACACCAAGGAATATTGTGACCAAACTCCCAAATGATCAGATCAAGGAGAAAGTCCTGCAAACAACCAGAAGGAAACAATTGAAATACTAAGGGAATACAATCAGGATTACAAGGACCTGACTGCATCAATATTAAGGACCTGGAATATGATATTCTGGAGAGCAAGGGAGTTTGGATTATAACCAAGATTTCACTATCTAGCAAAGTTAGTCTTCTCTTTCAGGAGACAAAAGAGATATTTAACAAAGTAGGAGACTTTGAATCTTTCCTGATGAAAAGAACAGAGCTAAACAGAAAATTTGATCTTTAAGCAGGAGACTCAAGAGATACATGAAAACCTAAATAAGGGAAAAGAAAAAAAAGAAAATACCTAATAATATTAAACTGGTTACATCCCCACATGGGAGAAAAATTCTCATAAATCTTAAGAATTCTGTTAGTGGGAACATACTTAGCCTGAAGGTATGGACATTTATAATATGTCCATAAATTTGATGGAAAGATTAAAAAAATAATTTCATTAGAAAGTGTGTGGGGAGGTTGGAGGCAGCTAGATGGCACAATGGATAGAGCACCATTCCTGGAGTCAGGAGGACCTGAGTTCAAATACAGCCTCAGACACTTAATACTTGCCTACCTGTGTGACCTTGGAGAAGTCACTTAACCTCATTGTCTTAAGTAAAAAACATAAAAAGAAAGTGTGGGGGGTTTGTAAAGAGACAGGAAGAAGGAGAAGATTGAATGGGGGGTAAATTGTATCACTTGAAGAGCTGCAAAGGATCAATTGCAAAAGAGAAGGAAGGAGGCAAGAATCTCCTGAATCTTTTTTTTTATTTTTTATTTTTTGCAAGGCAAATGGAGTTAAGTGTCTTGCCCAAGGCCACACAAGTAATTATTAAGTTCCTGAGGCCAGATTTGAACTCAGGTACTCCAGACTCCAAGGCCAGTGCTCTATTCACTGTGCCACCTAGCCGCCTCAGTGCCACCTAGCTGCCCCTACACCACCTAGCTGCCCCAAACCTCCCGAATCTTACTCTCATCATATTTGATTCAAAGAAGGATTAACACAGTCATTCAGTTATGTTTAGAAATTTATTTTACCTTTGAAATATTAAGAGGGGAAGGAGGGAGAGGGAAGGAGGAACTTGTAGAAGGAACAGAAGGAAGAAGAAGAAAAAGGAAAAGGGGAAATAAAGGGGAAGAATTTGAATAGAAGGGGTAAACACATTGGAGAAAATATTCAGAAACATAATACTGGGGAGTAGGATAATGTGAAAAAAGGGGAAAATACAAATGGAGGGGAGATAGCATGGAGGGCAATAAAGAGTTAATAATTATAACTTTGAATGTAAATGGAATGAACTCTCATATAAAACAGAAGTGGATAACAGAGTGGAATAAAAAACCAGAATCCCACAATAGGCTGCTTACCAAAAACACATTTGAGATAGAGAGATACATGCAGGGTAAAGGTAAAACACTGGAACATAATATATTATGCTTCAGCTGAAGTGAAAAAAGAAGGGTTAGCAACCCTTATTTCAGACAAAGCAGTTGCAGAACTAAATCTCATTAAAAGAAATAAGGAAGAAAAGTATATTCTCCTAAATAGTACCTTAGACAATGAAGTAATTACAATAATAAAAATGTATGCACCAAATGGTATAGGATCCAAATTCTTAGAGGAGAAACTGAATGAGTTGAGAAGACATAGACCCCAAAACTTTACTGGTGGGGAACCTCAACCTCCTTCTTTCAGAATTAGATAAATATAACCATAAATTAAACCAGAAGCAAGTTTAGGAGGTGAATGGAATGTTAGAAAGTTTAGATATGATAGACCTCTGGAGAAAATTAAATGGAAATAGAAAGGAATATCTTTTTTTCCTGCAGTACATGACAGCTATACAAAAATTACCATGTATTAGAACATTAACAATCTCATAATTAAATGCAGAAAGGCAGAGATATTGAATGTATCCTTTTCAGACCACGATGAAGTAAAAATCACATGTAGTAAAACTAGCTCGAAATTAAATAAACTAATTTTCAAGAATGAATAGATCAAACAACAAATCATGGAAAGAATTAATGATTTTATTCAAAATAATGACAATAACAAGACAACATACCAAAACTTATGGGATATAGTCAAAGTAGTTATTAGGGAATATATTATTTCTCTAAATGCTTCCAAGAATAAAGTAGAGAAAGGAGATCAATGAACTGAGCATGCAACTAAAAAGTAAGAGGAAGAACAAATTAAAAATTTCCAATTAAATACAAAATTAGAAATTCTGAACATTAAAGGTAAAATTAATAAAATTGGAAATAAGCAAACTATTAAACTAATAAATAGAACCAAGACTTGCATTTATGAAAAAAGCAAAATAAATAAATCTTTGGTTAATTTGATTTAAGAAAAGAAAGATGAAAATGAAATTACTAGAATCAAAATGAAAAAGGTGAATTCACCACCAACGAGGAGAAAATTGAAGTAATAATTTGGAACTATTTTGCCCAGCTGTATGCCAATAAATTTGATAACCTAAGTGAAATGGATGAATATTTACAGAAATATAAATTGCTCAGGTTAAAAGAAGAGGAAATTAAATACAATCTCAGAAAAAGAAATTCAGCAGGCCATCAGTGTATTCCCTAAGAAATAAATCGCCAGAACAAAAACATTCAAGGAACAATTGGTTCCAATTCTATTTTAACTGTTTGAAAAAAAAAAGGTGAAGATGGAACTTTACCTAATTCCTTCTATGACACCAATATAGTGCTGCTATTTAAACCTGGAAGAGTCAAAACAGGAAAGAAAAATTAAATAAATTTCTGTAATGAATTTGAATGCAAAAATTTTATATAAAATATTAGCAAAGTGAGTACAGCAAGTTTTCACTAGGATAATGCTCTGTGACCAAGGAATATTTTTATTTTTTTTTAGGTTTTTGCAAGGCAAACGGGGTTAAGTGGCTTGCTCAAGGCCACACAGCTAGGTAATTATTAAGTGTCTGAGACCGGATTTGAACAAGGAATATTTTTTATCAAGAATGCAGGGTTGGGTCAATATTGGGAAAACTGTCATCTTAATCAACCATATCAATAACAAACCTAACAGAAATCATGTGGTTATCTCAATAGATGCTGAAAAAACTGAGAAAATACAACACCTATTTCTAATAAAAACATGAGAACAGAGGAATAAATGGAATGTTCCTTGAAGTGATAAGCAATATGTAAATGAAACCAATAACAAAAATTATATATAATGGAGATAAGCTAGAAGCGTTCCCAATAAAATCAGTGGTGAAACAAAGATGTCTGTTAATCACCTCTATTATTTAATATTTTATTAGAAATATTAGCTTTAGCAATAAGAGAAGAAAAGAAAAGAAATTGATCCCTAGAAAATCATCTAAAAAACCACTGGAAACAATTAGTAATTTTAGCAAAGTTGTAGGATATAAAGTAAACACACATAAATTCTCAGTGTTTCTATATGTTAAAAATATATGAAAGAATAGGATACAGCAGAGAGATACAAAGAGAAATCCCATGTAAAATAACTTCAGAACACATAAAATTCTTGGGAGTCCACCTATCAAGGCATATTCAGAAACTCTATGCAAAAACACTTTTCACACAAATAAAATCAGATCTAAATGATTGGGGAAATATAAATTGTTCATGGGTAGACCCAGCTAATATAATAAAAAATGACAATTCTACCTAAATTAAATTACTTATTTAGTATCATACCAATCAAGCTTCCAAAAATTTACTTTAGTGAGGTAGTAAAAATAGTAACTGAATCCAAATAGAGAAACAAAAGGTCAAGAATATCAAGGGAATTAATGAAAAAAAATAGAAAGGATGGAGGCCTAGCCATACCAGATCTAAAATTATAAAGCATCAGTTATCAAAACTGTCTGGTGCAAACTAAGAAACAGAGTGATGGATCAGTGGAATAGATAAGGTGTAGAAGAGACAGCAGGATAAGAGCTCACTCTTTGATAGGAACTGCTGGGAAAACTGGAAGATAGTATGGCAGAACCTAGGATTAAACTAACATCTCATGCCCTATACCAAGATAAGGTCAAAAATGGGTGTGAGATTTAGACATAAAAGACAATATTATAAGCAAATTAGGAGAACAAGGAATAACTTAGTTGTCAGATCTATGGAAAGGGGAGTGAACAGTTTATGAACAAAGAAGAGAGAACATTAAAAACAAACTTTATCATTTTGATTAAATTTTTGCACAAAGAAAACTACTGTAACCAAGATCAAAAGGAATGTAGTAAATTAGAGAACAATTTTTTACAGCTAGTGTTTCTGACAAAGGATGCATTTTAATTTGATCAGAGAAATGCAAATTAAAGCATCTCAGAGGTACCACCTCACACCTCTTAAAATGACCAATATGAACAGAAAGGATAATGATCAATATTGGAGGGGATGTGGGGAATCTGGGACACTAATGTATTGCTGATAGAGTTGTGAACTGAACCAAATGTTCTGGAGAACAATTTGGAATTATGCCCAAAGGGAAATAAAAATGTACATACCATTTGTTCCAACAATACCACTATTGGGTCTATCTCCTGAAGAGATTATGAAAAAGGGTAAAAAACCCCACATGTACAAAAATACTCATAGGAGTTCTTTTCTGTAGTTGCAAAGAATTGGAAGTTGAGGGGATGTCTATCATTTGGGGAATTGTGGCATATATATATATATATATATATATATATATATATATATATATATATATTTGTGTAGTGAAACACTATTGTTCTATAAGAAATCATGAGGGATAGGATTTCAGCAAAGCTTAGAGGACTTCTGTCCAAGATGGTGGAGAGAAGACAGGCACAGTTTTAAAGTCTCCTGATCTTTCCCCATCTATGATATGAAAACCTCTTAGAAATCTGATCAACAAAACCCAGGAAGAAAAGCCAGGAAAAAGAACATCTACCTCAGGATTTGTCTTCCGCAGTTGTTGGCACAGGTGTGTGAGTGAAGAACCAACTCAGCTGAAGATAGGGAGAGGAATGACCTCACCACAGGGTATTGCCCACCATTGATTGAAGACAAAAATATTTAACAGCTTCAATCACTCCCTCCAGGACAATGGAGAGGGCCTCAATCATGGTCACAGACACTCCAGAGAAAGCAAATAGCACCCCCTACTGTCCAGCTGGAGATATTACACTCAGTGAGTAAAGCCTCTAGCAATCCCAACACCAAAGCCCTGTGAACCAGCCCCTCCCCTACTCAAGGTCTTAGCAAAATGAAGAAAGGTCAGAGGAAAGGTGGATCCATAGAAAAATTCTTGGAAGGGAAAGACCCTAACTCAGAGAGACCTAGAACCTCTGAGGACAATATGATCTGGTCTCCAGGACAGAAATACTTCCTTGAAGAAATAAGGAAGGAATTTAAAAATCAATCAGAAAAGCTTGAAAAGACTTGCATGAATTGATGCTGAATGGAATGAGCAGAACCAGAAGGACATTATACACACTGACAACAACCTGGGGTGATGATCAATGATGTAAAACCTATGTCAGATTGCCTTCTGTTGGGGGAGTGGGGCAGGGAAGAGAAGGAGGGAGAAAAATTGTAAAACTCAGAACCCTGTCAAAAAAATGACAAGAAACTACTATTGTAAGTAATTGGAAAACAAATAAAATATTTATATAATTAAAAAATAAAATGACATTCTAACTTCTTTAATTTCAATTTAGTCTTTTTAAAACAATTAAATCCAACCCCCCAAATAAAAGAACTAATGCACATTTAGATTGGGATATAAGTGAACTCCATCTAACAATCAGGAACCATTTCAGATCTGAATTGCACACGCAAGTTAAATGCAAGTACATATGTATATGGACACATATGGACACAATTCTTTTGGACCAAAGATTACACATTGATCTACCTGTGTAGTGAGATTTTAGTTACTCTGGCCAGTCCACATAAATCCCAAGTCTAGTCATCTTTTCTCAACCCTCTGGATCAGAGGAGAGAAGTGAAAAGATTCACTTACAACTACACAGAGTTCTTGGACATAAAATATATATTTAAAAATACATGCATGCACATATTTAAATTATTATTTGAATTGTACCAATTAAGACAGATCAGAAAAATAATTTTAGGTCAATCATAATTTCTTGAGGACCTTCATGTATATTAAGAATTTAAAAGTCAATCAGTAATTAAAATTCCTTCATATAGTTGAATGCATTCTTATGTTACCCCAGGTTACCTAACTGCAGAGATAATACAGATTTTAAAATATTTATTTCATTATACTTATTCCTTGATAGGATTTACAAATGTAGCTGTCCCCACCTTTCCCCAAGGGTAGAGCTCTCCTCTAGTTTGAACTCCTAGACAGATGGGTAGACTAGTTATGACTGAATGGCCACCTTCAGGGAAGAGACATCCCAGTGAAAAGGCATGAGGTGTTCCCTCAAAAAAAGCTTTTGGGGGGCAAGAATCAAGCTTCTGGGCCCTGGGAGTAAGGATTCTTCCCCTCCCCCCTCCCTACTGCCATCCCCAAGTCGCAGACAAAATCCCTCTTCTGACAGAGAGAGAGAGAGAGAGAGAGAGAGAGAGAGAGAGACAGAGACAGAGAGAGAGAGAGAGACAGAGAGAGAGAGCGAGAGAGACAGAGAGAGACAGAGAGAGACAGAGAGACAGAAACACAGACTGAGCCATAAATGAGTAGCTGTCCTAGGAGTGAGGGAGACTGAACCAAGTCAATCAGATCTATAAAGGCCTCCCTAGTTTATTGTGCAAAGTCTGCCAGTCTTCTTAGAGAGGAAAGGACATGAATTGAATTTTAGCTGGGTAATACCTTGATACTATGTGGCCCCTTGGCATTCTGACAAAGAGCCACAGCACCCTCCAAATGTAGGCTGAATGGAATGAGCAGAACCAGAACCATCAGAACCTCTATTCAGCAGGCTTCTCATAAGCCATTCCCAACACAGCCCCAGAAGAACTGACAGGGGTGACACAATGCCCATGTCCCAGTCTTTGTCTAGTCAACCCCAACTCACACAACACTACACAGTGCCTTCCCTGACTTCCCAGGAGTAAAAGGAGGTCAAACAAAATAAGAAGATTTGACTAAGTCCAATCTGGTCTGATCTGGGAAAGATGACCTGGTTTAGGGTTTCTCTCACCTAAGTCTGAGCAGTTCCAGGATCAGAATCAGTCCCTTCTGGGTTTGTCAAAATGTGACTGGAGAATTGGTGTTACCAATAAAGATATGAGTGTTCTCACAAGTGAAGGAATTCACATTTTAGCCCTGGAGTTGAAAGTTTAGAATTTACTTTTACAAGCTTGCAAAGTTTACAGTTTAAAACCTTTTCTCTTCCTGGACAAATAAGCAAACTGCTTGTAAGTAGTTTCAGGGCAGGGGGATAACAAAGGCTAGGTGAGGTTTGAGAGAGAAATAGAGAGAGATAGCCAGGAGAGCTGACTAGGCTGATTCTCAAGCAAGTCTTCCTGCCATGAGGGGAATCCAGGCCAGGCTTTGTAGTCTTGCTGGCTCCTTGGGCATAAAAGCCTCAGCAGAATATGGGCAAAAGGGGAAATCCCTTTTGTGACTGAAATCAGGTAGAAGCTATAAAATGGCAGGGAGGGAGGATGAGGTGAGGTTGCAAATTTGAATTTAACGCTGGAACAATAGGAATCAATTTATATCACCGGTAGAGACAGATATTCTATATTTCTCCTTCTACAAATTGCCCAGCCAGATAGAATTTAATTTTGTAAAAGATTTCAAAATTTGTTTCCAATTAAAAAATCTCCTATGTCTATAACTTCCTCGATCACAAGAAGCTTATAATCTAATGGGGAAAGACAACTCAAAAAGGAAGCTAAAAACATAAAAAGGTGGGCAGGTACTCAAAACCTGGAGAAAAGAGTGAAGTTTCAGAGTAGAGTAGCCAGGTAAGAAGGAAGATGTTTGAAATAAGTTCCTTTCTGCCACGGATATTTTGAAGTTCATAGCTACGCCCTACAATTAGAGGATTGTAGTGATGAGATTAGTGATGAGATGGAGTACCAAAACTGAGAGAATCTTATAAGGTGATGAAATTTTCCCAATAAGAAGCATGGTGGAGAAGACACAAAATTTCCAGACTAGTGCTCCAGATAAGAAATAAGAGATTCGAAGCAGAGTCCAACCAGAATGTTATTTACTGCATTATTCTAGCTTTGAGATGATAAGTGCCTTCATAGTGACAGTGTCAGAGGAGAAAAGGAGCCACATATGAGAGATGTTGCAAAGGAAGCAGTTAGATAGTAAAAGAGATAGAGTGCTGGGTTTGGAATCAGGAAGACTTATCTTCCTGAGTTTGAATCTGGTCTCAGACATTTACTAGATGTATGACCCTGAGTAAGTCACTTAAATTTGATTGTCTCAGTTCCTTTTCTGTGAAATGAGCTGAAGACTCAGTGGATACTAATGTCCTTTCCAAGAAAACCTCAAATGTAGTCAAGAAGAGGTGGACATAACTGAATAAAGTTAACAATTGAATAAAGATAACAACAAAAGCAGAGGCATTTTGGTTTTGAAGAATGAGAGAGTAAAACATACTTCTCACATCTTGGAAGAGAGTTAATAAAAATTATGAAAGCAGAAAGATATTTTTGTAGATAGAGCCAATGTGTTGATTTATTTTGCTCCACTCTTACAAACTAGGATTTATATTTAGGTGTGAGGCTGGATAATATTAAAGATGTGATAAAGGAAAAAAAAGGGGAAAAATGAATCAATTAAATATTAAAATGTATTGAATATAGCAAAAAGATGTTTAGAGGGGACACAGACCAGTAAGGTAAGCTTACTTTTGTTTTAAATGTAACATCCACTTCAAAAAACCCAATAGCACATAACAGAAATTCACAATCTTGTTCAATCCATTGCCAAATCTTGTTGTTTCTACTTTCACAATATCTCTCCTATTTTGGTCATTCCTTCCATTTTTCACAGCCACAATCCAAAATCAGACCCTTAACCCTTCTCATCTGGATAATATAGTAGACTGGTTTCCCCCTCTCAAATATCTCACCACCTCAATCTGATTTCTTTTCAGTTGCAGAGGTAATTTTTCTGATGTGCAGATCTGAACACATTAGCTTTATCTTTCCTTTTAACATCATCTTTGCATCCAAAGGCTGCCTTTCATCTCTAGGATCAAATTTCTGTTTGTCATTTCAAGCTCACTACAACCTACCTCTTCTCCACACACTTAGAATCCAGAAATCCAGACCTACTTACAATTCCTCAGGCATAGCACTTGAGTGCCTAAAACTGGTATTTCCCCCATCCCTAGAATGCTCTATCCCCTCATCTTTGCTTTTTATAATTTTCTTGACTTTCTTCAAGATTAATCTTAAATCCTCTTTTCTTCCAAGAAAGTCTTTCCCCAGTACTCCAATTGTTAATTCTTTCTTTTTCAGATCAACTCCTCCATCTACTCTCTAAAATCTTCTTTGTATCTAATATATGCATGTATCTTACTCAAGCTAAATTGACTAACATAAATTCATTTTTCTGTTCTTTATTGCATATTCAAAGATTCATGTTTATTGACTTCTTATTAGAGAGGTTCTGTCCCCTTTTTAAAGAGGGGAAACAAAAGAAAGCTAAGAGAGAGAGAGAGAGAGAGAGAGAGAGAGAGAGAGAGAGAGAGGAAAAGAGGGCCTAAATGAGCATATATACCTTTAAGTTAGTTGCTGTGTAGCCCTTAAGAAAGATACATACCTCAAAGTTTCATCAAGTTAATTGGGGAAACAGCAAATTGATCAAGTTTCCCCCTTATTTTATCCTCATGTAGTTAAATATTTGCTTTGCCAAATGCAAATGGGGTACTTTAGGACATACTGGCGTTTTTTAGATACTTTATGACCCCATTTGAGGTTTTCTTGGCAAAGATACTTGAAAGGTTTTCCATTTCCTTCTCCAACTGATTTTACATATTAGGAACTCAGATTAACAACATTAAGTGATGATTCTAGGACCAACACTTTATCCACTGTGCCACCCGCCTTCCTTGAGTATCAGCAAAGTTATACTAAAATTAGTATTTGTGTGTGTGTGTGTGTGTGTGTGTGTGTGTGTGTGTGTGTGTGCGTGTGTGTGTGAAACTAGATCACCTGGTAGATTAAAAGTTACATTTATCCTTAAATTTCCAGATATGCAAATTCCTCCATCAAGCAATGTCTTACAATACTGTTTTTTTTTTTTTGCAAGGCAATGGGGTTAAGTGACTTGCCCAAAGTCACACAGCTAGGTGATTATTAAGTGTTGGGGGCCATATTTGAACTCATTTCCTCCTCACTCCAGGGTCAGTGTTCTATCCACTGTGCCATCTAGCTGAACCAGTCTTACAATATTCCTATACATTATTTGTGGTTTGCTATTGTAAGGCCCTGTCTCAACTCAAACAGTCTTAAAGAAAAGACCAAGAGCAAAACAAATAAAAGTTCTTAATATTAAAGAAAGGTTCCTGCTTCACAGTGGAAGTCTAATCTCACCTGAGCTGCAAATGTATCTAGGACCCTTGCAACAGGACTTGACTTTAGGATTTAGATCAATTAGAATTCAACCCTTTATTCTTAGGTAAGAAATCAAATGCTTTAGATAAAAACTTCTCCAATGAATTCCTATAGCACATAGAAAAAACTCAAGATAGGACTGGATGAATTGTCCTACCATTCAGTGGTAAGTAGAAATAGGTTTAAAATACCTAAAATTTAGAAAAAACAGATTAAGAACAAAAATAGTATATAATGAATATATTCAGAAGGAGCTTTTGTTGAAATTTATTACCTCTTTCTATAAAGACATGAAAAGTCATAAGAGGAAATGTATTATTCATTACATTGGTAAATAATATATTGTTATAACAGATATAATAGAGAAATACAAGAGACAATTCCTATCAGATTGGGACAAATCATTATTGCTTAATGAGATCACTATTATTTTTATATAATTCTACAAATACTAACTAAATAAAGAAAAAATAAATATATGAAGAAATAAAACAGGTAAAGAAGAATCAAATTGTCCCTCTTTTTGTAGATGCCAAGGTTTTTGTTGACTTCGATGTCCTTTGAGAGGCAACTAAAATTAATTGAAATTGTTAATAACTTCAGTAATGTAGCAGAATATAAAATATACTTGCAAAATCACAAACCCTATCATGAACAAAACCTGGAAAAGAAATGGAAAAATAAATTCCTTTCAAAGTAACCACAGGCTTTATAAGCATAGTTGGGAATCTAGATACCAAGGGGCACAGTAATTCAGTATAACTACAAAACACTTAAAAAACCCCAATTCTAACTAAAGACAGAACTAAATCATTGGAACTATGTTAATTGCTCATGATAGGACTATTCTAACATAATTAAAATTGTCATACTACTTAAATTAATTTGCTTTTTTAAATGTCATAACAATCTACTAAAGGTTTTCTAGAAAAAAATAGCAAATTTTATCCAGAGGGACAAAAATTAAATATTCTTAAGAGTGAAAATAAAAAGTGGGAATTAAGAGAATTTAGGCATACTGAATTTAAATTACTTA
Source organism: Macrotis lagotis (assembly GCF_037893015.1). Lineage (NCBI taxonomy): Eukaryota > Metazoa > Chordata > Mammalia > Peramelemorphia > Peramelidae > Macrotis > Macrotis lagotis. The sequence continues at coordinate 116,256,519 of NC_133666.1, forward strand.
AAATAATAATCACAAAAGTATTTGTTACTGATTAAAAATATGAAAGTTGTTCAGTTGAAGAGAATAAGCAAAACATAACAGTGAATTGTTTGATAAACTCAAGGAGTCCAAATGTGGATGGGGAGACTGAGTACACAAACTGACAAAAATATAGAAATCAATCTGACTGTAATTAGGTTTGGCCAACATCTCACATGCAATATGACAAAGCTCAAAATGGATGCAAGACCTAGCCAGAAAAAAAAAGATATAAATAGATTAGAAGAGCAGAGGGGAATAATACTTTTCAAAATTATTGAAAAGAGAAGTGAGTTTTTAAAATTATTATTAAATAAGAGAGAAAAAATCACAGGAGATAAATTTGTCTGGTTTGCATAAAATTGAGAAGTTTTTGCAGAAAGGAAATGAATGAAATTAGTATTGCAACAGAAACAGTTATCTGAATGCAAATCCATAGAAAATTTTTCTGATAAAAGTCTGATATCCAATATATATAACTGATACAAATCTATATGAAGAGAACTGTTCCCTAAAAAATAAATGGACAAAGGATATGAATAGCAGTTTTCAAAAGAAGAAACAAAAACTCTCAACAAACATGAAAAAAATACTCCAAATTGCTAAAGATAAAAATAACAAATTAAAAATAATTGAGTTTCCATCTCATTCATAAAATGAACAACAATGATAATAAAGGAAAATGACAAATATATGAAGGAGAAAGAAAAGAAAGACATTAACATACTCTGTACTAGGATTTGGTGCCAATATTCTGGAACTCAATTTGAAGTTATATCTGCAAAGTTACTAAACTGCATAGTTTTTGGTCTATCAATCCCACTATTAAGTTAATATCCAAAAGAAATCAAAGAAAGAGGAAAAAATTCATAGATATAAACATATTTAAAGAATCACTTTTTGTTGTAGCAAAGAACTAGAAACAAAATGGGTCCCCACAAAGTTTTAGGATGAATAAAATCTGGCATATTATTTGATAGAATATTATTGGATCATCTGAAATAGAGGAATGGATTAAAAAATCTGAAAGAACTTTCATGATCTTATGTAGAATAAAGAAAACTAAAGAAAACAATGATTATCACATTGTAAAGGAAAATAAAAACAAGGAAAGGTTTCATAACAATGAATTACAGATCAATGAAATGATCAATGATTATATTAGTAAATACATTAATAAATATTAATTAAATATAGTGCTTATGTAGTGGGGATTGTGCTAAGTGCTGGGGATACAAAAAAAGCAAAAAATGATCCCTTCCCTCAAGGAATTTAAAATCCTTTGGGAAATACTACTAGAAAACAGGTAATTTAGAGGATGGGAAATGTTTCCTATAGAAGGTAGGATTTTAGTTGGGATTAAAGTAATCCCAAAAGCCAATAGGTGGGGATGAAGAATGACAACATTCCATAATCAATCTTGCTGACTCTAGGCAGTGGTTCCCTATTACCTATAAAGTCAAACATAAACTCTTTGTTTAGATTTTTCAAGTCCTTCAATCCTTGACCTAATTTATCTTTCCAGCTTTATTGTATATTATTTCTCTCTTTGATTCCGTAATCCAACTTCTCTCAAAGATAACATTTCATCTTCTATGCCTTGTTCTTTGGTACTGCCAGTATCCAAGACTGAAAAGCACTCTCTCCTGGTCTGTTTTTCAGAGGATCCTTTTCTTCCTTTAAGATGCAGTTTATGCCTCTACTCTTTGCTATCAAGGAGGCTGAGGCTAATGGATATCTTGAACTTGGAAGTTCTCAGCTGCTGACCAGTATTGTCACTCAGTGCAGCATTAATACATACAGTGTTGGGAAGTAAGTCATTAGGTTGCCTAAGGAGGGGCAGACTTCAGAACTGGAACAGATTAAATTTCATACTGGAATAAGATCTATAAATAGCACATTTTCCCCAAGTGAATGCAGCTTATATACCTATGTTGTAGTTGTTGTTGATATATTACTGATGTTCAGTAGTTTTCAGTCATGTTCAACTCTTTTTGCTTCTTTTGGGGTTTTCTTTGCAAAGATTCTGGAGTAGTTTGCCATTCCCTTCTCCAGTTTATTAAATTAGGAAATGAGATACATAGTGTTAAATGACTTTCCCAGGGTTACACAACTACTAAGTGACTTAGGCCAGATTTGAATTTAGGAAATGAGTCTTCCTGACTCCAGGCCTGCATTCTCTACACACACACACACACACACACACACACACACACACACACACACACACACACACTTATATTCTATACGCATATATTCGTCTCTAGATCTATGTATAGAGTCCAAAATCTGACACAGTCTCCCCAGCCAACATTTTGAATAGTAGGTCTGATCTATAGAACTCAGCTTCTTTTCTCACCTTCAGGGACAAAGAATAACTTTGAAGAATTGGAGGATTCATTGATCTGCCTGGTGTTTTTTTTATCCAATATCAATTATCATCAATTATCAGGTAGCATCTCCTTAATATGGGCAACTAGAGCAGAGTGTTAGGCCTGGAATCAGGAAAACTAATTTTATTTTTGAGTCCAAATCTAGTTTCAGACATTTACTAGATTTGTGACTCTGGGCAAGTCACTTAACCCTGTTTTTCTGTTTCCTCTTCTGTAGGATAATCTAGAGAAGGAAGTGCAAACCATTCCAGTATTTTTGTTAAGAACATCACAAATGAGATCACAAAATGTTGGACTTGACAGAAATGACAAGAACAAATCAACTTAATATCATTTAAATAATTAACATCAATTAGCTTTAACAAAAGACAACAGCATCCCATTCAGAAATATACTTATAGCAGAAACCTCAGCCCCTAGAGAAAGTGAGTTCAAACTTAGAATAATTACTACCAAATGTTCTCCTCACCAAGGTCACTTTTGGATATATCACACCTGATGAATGAACTGCCTTTTTGTAGGGCATGGTGTTATAGATGCCTATTCACTGCCAGCTTGAATGGGTCAGGTCCATTGACCTTCAAGTTTAGCTTCTCACTATTGTCAGGGACTACTTCCTCTAACTCCAGTTGCTAAGGAAAACTTTGATTCTCTTTTGATATGCTTTTAATATTTATTCAACTAAGAACAATAAAGACAAAAAAAACAAAGAGGAAAAGAAGCTGTGCAGGGAGAGAAGAGAGAGAAAACCAGTGAGACAGAGAGAGAGAGAAAGAGACAGAGAAAGAAACAGAGAGAAAAAGAGAACCAAAGAGACCCAGTGAGACACACACACACACACACACACACAGACAGAGATCGAGACAGAGGGACATAGAGACACAGAGACACACAAAGGAAGACAGAGTCAGACAGAAAGAGAGCAGGAGATTTGTGATCCTGACTTGGAGTCAAGTAAAAAGCTCTTTGCATCACTCCTAAAGAAGGCAAAAGTCTCCTCCTTTATACATTTCTGGAAGTGACATTGTTTACTCACTGAGATCAGGGATGACATTGTCTATTTCCATCATTACTCATGTTTATGTCCTCATTGTTTTGCCTATTAAAATGTAATTTTCTTGTGAGTAGGGATTAATCATTTATCATATTTGTTTCTCCAGTTTTTGGTATAGTGATGGACACAAATGCTTGATTGTTGGACAAGAGGTAGAATGAAACAAACATTTTTAGATGTGGTCAATGTGTGAGTTTGTTTTACATATATATTTGTTACTAGGGAAAGTTTTATTTTTGGGAGAAGGCAGGATAGGTGGGAAGAAAGAGATGAATAATTATACTTAAAAAAGAAAGATAGTTAATGAGTCATTAAACAATGAAGTTAATAAAAGAGGGAAAATTCAAAGTGGCTACAATCAGGGAAGTGTTGGAACTGCTATTTTAAAATTTGAGATAAAAACCAAAAAAAGGTTCTATATAGCAGGAATTCACAATTTCACATGCAGTCCTCTTTTTCTATTCCTCTTTGTATAGAGTTATATTCAGGTTTGTTGATGGTTTTCAAGGTCATAATACTGAAAGGGAAACAATTTTAAGAGTCCTGGACAAAATAAAATCCCTTTCTTAATCTATAATAGGAATTGATGAATGTTTATCAGAGATGAGAAGAAAACTGCATTGATGACAAGCTTTTGAACACTGGAAATCAAATAAATAGGGATGTCACTAACAAAAATAGAATTGTTAGTCGGAAAAATTTGCCTCATGCTCTTATATTTTTATAACCATATAATTCATACAATTTATTCCTCAGGTGCTGTTTTAATGCTTTTGTGAATATGAAAGACTAAATCTGCTGATCACTTATTTTTTGGAAACCTGATTGAATCCAAATTTCAATTTCTCTAATGAAATGATACAGAAATTGAACCCCAGTATATATTTGATCTTTGAGTTGAATCCAAGTCTGCTGCTTTATGACTGCTATTTCTCTAAGACTTCCCAAGTGGGTCAGTTATATAAAGCAAGATTCATCTTAATTCTGAGGCAGTTTGATTCTTAATGAATTTCTCCTCTCTTTTTTTAGAGTTCTGGAGCTACTGGGATTCTAAGGATTCCTTTCTTTAGACCACTTACTCCTTCCTAGAGTAGTTTTAGGTAATAAACTTTATCCATACATATAAAACAGATACCATCATATTATTTTTGTGTGCTATGAAACAGATTTATGATGAATGATGAGTGATAACCACCAAAATTCTGAACATACAGGATAAATTTTAAAAATCTCTTTTTGAATAGAATTTAATTAGGAAAGTGATGTAAATAGGAGATTTGTGATACTTATAAAATTTCATGATGTTTCACAACTATTAAGTTACTTATATGAAAGTTACTCTGAAGTTCTCTACACCTCACTAAAATTACATTTGCAAAAAAGGAGCTGATTTAGTCAACATGGAATTTGGGTTCAATTTAAGGTTTAAGAACCTGAAAATGAAAATCTTTTTTCTATTTCTTCCAAGATCACACCAAAACTCACTGGCATCTGAAATTTTAATGAACATTTGCCGTCTTATATAAATTATATAACATATCTCCCTTCATGTTGGTAGAGAGATAGAGAATATTTTGGTGTGATATGTTTCATGCTCTGTCAGTTACAGGTTTGTTATGATGACCACTGTTCTCCTGCTTATCCATGCCCAGAACCTTAAAGTCATTCTAAATTCTTTTCTGTCCCCCACATTTAATTAGTTACTGAATCTAATTGATCCTATCATTATAGTCTCTCTCTCTCTCATTCTAGTCTGGGAAAAAAGATAAGGAATATCACTTTATTTGCATGTATATGTGTGAATATGTATTGGTTGAAATTGGAGTGACAATATATGGATATACTTTGTCTATAAGATCTTTTTGCTTAAGCCTGACCTGGCATATATGTCATTCTATAGTCCTATTCAGTACTCTTCTTTGATTGTATATGCTCAGTCATGATATACTCAACATAGTATAGTAAAAAAAAGAATTAATTTGATATTGGGAAGTTTTTCAAGGAGTATGGGTGTCACAAATTTGATACTTACAGCCTTTTCTTATTTTCTTTCTTGCTGTGGTCAGTGCCATAAGTGATCTACATTGAACATGTACTCTGGCAAATACAAAAAACTAAGCAAAACATTGAGATGTGGTTGAGGAAGTCTTACCTACAGAGGTATCACAACACACGAATCTCTGGGGACAGCTGATTCTTTTGATTCTTAGTTGTAGTAACTGTCAGGATTTTTTCAATGATGATACTAGTTAAGGTATGGTGTTCTGTAGACTGCCAGAATGTACTGGACTCTGTGGAACAGTTGATCTTGAAAGATATTTTTTCTCATTTTCTGACTTGCTTTGTTATATCAGTGTTGATTTATTTTTCACTTTTGACACTCAAAGAATTTTAAAAAGTTGATCACATATCTGAAACTTTAAATTAAATAGTTATATGCTACAAGCACAGCTATAGTATGAAAAATGAGTTTCTCCTCTCCTGTTCTCATCTGTCAATTTAGGATAACAATACTAATCAACCCCCAAGGAATATTAGTGGGATTAAGTGACTTATTAGACCTTGACTTTTAGAGTATCCCTGCATGTTTTTTAAATAATGGGCTTTTAAAATCCACTGGATATCAAATCAGCATGAACACAAATGCCAATTCAAAGACAATTTTCTTGGAATGAAAAGGAAACATCCAAATTAAGGACATTTGCAGAAGTCGTTCTACCTTTGCAAGCATTTATTTATTCATCTTTTTGGAGTGGTTACCATAAAGTTAGTACTTAGCTATCTTTAAGTAAAATAGTAAATGAATATTCTGATGGCCTGAAGAAGACTATTGAAATCATAGTATTATTAACTATAAAATATTTACAGTAGCATTTTGAAATTATTAATTTTGAAATTAATTTCATTAAGATATTCTATATGGTAAAGCAATAATATGGAAAATGGGTCATAGAGAAATGATTTTTAAAAATTGAGCTTTATTTTTCACATTTTTACTCTATATTTCCATTTGATTCAGTGACAGAACAAGCCCATTCTTGCAAATAAAGTGTTAAAGGTTGTTTTGATGTATCTGAAGAAAACACCAAGAGAGACAACTATACCTGCTTTTTGCCTTCTGTTAGAATCTTACCCACACTCATCTTTACACTCACAGAAACATGAGAAGAACAGTAAACAGAAGAGGTGATGATTTTACTAAATGACCATGGTGTAAAAGAGACTATTGTTGTTTTGTTCTAATAACTTCAGTCAGAATTTTAAAAAATTCCTTCATTTATGCAGAACAACAAAATGAATAGTTTCCTTCAGGCATTTGAGTTAAAAAATATAAGTATATCATCAGCATAAAAGCATCATTAAAACACACATTTCCAAAAGCCTATTAGCTTTTAACTGAACTGATACAATTGAGATATGTTAATAACGTGTATGTGAGAGCAGAGAATTATTTGGTAAAATCTATAGCTCCTACAATGATAGCCAGACTTGAAGTCAGAAAGACATCTAAGTTCAAATCTGGCCTTAAACACATAGTCATATGACCCTGGGGAGGTCATTTAATACTATTTACCTCATTTCCTAATTTATAAAATGAGCTGGAGAAGAAAATGGTAAATCACTCCAATATCTTTACCAAGAAAACACCAAGTAGGATTAGAAAGAGCTGGATAAGACTAAAGAACAGTAACACAACAAAATTCAGAAGTTCTTAGTGTTGCTATTTTGAATTCAAACAAACAATAAGCACTTATTTATTTAGTTATTTTCATTTAACAATTTTTTTTACCAGTTAATTACATATAAAGATAGTTTTCAGCATTCATTTTTGAAAGACTCTGAGTTCCAAATATTGTTCTCACAATCCCTTCCCTTACTATTCCCCAAACCAGCAAGCAATCTGATAGGGGTTATACATGTACAGTCATATCAAACATATTTCCAAACATATATACATGTACAGTCATATCAATCATATTTCTATATTTCCATTTGATTCAGTTCTCTGTGAAAAAAGAATTAGAACAAAAGGGAAAAACATGAAAAAGAAAAAGGAAAAACCAAATTTTAAAAAAGGGCAATCTGCATTCAGACTCTACAGTCTTTCCTCTGGATGTGGATGTCATTTTCCATCACAAGGCTTTTGAATACTGTCTTTGATCATTGTATTGCTTAGAACAGTATAGCTGATTATCACATAGTGTTGCTATTAATGTGTACAATGTTCTCCTGGTTCTGTTTATTTCACTTTGCATCAGTTCATGTTAAGACTTTCCAAGTTTTATGAAAGCCCTTCCTGCTCATTGTCTCTAATAACAGAGTAGTACCTCATAACAGTCCTATAATACAACTCGTTCCCCAATTGATGAGTATAGCCTCAATTTCCAATACTTTGCCATAGAATTGCTATAAATATTTTTGTATGTGTGATTCTTTTCTACTTTTTTATGATCTCTTTGGTATACCAGATCCAATTATGGCTGAATCAGGTATGCACAGCTTTAATGCCCTTTGGCATATTTGCAAATTGATCTCCAGAATGATTGGATCAGTTCACAACTCTATAACAATGAATGAGTGTCAATTTTCCCACATCCCCTCCAATATTTATCATTTTCTTTTTCTTTCACATTAGTCAATCTGATAGGTGTAACCAGATACCTCAGAGGTGTTATAACTTGTATTTCTTTAATCAATAATGATTGAGAAAATTTTATATGACTATAGATATCTTTAATTTCTTTATCTGGAAATTGCTTTTCCATATTCTTTGACTATCACTTGGGGAATGACTTGCCTTTTTATATTTGACTCAGTTCTCTGTATATTTTAGAAATGAGTCCTTTAACAAAAACCCAAGCTGTGAAAATTACTTTCCATCTTTCTGCCTTCTTTTTAATCTTGGATATATTGATTTTGTTTGTATAAACAGTTTTTTAATTTAATATAATCAAAACTGTGTATTTGAATTTTATAATGTTCTATATTTTTCTTTTTTAGATAGTATTTTAAATTTTCCCCTATCACATATTGTAAAAAATAATGCATTCACTTTTACAGGATGTTGAGTTTCATATTTTTCTCCCTTTCTTCTTCCCTTTCCCTCTTTTGAAAACAGTAAACAGTTTGACAAAATATAGCATTCATTCCTATTTATAACACCAGAAAGTATAGAAATAAATGGAGTTTTCCTTAAAATAATAAGCAGTATCTATCTAAAAACCATCAACAAATATTGTATGTAATGAGGATAAGCTAGGACTATTTCCAATAAGATCAGGGGTGAAAAGAGATGTCCATTATCACCATTGCTATTCAATATAATATTAGAAATATTAGCTTTAACAAAAGAGAAGAAAAAGAAATTGAAAGAATCAGAACTGGCAATGAGGAAGCAAAGCTTTCACTCTTTGCAGATGATATCCTGGTATACTTAGACAACTCGAGAAAATCATCTAAAAAGCTACTTGAAACAATTAACAAATTCAACAAAGTAGTAGGATATAAAATAAACCCACATTAATTTTAGTATTACTATTTATAATCAACAAAGTCCAAGGATAAGAGAGATAGAAAAAGAAATTCCATTTAAAATGACTGCAGAGGTGGTACAGAGGATAGAGCACTGTCCTGGAATCAGGAGGACTTTGAATTTGAATTTGAAATCAGATACTTTATATTTACATTGTTGTGTGACCTTGGGCAAGTCACTCAGCCACCTTGCCTTGCAAAAACAAAAAAAAAGAATAAAAAAACTAAAGTAACTGCAAATAACATTAATTACTTGGAATTGTACCCCACAAGACAAAGCCAGAAACTGTATGAACATAATTACAAAGCACTTCTCACACAAATAAAGTCAGATCTAAACAAGTGGAAAAATAACAATAGCTCATCGTTAGGGCAAGCTAATACAATAAAACTGACAATTCTACCCAAATTAAATTGCTTATTCAATTCCATACTTAATCAAATTACCAAATAACTATTTTATTGAACTAAGAAAAATAGTAAAATAAAAAAACTTTATCAGGAGCAACAAAAGGCCAAGAATATCAAGGGAGCTGATGGGGGAAAAAATTAAAGGAAGGTAATTTAGCTCTACCAGATTTGAAACTACACTATAAAGCAGCAATAATCAAAACTGCCTGCTAGTAAAGAAATTGAGAAATGTATCAGTGGATTAGGAGGTTCAAAAGAAGCAATCTACTGTTTGATAATCCCAAAGACATTAGTTTCTGGGATAGGAACTCACTATTTGACAAAAAAAATTGTTGGGAAAACTGGAAAATAGTATAGCAAAAACTAGACATTAGACCCATATCTCACATCCTATACCAAAAAAAAGGTCCAAATGGGTACAGGATTTAGACATAAAGACACCACAGACCAATTAACAGAATAAGAAATACTCTATCTGCCAGATCTATGACAAGGGGAGAAATTTATTACACAGCAAGAAATAGAGTACATTATAAATGGCAAAACATGATTTTGACTATATTAAATTAATGTTTTTGAACTAGCAAAATCAACGCTGCCAAAATTAGAAGGAAAACAAAGCTAGGAAAAAATTTTCACAGCTAGGAGTTCTGATAAAGGTCTTGTTTCTAAAATATACAGAGAATTGTTATAAGCTAATAAGTCATTACCCAATTGATAATTGGTCAAAGGCTATGTACAGACAGTTTTCTTTTTTTGAAATTTTTTTATTGTTTTTGAATTTTACAATTTTTACAATTTAAAATTTACAGTTCCCTCCCCAGTCCCTCTTTCCTCCCCCAACATATACATATACCACAATTTATTCAACCATTGCCCATTTGATGGACATTCACTCAATTTCCAATTCTTTGCTACCATAAACAGAGCTACTAGGAATATTTTTGTGCATGTGGTGTTTTTACCCTTTTCCATGATCTCTTTAGGATAGAGACCCAGGAGTGCTATTGCTGGATCAAAGGGTATGCACAGTTTTATTGCTCTTTGGGCATAATTCCAGATTGCTTTCCAGAAAGGTTGGATGAGTTCACAGCTCCACCAAAAATGCATTAGTGTCCCAGATTTCCCACATCCTTTCTGGCAATGATCATTGTCCTTTCTGGTCATATTGGCCAGGAACAGACAGTTTTCAAATGAAGAAATTAAAGCTATATATAATCATCTGAAAACAAATATTCATATGACTGATAAGAAAAATGCAAATTAAAACAACAATGAGTATCCACCTCATACCATCTGGAGAGCAATATGTATCTATGCTCAAAGAGCAATAAAACTGTTCATACCCTTTGACCTAGCCATACCAATACTAGGCCTATATCTAGAAGAAATCATAAAAAATGGGAAATATCCCTCAGGTTCCAAAATATTCATAGTACCTCTTTTTGTAGTGGCAAGGAAATGGAAATTGAGGGGATACCTATCAATTGGGGAATGGTTAAACAAGTTATAGTATATGAATGTTATGGAATACTATTGTTCTATAAGAAACCATAAATGATCAAACTCTAGAGAAGCACAGAACAAATTACAGGAACTGATGCTTAGTGAAAGGAGTAGAGCCAGGAGAACACTGTACATATTAACACATTGTAAAATGATTAACCTTGATGGATGCAACTCCTCTCAGCAGTTCAGAGAGCTCGGACAATCCTAGGAGACTGCTGTCCCTATTCAGAGGAAGAAAAAGAAAAGCAAAGCAAAATAAAACAAAACAAAAAATAAACCCTACAGAATCTGAATAAGCTCTACATTCACATTTTAAAAACTGTTCATGTATTTCTTTCCTATCTCTTTGTTTTTCTTTCCTTTCCTTTAATCCTAATTCTTCATGCCAAAAATGACTAATCTGTAAACATGTTAAACACATGTGTATGGACAAGATTCACCTGACTGTTTGCAGCTGTGGGGGTGGGGAGTGAGAAGGGAGGGTGGAAGGAAATTGGGTAATCTAAAAATATACATATGCTTGTGGATGATTGTTAAAAAAACTTTCATAACATATAACTGGATAAATAAAATATCAATTGAAAAAAGACAGTAGGCAGTTTGAAGTAGTTCATATACGTGCTGTCAGGCAAAATATATTTTCATATTAATCTCAGTTGTGGAAGAAGAAACAAATCAAAAGGAAATGAAGACAAGAAAAGATAAAGTAATTGAAAAATATGCTTTGATCTGCATTCAAATTCCAAGGTTTTTTTCTGGATTTGGACAGCATTGTCTTGAGCAAGTCCTTTGTTCATGTCTTGGATCATTGTGTGTCTAAGAAGAACTGGAACATTCATAGTTATTCATAGTACAATGTCTCTGATACTATATAGATTTCACTTTGCATCAGCTCAAAGTTTTTTCTGAAATATTCCAGTTCTTCATTTTATATTGCACAATAGTATTCCATTACATTCATATTTCACAGCTTGTTCAGTCATATCCCAGTTGATGGGCATCCCCTCAATTTCCAATATTTTTTTCCCATAGAAATGGATGCTATATTCTCAAAAGGTTTTTCAGCATCTATTGAAATTTTTCTATGATTTAGTTTTATTCTTGATATGGTCAATTATATTGCTAATTTTCCGTTTACTGAGCTGACTGCATTCTTGGTGTAAATCCTATCTTGACATAGTGAATAACTTCTGATATATTGCTATAATCACCATGCTAATATTTTGTTCAATATTTTTGCATAAATATTAATTGGGGACATTGGTATATAATTTCTTTATATGTTCTGTTTTTTTCTGGTTTTAGTATCAGCACTATATTAGTCATAAATGGTGTTTGGAGGAATTCTAACTCCTTCATCACTTATTTTTCTAAATAATTTATAAAATATTGGAATTGTTCTTTAAAAATTTGTTAAAGAGTGGCTAGATGGCACAGTGGATAGAGCACCAACCCTGGAGTCAGAGTTCAAATCCAGTCTCAGACACTTTATAATTAATTACCTATCTGTGTGGCCTTGAGCAAGCCACTTAACCCCATTGCCTTGCAAAAAAACCTAAAAAAAATTATTAAAATTCACTCATGAACACATTTGGCTGTAGAGACTTTTTTCCAAAAGAGTTCATTGGTGGCTTGTTCATTTCCCCCCCAAAACATGGTTTCTACTTCTAGATCTGTTAATCTAGGTAATTTATATTTTTATACATATTTAACATTTTTATGATTGTCAGATTTATTACTTTATAATTAGGCAAAATATTTCCTAATAATTGCTTTTATTTCTTTTTCATCGGCAATGATTTCCATCTTTTCATTTTTGAGACTGGATATTTGGTTTTCTTCATTTTTTAGAAAAAGCCAAATAAACCAATGACTTATCAATCTTACTGATTTTATATAAAACCAATCCCTAGATTTATTTATTAACACAATAGGTTTTTTCACCCTTGCTTTTATTAATCTAACCTTCGATTTTCAGAATTTTAATCTGGTTTTCAATTGAGCATTTTTAATTTCTTTTTTCCTGAGTTTATGTTAGTTGTATACCAAATTTATTGATTTGTTCTTCGTCCATTTTGTTGATGAGAGAAATAAATTTTCCCCTAAGTACTGCTTTGACTGCATCAGAGGTATCTGGTCACATTCTCTTTCTTGTCATTCTCTTTAATGAAATTATTGATTGTCTTTATGTTTTGTTCTTTGATTCACTTATTTTTTAGAATTAGATTATTTATTTTTAATTTTTATTTCCAATTGAATGCAATTATTAGTGCATTATGATCTGAAAAGAATACATTTAATATTTCTGACTTTTTGCATTTGATTTCAAGGGTTTTATGCCACATTACATGGTCAATTTTTGTGTATGTGTAATGTGCTACTGATAAAAAGGCATATTACTTTCTATTCCATTCATTTTTCTCTGAACTTCTATAATTTCTAACTCTTCTAATATTCTGTTTATCTCAACTACTTTCCTGTTTATTTTTAAGTTGGATTTTCTTAATTCTGGTAGGGACAGATGTTTATTTTTTCCTGTAACTCATTTCTTTAAGAATTTGGATGCTATACCACTTGGTGCAGATAGGTTCAGAACTGATATGCTTCATTGTCGATAGTACATTTTAGCAAGATGCTTCCTTCTCTATCTCTTAATTAGGTCCATTTTGGCTTTTACTTTATCTGAAATCAGGATTTCCACTCTTGCTTTTTTATTCAGCTGTAGCATAAAGGTTTCTGTTGCAGTCCCTTACTTTTATTCTGTATGTATCTCTATTTGAAGTATTTTTTTTTTTAATAAAGAACATATTGTAGTGTTTTGGGGTTTTGCTCTACTCTTTTATTGGCTTCCAATTTGTGAGAAAGTTCATCTTATCCATTTTCTTTCTTTTTTTTTCCTTTTTTTTTTTTGCAGGGCAATGGGGTTGCCCAAAGGCCACACAGCTAGGTAATTATTAAGTGTCTGAGGCTGGATTTGAACAGAGGTCCTCCTGACTCCAGGGCTGGTACTCTATCCAATGTGCCACCTAGCTGCCTCTATCTTATCCATTTTCAAAGTTATTATTAATTCCTGTGCATTTCCTTCCCTCATATTTATCTTCTTGTTTGTTTTTCTCTCCCTCCTTTCAATCTTTTCTCTCCTCACCAGTATTTTGGCTTCTATCTACAACCTCTCCTAACCAGCCCTCCCTTCTGTCAGTCCCCATTATCTTCACCTTTACTTAATCTCTTCCCCTCCGACTTCCCTTTTGGATAAGAAGATTTCTATATTCAACTATTATGTTGAATTCAACTATTCACTCTTTGAGCCAAAGTTGATGAGAGTAATCATCAAGCTATGCACATTGTTTGCCCTCCCATCTTCCCCTCAATTATACTGGGTTTTTCGCATCTCTGCACGTGAAATAATTTACCACATTCCATCTCTCCCTTCCTTCTGCATCCATTTTACTCTTCTTTCTCATCCCTTGATTATTTAATTTCATTTCCTTGAATTCACCTTAAACCTATGTATGAATGTTCTTTCTAGCTGTGCCATTAGTGATACAGTTTTCAAGAATTACAAGTATTATCTTCCCATTTATGGATGTAAACCATTTAACTCTTATTCAATCCCAGATATTTTTTTCCCTTCTAATTTATCTATGCTTCTCTTGGGTCTTGACATTAGAGGTCAAATTTTTGGCTTAGATTTGATCTTTTTTTTTTTTAAAATAAGAGTTTGAAATCCTTCTATTTTCATTAAATAACCATTTTTGACCAATACAATTTTTATGTATTATATTTAATTTTACTGGGTAAGTGATTCTTGCTTGTAATTTCTTTGGCCTTTCAGAATTTCAAGTTCCATAATGTCTGATCCTTTAACATTTCAACTGCCAGTTCCTGGGTTAACCTGATTGTGGTCGCATGAAATTTCAATTGTTTCTTTTTGGCCACTGGCAGTATTTTTTCCCTTGACTTGATAGTTCTGAAATTTGGCTATAATGTTCCTTGGAGTTTTTATTGTGGTTTCTCTTACTTCAGGTGATTAGTGGATTCTTTCAATTTCAATTTTGCTTTTCTTGACAATTTCTTGAAAGATATTGTTCAGGTTCTCCTTCTGATTATGGTCTTCAGGTAGTCTGTTGAGTCTAATCTTGGATCTGTTTTCCAGAAGTTTTTTTCCCCCATGAGTCGTTTTACGTTTTCTGCCATTTTCTCATTCTTTTGAATTTTTTGATTGATTCTTTAGTCCTTATTTATACTTGTGTAATCCTAAATTTGATATGTTGTTTTCCTCAATTAGATTTTGCAAATTTGTCCAAATATACTCTTTAAGGAGTTGCTTTTTTCAGTGAATTTTTGTATCTTTTTTTTCATTTGGTCAATTTTCTTTTTAAGTTACTTTCCAAGATACTGATTCTTTTCATAATTTTCTTGCATCACTTATTTCTTTTCCCATTTTTTTCTTTCTCTCATACAATTTTTAAAAAATGAATATCATTTATTATTATTTCATTTATTAATAATAATCACATGTGACTTCCACTTTTTTTCCACAAAAGTCCATTTCAGATTTGACTCCCTTGGTTTCTGCCTCTCACCAGGGGTCCAGGCCCTGCTTGACTTCCCTACCCCTTAACGCCCAACCCCCTTCCTCTCCAAAGTTCAAGCCATTCATTTATATTACCACGGACACCACAAAGACTTTATAAACAAGATTTTGGTTGCTGAGAACTTGAACATCCCACTTCTGAATGGAAGGAGGGGAAGGGAGGGATAAGAAGCGGGGGGAGAGAATTGAGGGGAGGGGAAACTTGCCAGCTCTTTCAAGCCTTGCCTCTTCTGGGATGTATACCCACTGTAACCAGCTGTTCCTTGAAACCCCATAAATCAAAAACATTTATAGCAAGGGTGAGTGTAATTATTTATATTTGATATAGAATATAGAGAGGATACTCAAGTCTTCTCAATTGGAGTCTTTTACCTAGGTGCCACAGTGTTCTCAGAGGGCCCACGAGTAGGGGTGGGAGATCTCATATGATTTTCAAACTTCCTTTGACCTCTTCCACAAGTTCATTTGGGGATTGAGAAGTTTTGACTATAGATGTTTTGATATTGCTGTCCTCTTCTGAGTTTGCATCTTGGTCTTCTTCCCTGTCATTATTTTTCTTTTTTTTCTTTTGTTTAATTTAATATTTATTTATTCTCTTTTTGTACAAATAATGTTTTTTATACATTACTAAAATATTTTTGTTTAAGAGTAACCAAAATACCCCCTCCCCACAAAAAATATAGATTCCCTTGAGTGATAAAGGGGAGGGAAAAATTAAAATTAAAATAAAAAAATAATAGTAATAATTGTAGGTATGGCCAGGTGGTGCAATGGATGGAGCACCAGCCCTGGAGCCAGGAGCAACCAAGCCCATATCTGGCCCTGTACACCCAGCAATCACCCAGCTGTGTGACATGCAAGCCAGCCAAACCCCACCACCCTGCAAAAACCAAAAAAAGGCAAAAGACCCGAGATTAAATAAAATAGTAATAATAGTAGGGACAGCTGGGTGGTGAACAGAGCACTGGCCCTTCAGCCAGGAGCACCTGGGCCAAATTTTGCCTCAGACACCCAATGATCACACTGCTAAGTGGCACCAGGCAGGCCACCTAGTCCCCTTTGCCCTGCAACCCCCCAAAATAATAATAATAATAACAATATGTGCTTCAGTCTGTGTTCCAACACCACCAACTCTGTTGTGGGTGGATCACATTCTTTATGATAAGTCCAGCACAGAATTTACTTCCATATTTTTCCACTGTTGCCATTGCTGATTGCAACTCCCTCCATTCATACTTCTCTACTACCATGTACTATATTTTCTCTCCTTTCACTCTGACTCTGCTGTAGGGGAACTGAGTGGTGCAGCAGACAGATCTCTGGCCATGGGGCCAAGAGGCCCTGAGCCCCCATACCATCCCTTAGGACCAGCATCCACCTGGCCCTATGGTCCTGGACAGGCCATCCAATCCCAGCCCCCTCGCAAGAAGTAACAAGGAAAATGTGTTATATCTGACCACTCTCCCCCCCTGGTCCATCCTCTCTTCCATCACATACATCCCCACCCCTTCCCCCTGTTCCCCCCTCCTTACTCCAGATGTCTATACCCCATTGAGTATATATGCTGTTTCCTCTCCTAGCCACCTCTGATGAGAGTGAAGATTCCCTTATTCCCCCTTGCCTCCCCCCCTTCCATATCATTGAAACAGCTCATTGTAATAAAGAAAAATCTTATTACATGAAATATCTTGGCCTATTTCCCCTCACCTTTTTCTTTCTTCCATTACATTTCCCTTTTTTTTCTATTGACTCCATTTTACACCATATTTTATCTTCAAATTCAGCTTTCTCCTGTGCTTCATCTATAAAAGCTCCTTCTACCTGCTCTGTTAATTGAGAAGGTTCATATGAGTATTATCAGTGTCATTTTTCTATGCAGGAATACATACAGTTCATCATCATTAAGTCCCTCATATTTTCCCCTTCTCCTCCAATCTCTATGCTTCACCTGAGTCCTGTATTTGAAGAGCAAACCTTTTGTTTAGCTCTGGCCATTCCAACAGGAACATTTGAAATTCTCCTGGTTCATTTAAAGTCCATCTTTTTCCCTGGAAGAGGACATTCAGTTTTGCTGGGTAGTTGATTCTCAGTTGCATTCTAAGCTCTTTTGCCTTCTGGTATATTATATTCCAAGCCCTACAAGCTTTTAATGTAGTTGCTGTTAAGTCCTGTGAGATCCTGATTGCAGCTACATGGTATTTGAATTGTGTCTTTCTGGCTGCTTGTAATATTTTCTCTTTGACTTGGGAGTTCTGGAACTTGGCTATAATATTCCTGGGGGTTGGTTTTTTGGGATCTTTTTCAGAGGGATCAGTGGATTCTCTCCATTTCTATTTTTCACTCTGCTTCTAGGATATCAGGGCAATTTTCCTGTAATAATTCTTTGAAAATGATAACAAGGCTCTTTTCCTGATCATGACTTTCAGGTATTCCAATAATTTTTAAATTATCTTTCCTAAATCTGTTTTCCATATCAGTTGTTTCTTCAATGAGATGTTTCACATTTTCTTCTAATTTTTCATTCTTTTTGTTTTGAAGTATTGAGTCCAGATTTCTTGTAAATTCAGCAATATCCCTGAGTTCTATTCTTTGTCTGAAGGATTTGTTTTCCTCAGAGAGCTTTCTTATCTTTTTTTCCATCTGGGCAATTCTGCTTTTTAAAGCATTCTTCTCCTCAATAACTTTTTGAACTGTTGTATCCATTTGACCTAAGCTGGTTTTTAGCATGCTATTTTCTTCAGCATTTTTTTTGGAGGATTTCCTTGACTAAGCTGCTGACTTCATTTTCATGTTTTTCCTGCATCTCTCTCATTTCTTTTCCCAGTTTTTCTTCTAACTCCCTCATTTGATTTTCAAAGTCTTTTTTGAGCTCTGTCATAGCCTGAGCCCAATTTCTGTTTTTCTTGGAGTCTTTAGATGCAGGAGCTTGTGCTTCTTCATCTTCAGACTGAGTGTTTGATCCTTCTTGGGCTCACAGGCAAAATATTTCTCAATGGTGTTCCTCTTTTTCTCTGTTTACTCGTTTCCCAGACGGAGCCTGTTTTTGGGGGTGCTTTCTGAGCTTTTATGAGACTCACACAAGGATCTCAGTGTGTGAGGCTCTGTCCTCCCTCCTGGTCTGTGAAGGACCATAAGCTCCCCTCCTCTGCCACAGGGCTGAGGTGGGGGAGCCCTGCTGTTCTATAAGGGGGCCTAGACTAGGATCAGGATCTGAATGTGGTCAGAGCCCCAGAGTCCTTTTCCAGGGACAGAGGACAGAGCTCTGCAGTTTCTCTTCCCTGCCCTCCCTAGATTCAATGGGCTCATGCCCTGGGGGCTCCTGCTTACTGGCTTAGCCTGTTTCTGTTTCCTGCATCTGGACTGCCTTGGTCACACTGCTTGCTGCTGCTCACTGTGTGCTCTGAGGGCTGGGTTTCCCATGCTCACTCTGGCAGAGGTCCCCCAGCTGTTTGCCCAATTTGTGCCCGGTGCTCTCTGGGGTGTAGCTCAGGAAACTCTGCCACTGCTGTGAGCTCAGCTCCCAGCACCCTGGGGCTGCCTCTGAGAGGCTGAAGTTCTTTCACTCTGGTGGGCCACCCCTCTGGCGGGCTGCCCCTCCAACTCCGGGGAGCAGAGCCTTTCTGCTCTTTTCCAGGTTACCTTGAGTAGGAGAACTGCCTCACTGGGTCCCTCTGTGAGTTCTGTCTCTTGAAAATTTAGTTAGAGTCCTTAGTTTATAGGTTTTTATGAGAGAGTGCCTAAGAGATGATCCTCTTTTGTCCCATCTTGGCCCCGCCCCCTTCTCTATCATTATAATAACTTTATATGGCCATGTTATTTTTGTTCCATTTTAGTGATGAGTGTAATCCCTTTCTTCTAAATTTGAGTTCTGCTCCCAGGGTGATAGAGGCATTGTCTTGGGCTCCTTGTGCCAGGGGCATAAGGGGCCTTGCTAATTGTATTCATAGATTACTGGGGCCCACAAAGGATCTTTGTGTCAAATGTCATCCTGAGTTGGTTGCGTGACAATTTCTGTTGCTTATGCAAGTGCTAGGGGTTTGACTAGGACCCTATTAGCATGTGTTGAGTTCTAGTAGAATGATTGTGCATTTCTCTGGGACTACGCTGAAGCACAAGGAGGTCTGACTGCTAGAAGATGCCTAGTATTAGTCAAGGTTGTGCTGAGGCACAAGGTTGTCTGGCCACTAAACACCCTGGCCTGTTTTCCCAGGGTGGAAAAAATGATGCATTGGTTTTTGGAGCTGGAGTCAACTGGTTTCCCTGGCTGTGCTAAGACATATGGTAAGTTAGACCATCTTCCTTTCTAGTTTTTATTAATTGAATTGATATTCTTGTAAAAAAAATAGATATGGCACTGAAGAAGGAGATTAATTCAGATAGAATTATCATTTTTAATATATTAATTCAATGAGCAATTGATATTTTTTCCCTTTGGTTAGGTATGACTTTATTTATGTGAAAAGTGTTTTGTAATTGAGTTTATATAGTTCCTGGGATTTTCTTGACAGGCAAACTCTGAAATATTTTACATTGTTTATAGTTATTTTTTATATTCTTGCATTTTATTTTTCCAATTACATGCAAAAATCTTTGTAAACTCTTGAATTCCACATTTTTCTACCTTCTTCTCTCCATTCCCCCTTCCCCATGATAGCAAGAAATCATGCTTAACATATTTCCATCTTAGTCACATGGTGAAATAAGAATGAGAACTAAAAGAATTAAACAATGAGAAAGAAAGAACATAACAAAAATTTTAAAGTGAAATAAGATGTTTTTGTTTGCATTCAGACTCCATAGATTTTTATCTGACTGTGGATGGAATTTTCCATCACAAATCAATTTTAGAATTGACCTTATTTTAAATGGAATTATCTTTCTATCTCATGCTGTTTTGCTTTGCTGGTAATGTATAGAAATACTAATGAATTGTGTAGATTTATTTTATATCCTGCATCTTTGCTACAGTTACTGATTGTTTCAAGTAATTTTTTAGCTGATTTTTTAGAATTCTCTAAACATACCATCATATCATCTGCAAAGAGTGAAAACTCTGTTTACTCATGGCTATTCTAATTCTTTCAGTTGGAGTCTTGGAGTCAGGAGCCCTTGAGTTCAAATTCAGCCTCAGACACTTAATAACTGCCTATTTGTTTGTCCTTAAAAAAGTCATGTAACTCCATTGTCTTTTAGAACCCCCCCAAAAAAAGGAAAAAAAGAGAATTGACCTTGAACACTGAACTGATGAGAAGAGATCATCATATTTGATCATCTCAAAGTTGCTGTTGATATGTAATGTTCTGTTTCTGCTCACTTCACTCAGCATCAATTCCTGCAAGTATTTCCAAATTTTTCTGAATTTAACCTGCTTGTGATTTCTTACTGAACAATATACTCCATAATATTAATATGCTTCAATTTGTTCAGTCATTTTTGAGTTGATGGGCATTCTGAAGAAAAGAATTCATTGGATAAGTTGAGATTAATGACTCAAGAGTCAGCTAAGCAAAATAAAGAAATGAAGAAAATAAAAGAATGTAAAATATCTCATTGGAAAAACAACTGGCCTGGAAAATAGATCCAGAAGAGATAACTTAAGAATTATGGCAGTACCTGAGAATCATGATCAAAAAAAGAACTTGAAAAACATCTTTTAAGAAATCATCAAGGAAAATTTACTGATATCCTGGAACCAGAGTATAAAATAGTCATTGAAAGACTCCATTGATAACTACCTGAAAGGTACCCACAATAAAATCATTAAGGAATATTGTAGGCAAATTATACAATTAGCAGATGAAGGAGAATGTCCTGTAGGCAGAAAGAAAGAAAGAAGCTATTCAAATACCAAGGAGCCATAATCAGGTTTACACCAGTATAATTAAGGAAGTAAAGGATCAAAGGATATGGAATATAATATTCTAGAGGGCAAAGGACCTTGGATTACAATTAAGAATCACCCATCCAGCAAAATTGAGCATATTCTTTTAGGAGAAGAAATAAACATTTAATGAAACTATTGACTTCCAAATTTTCCTGATTAAAAAAATTGAACTGAAAAGAAAATTTGATTTTCAAAGATGAGACTAAAGAGATGCATTAAAAATGGAAATTGGAAAAGAAAAAAAATCGATTCAATATGATTAAACTGGTTGCATCCCTCCAGAGGAGTTGATACTCAGAATTCTTGAGAATTATCTCTAAGAGAAGGAGTATAGGTATAGACTGAAGGTATAGATAGAAGTTGATGGGATGATTTAAAAAACAGGCATAAAAAAAGAATTACACTGAGTTGGGAGGAAGAAGGAGGCAAAATGGGATGAATTTCATCACATGAAGAGGCACAAAAGACCTATGACAGTGGGGGGGGGGAAGAAGGGAAGAAATGATAATTGTTTGATTCTATTATCAGATTTGGATCAAAGAGGGAGTAACGTATAAGCTCAGCTGAGTTTAGAAATTTGTCTTATACTACAGGGAATTAGGAGGGTATAAAGATAGAGAAGTGAAGTTGGGACTCCAGAGCATAGACCTCTGGAGATAATTGAAGGGGGAGAAGAAGAAATATATCTTTTTCTCAACAGCTCACACAAATATCGACCATGTATCAGGGCATCAACCTCACCATCAGAAGTACAGAAGTGCAGAAATATTAAATACATCATTTTCAGATTATAAAGTGTCATGGAAAAATAGACTAAAAATTAATTGGAAACTATACAACCTAATTTTAATGAATGAGTGGATCGAACAACAAACCATAGAAATAATTAACAATTTTGGCCAAGACAATAACAATAATGATAACAAAACTTGTGGGATACATCCAAAGTAAGTATTAGGGGAAATTTTATATCTTTAAATGCTTACATAATTAAATTAGAGAAAGAAGAGCTCAATGAACTGGACACGCAACTAAAAAAAGTTAGAAAAAGAACAAATTAAAAATCCCCAAATAAATACCAAATTATAAATTCTGAAAATCAAAGGTGAAATTAATAAAATCAAAATAAAATTTTCACAATAATAAATAAAGCTTAGTATTGATCTTATGAACCCAAGAAAATAGACAAACCTTTGGCTAGTTTGATTTTAAAAAAAGAAAGAAGAAATCCAAATTGCCAGTATAAAAAAATGAAAAATGTGAATTCATTACCAATGAGGGGGGAATTAAAGAACTATGTTGCCAACTGTATGTCAATAAATTTGACAAGCTAAATAAAGTAGATGAATATTTACAAAAAAAAATAAATTGCTAAGACTAAAAGAAAAGGAAATTACATACTTAAAAAAAATCCCATTGCAGAAAAAGACATTGAATAAGCAATCAATAAACTCCCAAAGTAAAAATCTCTAGGGGCAGATGGCTCACAATTGAATTCTACCAAACATTTAAAGAACAATTAATTATAATTCTATGAAACTATTTAAAGATAGGTGAAGTTTTGTCAAATTCTTCTCATGATCAACAATAAGTTGCTGATGCCTAAAGCAGGAAGAGTTAACAAAGAAAAAGAAAATTATAGACCAATCTTTTTAATGAATCTTGATGAAATTTTAAATTATATATTTAGCAAAGTGATTACAGCAAGTTATCATCAGGATACATTATGATAAGCTAGGATTTATAACATGAATTTAGGGTTGGTTCAATATTAGAAAAACTATCACATAACTGACCATATCAATAACAAATCTAACACAAAACATATGATTATTTCAATAGCTACTGGAAAAACTTTCAAAAAATTAAGCACCTATCCCTTTTAAAATACTAGAGAATATAAGAATCAATGGAGTGTTTCTTAAATTGATAAACAGTATCTATCTAAAAACCACCAGCAAGCATTATATATAAAATGGGGAAAAGCTAGAAGTATTTCCAATAAGACAGAGATAAAATAAAGATGACTGTTATCACCACCTTATTTAATATTGTATTAGAAATGTTAGCTTCAGAATTGAGAAGAAAGAAAATTGAAGGAATTAGAGTTGGCAAGGAAGAAACAAAGCTCTTATTCTCTGCAGATGACATGATGATATATTTAAAGAATACTAGAAAATCAGCTATAAAACTTCTTGAAATAATATAGAAAAATTATGAGATATAAAATAAATTCACATAGATTATCAATATTTCTATATATATATATATATATTTTATATATTACCAGCAAAGTGTTTTAACAAGAGATAGAAAGTAAAATTGTGTTTAATAGTAGCTGTAGACAACATAAAATACTTGAGAGTATACCTGAGAAGACAAACTCAGAAACTAATTGAACATGGTTGCAAAACACTTTACAAACAAATAAAATCCGATTTAAATAGTTGGACAAATGTCATTTGCACATAATTAGAATGAGTTAATATAATAAAATGACACATCTACCCAAATTAAATTACCTATTCAGTGCCATACTAAAGTACCAAAAAGTCATTTTATTTTGCTAGAAAAAATAGGAACAAAAGATCAAGAATATCAAGGGAATTAATGAAAAAAATGCAAAGCTGTACCAGATCTAAAATTATATTATAAAGTTGCAGTCATCAAAACTGGTATTGGTTAAGAAATAGAGTGGTGGATCAGTGGAATAGATTAGGTGCAAAAGAGACAGCAGTAAATGGCTAGAGTTATCTACTGATGTTCCATATGCATATTACATGACAATCTGTGACTTACACATTAGGTCATCCAATACAGATATCTGAAAGAATTTCTACATTAGTGTGAGGCTTCAGTAATCTTCCATTCTTTTTGTCACATTGATAAAGTAGATATTCTTCAATTTTGCTTCCTTACCTTTGATCCTATAAATTTTCTTCGACTCCTCCCTTCATTTTGACTGTACTGCTTTAGTTTTAATCTTTTTTGCATTTCTTCCTGTTGAGAGGTAAATTCTCATAAGACTACACTGCAAAGAGGGAAAGAAAACAGCTTTTAAAGATATATTTTACCTTAGTTTTGTTTTCTTTAAACATACTGATAAACTTAATGATGATAATAAAAATTCAAATGGTAATAATTATAAGTAAAAAAGTAACTGTAGGAGGAGGGAAGGAGGAAGAAAGAGACATAGACAGACAGATAAGCAGAGAGAGAGACAGACAGAGAGACAGAGAGAGAGAGAGAGAGAGAGAGAGAGAGAGAGAGAGAGAGAGAAATTGAGATTTATTCAAAAAGAAGCTGAGCATTGTGGAGAACATAGGGAATATGCCATAACAAGTTGGTTACAGAGATTAGCTCTGAATAAATAATTATTTGAAATATCTATATTGTTTGGATTTCCTATCTCTATAAAGTATTATTTTAAAAGATTTTCTATAGGGCAGCTAGGTGGTGCAGTGGGGCAGCCAGGTAGCACAGTGGATAGAGCTCCAGCCCTGGAGTCAGGAGTACCTGAGTTCAAATCCAGCCTCAGACATTTAGTAATTACTTAGCTGTGTGGCCTTGGGTAAGCCACTTAATCCCATTGCCTTCTAAAAACCTTAAAAAAAAGATTTGCTATATTTTAAAGTGTGACTTTCATTTTTTCTTTGCGGAAATATATACATCCTATACACACACACATATATATTTTTGTATGTATACATATATATTTTCATCCATATGCATTTGTATTTCTGCTTGTTTCCCAACCCTACATTCATTAGAACTTCAGTCCCTTGAGCTACCATCCTTACTAAAAATTCAGATCAGAATGACTTCTTACCAGATTGAGATTAGTATAAAGGTAGCTAAAGCTTTCAAGTTACTCTTCTAGGTTCTGGAGAAATGCCTTTGCTCTCTTGCGTGCTTTGTTCTTGTTCCCCGAGTTGCTATGGTCTTCATCTTGCATAACTATTTATTTGTTTGTTTACATCTGATGTTTTTCCTCCATTCTCAAAGAAGATCATTACATCAGGGTTGGTGATGCCTTGACAAACACATGAATTGCATTTGAGAGAGGGAGTGCTGTGCTAGGTCACCAGCCTCAATTTCTCCTCCAGAGCCATCTGGGTTCAGTGATCTGATATGAATCAGGACAACTGGAGATGTTCCTGGATGCTAGGCATTCAGGGTTAAATTACTTGCCCAAGGACATATAGCTAGTAAGTGTCAAGTCTCTGAGGCCAGATTGGAACTACCATCCTCCTTATTACAAGTCCAGTTCACTATCCACTGTTTCACCTAGCTACTGCTCTAGTTCCTATGAGCAGACTGCACATTCCATTTCAAGCTGCCCTATGGTCTTTATATATTCTTGTTTTCTATTGCATACTTGGCCTTTGACTTGCTGTCTCCCATACCCTGCCATCCCGATCTTGGTGTCCTGACTATATTGGCTCATAATTCTTATGCCCTGATATAGAAGGTGAGAGTCAAATTACAGTAGCCTTTTCTTCCTCATTACTTCCTCTTCTGGCATTTCCTCATTACAAATATTGACATTAGATTCTGTCACTAATTCATCTCCTTCAGATTCTCTCAAGAAGAAATAGGTTCATTGATCATTTGAACTGGTTCACTAAGAAACTATGTGATTTGTTCTATTGGTTCTGCTGTCCACTACTCTATACTTTAGTCCAGCCACTCTATCAACTTTCAGGGACACCCTGAACTCTCTTTATCTGTAGCATGAATTACAAAATTTCAGACCCAACCCATTCAGGGTCATCTCCCTTTGCCAGTTCTTCCTAAGGAAGAGATTCCTCATGCCAATAATGCTTGATGATTGTTCTCTCAGCTACCTCCAACCATACCTTTTCCTCTGGTTGTTCCAGATAATTCTTAGTTTAATGTATAAGGGACACTGACAAAAGGTCTGAAGTCCTTTGATAAATTAATAGAATCAATCAGCCTCATTATAATGTTGCACATTATCGTCTCCACATCCTACTGCCAGGAAGTCTTGAGTCAGATTCTCAGATATTATGTCTGTCCCAACTGGGGCAATTGAAATAGGGATACAAATTTCTGAATCTGTGTTTCACATCTTGAAAAGCTGGGAAACACAGAATACAAATGGTCCTGCCTGACTATTACTGCTAAATAAATCATTAAAAATGTTACTCACAAAGGTCTGAAAAGTCACTCAATATTCTAGAGTCCTGGGTGCCAAGAGTCAAGATCCAGCCCTTCCCGCTATGAGACCTTATCCTATGCTAAATGTCTGGTCAATTTTTTTTAGGGTTTTTCAAGGCAAATGGGGTGAAGTGGCTTGCCCAAGGCCACACAGCTAGGTAATTATTAAGTGTTTGAGACCAGATTTGAACCCAGGTCCTCCTGACTCCAGGGCCAGTGCTTTATCCACTGCGCCACCTAGCCACCTCCTAGTCAATTTTTTTGCACGAGGATTTGCCTAGGATAATTGGGAGACTCCTATTACTAGAAGCTTGGACATCACATATTTTGATCTGACTCTGACTCAGGTTGGTCCTCTGCTGTTTTGAATTTAATATTGGAACAAAATGGAGCACTCATAGGTCATTCAACAATTATCTAAAGGAAATTTCTTTGCTAAAATTGGGCATGTATATTCAATAAGGATATGCATAGAGGATATTGCAGAGCTTTACTGTCTTTGAGTTACTCATGATGGCCTGCCAGCAAAGCATCAGAAAAAGACTGACGCTTCTTGTTCTTGGCTAAAACTCCCCAGTTCTCTTTCGTACTCAGGCAATGAGGAAATTTTGCCAATGTCTTGAACCTTTATTTATGTGAGGTAATTAAATAGTTTGTCTTTTATTAATCTTTCCTTTCCTTAATTCCTTTTAAAGAAAAATCAATCTGTTTTGGAAAGAGAATAAAGTTTAGTCCACCCACCACTCCGGGTAATGATTATTTTTGGCCACAGTAAGGCATGACACTCACTTTTAAGACTTGGAGAAATGTTCACACTGATGAAATAACAGATCTTTTATTGAAAATAAATCTATTTCTCTACCTCTGTCTTTCCATGAATCATACATACATGCATGTATGTATGTATATCTCTATTTAAATATTAATTCTATTAGTCTATTCTTTCCTTTCCAAATGAGATTTTTTTATCTTGTATCTCATTTAATTGTATACATACATTATCCCCTCATCCCTCAATACATTATAAATTCCCAGAGCAAATTATTAGGTCCTAATAAAGTACCTTGTACAAAATAAATATTAGAATGAAAATTGAACCAATATGAACAAAGGCTCAACAAATTTATGGAATTCCCAGGTGAGGAAACTCCTTTTACCAATCCAAGTTGCACATCCTCAGCAAATTAGAGAGCTGCCTAGAGTATGTGAGTTGAAGTGACTTGTCCCAGGTCACATAACCAGTATGTGTTAAAGGTTAAATTTGAACCAAGTCTTCCTGGCTTTGAGGTCAGCTTTTTATCCACTGTGCTATGCTGCCTTAACATAATAAGACAAGTAATACTTGCTCCCTACCTTACAGGGTTATCTAAAGTGTCAAATGAGCTTACTTTTCTGAAAGTACATTGTTCCTGTAAAGTACTATTTAAACATAAATAGTACATAAAGTACAATTAAAACATAAATAATAAACAAAATAAGCATTTTAACTCACCTTTTTATCCCTCTCATGGTCTTTTTTTCATATTTAAATTGTTATTAAGAAGTAGATGAAAACAGTGCATAATTGACATTTCAACTGATTATATGCCATAAAGGGGGAAAAATGACTTGTTGCAAACCACACAGGATCCCTGAACACATTTACTGAGTGGACAGAGCCTGGATGCTTTCTGATTCTTATCATTCACTTTATATTCAGTATTAAAGGTCGAATTAGATCTGCTGCAGAGATAATGCTTTTTCACTGGGAACTATATCTGTTGGAGTGATGCTAGGCCCTAACACAGAAGTTTTTAAGTTTAAATATTTACTGATCTGACTGGTAGGAACAGAGACATGCTCTTTAAATCTTTCAAATATGTTGTTTAATATTAATCTGAGCAATTAAATTACCACCATATCAACACACACACACACACACACACACACACACAGACACACACACCCATATTCTCTCAGATGTAAAATATTCCATTAAAAAACTGTATTGTAAATAACATCTAATTTGGGATGCTTGGGAAATATTCTTAAGAAAGGGAATGAAGAAGCAAGATACTTGCTATTGAGACTGGGGGGTGGTGGGGGGAATAGTACATCACAATCTTTTTGGTCTAATTATTTTAATCAAATAGAAAGATGTATAAAAATACAAAGTTGTGAAAGTCTATGCTTAACATTTGGATAGACTGATTGCTGAAGTCAGTATTATGCACAATAATTGTATGCCCTCAATATGTATTCAAGTGGATTACATGGCAATTAAGCATTCAGGATTCAAATTGTAGTTTTGCTATTTTTTTGTACCATTCATCTAACATCTTTTGTCCCTCCCAGACCATCAAAAGAACTGTCCATTAATAAACAAAATCACCCACCTACAATAACACACTCTTTGTGACATAGAACATGTAAATGAAAATGATGATCCTTATATTCTTGATAAGGTCATATCTGTCAGTATAAATTGTTGCTTTCTGTCAGTTTTCAACTATTTCAATATACTCTCAGTTATAAGACTAGAATAGCCTTGCCTGAGCATATCAAAAATTCATCCCAAATCTAATAAATATAAATTGGTATTTTATTTTTAAAAATGCCACAGAGTTTGAGGA
Source organism: Macrotis lagotis (assembly GCF_037893015.1). Classification (NCBI taxonomy): domain Eukaryota; kingdom Metazoa; phylum Chordata; class Mammalia; order Peramelemorphia; family Peramelidae; genus Macrotis; species Macrotis lagotis. The sequence continues at coordinate 116,285,710 of NC_133666.1, forward strand.
AAGATTAATAAAAGACAAACTAGGATCAGAGATATCTATCTTTAGAAAATTTAGCTGACATGCAATGTTTACCCATCTCAAAAGAATGTTTCTTTTACTGATTGTCTTTAAGAGAAAAAAGATATTTAGAGGATACAGTTGTTTAGAAAATGATAAAATTTTACTGATAAATATTTTTTATGGTTTGTTAGTCTCAGGGCATTCTATCAAATGAAGCAAGACATAAAAACATACTTTTGTTCAATGTGAAAAGGTCTTTCTTGAACAGAATGAAGTCAAAGTGTCATACTGAAGAAATACTATGGAAATTAACTTTTTATTCAATAAAAAGGAAACCTTTCTTCTGCTTAAAAGTCTTGCCAGAGAAATAAATGAAGTTGAAGAGATTTACACTGTCATTCATGCACTGTGTACCTAGGTCCAGAGTTTGAAGTGAGAGAAAAAAGGAAATGAGTTGGTTGTTAGAACATTTCAGTTAGAGAAATACTGACAGACACAAATTTATTCAATAAATAAGCTTAATTAAGGTATAGTGGGAAAAGGTAGCAATTCAGCTGGTTTTGGAGGATACTAATTTAATTTCTCTTCCTTTCTTCAAGGTCCATTTTAGACAACACTTCTGCTGTTAAGGTTTTCCTTCCCTAATCCTACACACTTCCTAATTGGTTTGAGATCATTCTAATCTTTCTTGCCTTTTCATTTGACCTATTTTATTCATTCCTCATTCTACTTTACATTTTACTTGCTTATATACTTATATCACCCCACTCCTTCTAGATTATAAACTCCTAGAGAATAGGGTCAATGTCATTTTTCATTTTATATCTCCAAATTAGTGCCGGATCCTGAATGTTGCTGGTGCTTGATTTCAAGTAATTTAATTCCAGTTCTTCACAATCCAGAAAGTTACAACTTCTCTAATTTTCTCATCCCTACCTGACTTGGTGTCTTTTTACTATTTTTTTTTTCTATTTTACTCTCCGTGTTCCATGGGTGAAATATAAGGTGCTCTGAGTAAATACAGGAAAAAACCTCCCTGCATCATATAATCAGAAGGCACATCAAAGGCCATAAAATACTCAAATTGTGGTGTTTCAGCCTTCATTGTAGGGAAAACGCTATTATTTAAAGTAATTATTTAGTTTTGGAGAGCTATAAAATTTTCAATAGTTTTTCTGGACAAACTCAAGACCCTCTTTCTATAATTTCCACCCACTAGTTCCAGATCTGTTCCCTGAGGTTGTTCAGCTAATATCTCTTCTACATGAAGTTCCTTCAAATATTTGAAAACAGAAAAACCTTCCATTGAATCTTAGCTTCTTTAACTATAAAAGGAGAAGATTTAACTGCATGGTATTGAAGGATCTCTCCTAATATGATAATGCATACTCCCTGATAATTTCTTTTTGTTACAGGATAAAATTTACCAACACCATGTAGTGTTAGAGGTAGCATATCCAAAAACAAAGTGATCATTATGTATCTTTTTAAGTGTGTCATCAACATTTATCAACATGTGAGTAGTCTATTTAACATAATATTAATAAAAAGATGACACAAGAATTCAAGCAATATGATACCTGTCTTACATGTGAAGTGAAACAAAACATTTTCACATTTGCCATTAAATGATATATTCATTTAAATATAGACAAAAATACTTCAAACTAGGGAAGATATGAATGAATAAATTATTTAAAAACTTGTTGACCAAAAACAAACAAGTCCTTAGAGCACAATTTTGTTCCATGTGACTAATTAACTTTCAGTCTTTCAATACACATTTCTGACATCAAACCCATGTATAGAAAATCTTTTGACTGACAGTTTATACTTATGCATGAAATGTTATAGCCATGTGTAAGTAAGTACTTGACTGAAATTTGAAATGCTAGTATCCATGTTCTTTATATCATGGATACTTATTAAAAGCTTATCTAAATGGATGCTAGATGGCAGGACCTGAGTTCAAATCCAGCCTCAGACACTTATTAATTACTTAGCTATGTGACCTTGGGCAAGTCACTTAACCCCATTGCCTCACAAAAAAAGAAAACATATTTAAAGATGATCAGATGGTATTTGTGACTTGAAATCTAAATCCTCAATTCCTTGCATCACTACCCAATTAATATATAGTTTATTTGAGATTAAAGAGTGGTTCCTGTAAATCACATTGAATTTCTTTTCTTACACTATTGTAACAAGTCAAGTGTCTATATTTACTCACACATATATAACAATGTAAATCATAGTTTGAAATTTAGACATATAAGCATGTAATATAATGCAATTCCATTGTAAAAGGTGAGCATTTTTTAAGGATCTTCTTATGCCTGTCACTGCTAAGTATTGGTGATATAATGGTGAAATCATGCTTATCACTTAACCTTAAGAGAGTGATGAAATTAAATTATCGTTTTTGTTTATTATTAATTATATTTATGCATATACATTCTTATTTTTTATAGTTTTGGACTTCACATTCTCTTGTGCCCTTCAGCCCTCCCTGTATCCACTGAGAAGGTAAGCAATGGGATACTTATTTTACATATGACGTCATATAAAACATTTCCATATTAGCCATTATAGTTAATTAAATTATTTCCAAATATTGGGAATTGAAAAGAACCAGATGTGATGGATTAGAGGTATAGAATGAGATATATCTTATCAGACATCATATTTTTGGCTTGATTCTACTTGTTTCACTGGGGATCTTTCGGATAAGAGGTGATTTAGTTAATAGGAACTTTTAAAAAAGTCAATGAAATTTTAAAAAATGTACCAAAAAAATAAAACCAGAAGGGCACACAGTAATTATTGTGTTAAATTTAATATTTATTCACATATATAAAATTGTGCATAGCAGAAGTTCAGTTTTTCATGCAAATCCTATTTATTCTTCTTTGGATATTAGCTAACTCTTCATTCTTCTTATTCTGCATCTTTTTCTTCCTTCATCACAGCATGCAATGATCATTGCTGGCTTTGTATTTTCCCTTAGATTCTATTCACACACAATATTATCTCTTCGCTTACAAGTTCATGTCCACAATGAGTACATAACCAAAAGTTTAAACCAGTCCCCTTTGCACTCATTTCACTGTCTTCTTCTCAGTCTCCATACTGGATTTTCCTACCAGTGTATTTTCCCTTCCATGAGACTTATTAATTTAAGTCTGGTCCACTTGAATTTTTGTCCCCCTTAAAATTGGTGGCTCTAAAAGGAAGCTTGAAGAATCTGGAACTGAGAACATGAATCATTCCATAGTCTATACCAATCTCCCTTCTCTGATCTTGGGTACTCATAAAGTGAAAGATGGAAAATTCGTCCAGTGCATATGGAAAAGGAAGACATCTGGCATCTCTCTTCTCTTCATGAATTATTATTCTCACATTTCTAATAGCTTACTTTTACCAAAAATCTGGTGGAACCGCTGCTCCTGTACAATGTTGAAATGGAGAATTTCCATGGTCCCAACTTAAAATCTATGTGCTTATGTTGTTGTGATCCTGTGAAATTATCATGTCTATTATTTAGAAAATTAGAAAGTGATGAGTACTTGTATACATGGAAAATCAGAATGAGAATGACCATATATTTCTTATTGAAGATATCACTATTTTTCAAATTCCCAGGTTCACAGTGTGTCTATATTGACTCCTCACTCTCTCATCCAACCTCCCCATATAGATATAAACTGCCAGGTCTTCCATTTATACCTTCATAACATCTCTTTTATATATCCCCCTTCTTTTTTCTGACTCCACAACCACTCAAGAATAGGTCCTTATCACTTCAATTCTGACAATTTCAAAAGCATTTGATTGATATCCCTCCTCAAGTCTCTTTCCACTCTATTCTAACTTTCACTGAGGGTAAAAAGGTCCTTGGTGCTAAGTGAAATTTCAGGATGAAATAGAAGTAAAGATAAGATTCTGAAGTTCAGAAGGGCAGGAAGAGGGCCAGGAATAGGAATTAAGGCAGCCTGACACATGTTCTTGAACAAATGGAGGCTCCAAGAGGAACATAATAATGGAATGAAAGGGGAAGGAAGTTCTTGGGTGAGTAGGCAGCAAGGACACACACACACACACACACACTCACACACACACACACACACACACACACACACACACACACACACACACGTCAAATCCAGGCTCAAGATTGCCTAAACAGAATATGTGCTTTGTAAATGTCAAAAAACCTAAGTCACTTATGGAGAATAGAATAAGTCATCCCTCTCTTCATCCCATAAAGTAATTCAAAACAGTCCTGACAATATTCATATGTGAAAAGGAAAAGAAAGGCCAAAGGTACTATCTTTATCTTACATTTATCCACTGAATCATTAAATTCTTCTGGTGATACAGTCATTGAAGAGTTTATTCATCATTTCAAAGTGTAAACCTTTCAACCCCAAGTATACATAGCCAGAAGCAGTGCCCAAAGCTCCACTATGGCCCATTAGAACCAGGAATAACTTTGTCTAAATTAACAAATGACCCCAAGAAACCACAGCAAGGGGACTCCAAGAATTGAGAGAAGTTACAAGAGGAAATGTATTGTTTTGAATTCCACAAGGTCAGGAACAGAGCTGGGGAAAAAAATCAGAGCTTTGATAAAAATAAAAATATGAGGTCTAAGGGGAAAAAGGTTGTCAGCCTCAGGGAAAACCAGGGTAGTCTTCATCAAAGAGGTTTTCTTTAGCTTAGTGAAATGGATTTATATTTACCAAACATCAAATCTTACCTTTCATACTATAACAATCAATAAAAGACAGCTATAACTAAGATGATCTATAGGGCAAGCATTAATCCTATCCTGCAGCACACATATTACATTTGCTAATGTATTTAACACACAATTTCTAAAATATACCACAAAGCAATGCAAATTTGTGGCTAGCTTTGAGTGAAAAGCTGTATGAATACCCTTTAAAATATTATTGTCAATTTCACAAATATTATATAAAGGGAATTTTGTCCTTTGCTCTGATAGGGCTATACAAGTGGAAGTATGAAATGGCTAACCATGCCCAGAATCTGTCTGGGGCAAAAACTGACCTAAAAAGAAGTCAGACTGTGGGCAATGAAGCATTTGAATAAATTAAAAATAAAAACCCAGGGTTCCGATAGTATTCAGTAACCAACCACTTTTTTTTTTTTTTAACCTTCATATGCATTATTTCTATGACAATGGAAATGTGTGAAAGGTAGGTGAAAATGTTATGGGTTGGTGATTTTTATGAGCTTATAAGTAATTTTAAATCTACGTGCAATGCTGGAGTAGGAAGTTAATTAAGGGGGATCAAGTCTCTTAATTCCTATAAATACATTTTCTCATGCATTTTAAACAGATGAATGAAAATTTTTATCTGTCCGAATGTGAAGATTTTCAATTCATATGCAAAACAAGTTCAAATACTTTCTCTCTGTTAAGATCTTTGAATCACAGAGCTGAAAGGGATGAGGGGGGTAACCCAATGCATTTTCTTGTCTTTAGGCAGGATCATACATAAATCATCTCTGAAAAATGCAGCTTCAACTTTTTTCTTCCTAGTTAATTTTGCACCTCTTTGTCTGTTAACCTCTATTTACTTCCTACTGAATTGCACTATGCAATTAATTATGAATTTCCCAAGAAACCAAAGCCTAGAAGGAAGTGCTTGCAGTCATTCACAGACAGAGCACAGGCCAGGAGAGCAGTCAGAGTCTCTCATAAAATCTTGAAGGAACTGGGATCCCTCGAAGGGGGGGGGGGGACCTGAATGCAGCTCCAAAAAGTCTCAAAAGCTTGAGAAAGTGCACCCTTAAGTACCTCTCCACTTTAGCAGTTAAAATCAAGTCATAGATTAAGGAAATGAGCAAGCAATAGAAAAAATAAATCTGACAATGGACAATTACTTTGATCCTATGGAGGATCAAAATACAAACTCAGAAGGTAATAAAAGCTTCTATATCCAAAGCCTCCAAGAAAAATATGAATCGATCTCAGTCAATGAAAGAGCTCAAAGAAGATTTTGAAAATAAAGTAAGGAAGGCAGAGGAAAAATTGAGAAGAGAAATTGGAGCAATGCAGGAATATCATGAAAACCAAGTCAGCAGCTTAGTGAAGGAGATTCAAAAAATACTGAAGAAAATAACATCTTAAAAATCAGTTTAGGGGCGGCTAGGTGGCGTAGTGGATAAAGCACCAGCCTTGGAGTCAGGAGTCAAATCTGGTCTCAGACACTTAATAATTACCTAGCTGTGTGGCCTTGGGCAAGCCGCTTAACCCCATTTGCCTTGCAAAAAAAAAAAATCAGTTTAGGTCAAATGGAAAAAAACAGTCCACAAGGTCAATGAGGAGAAGAATGCCTTAAAAAACAGAATTGGCGAGATGGATAGGGATATAGAAGAACTCTCTAAAGAAAATAATTCTTTCAATACAGAATGGAGTTAAGGAAAGTTGAGGACTTTGTGAGAAATCAATAAACAATAAATAAAAACCCAAAAGAATGAAAACCTAGAAGAAAATGTGAAATATCTCATTGGAAAACCAACTGACCTGGAAATAAGATCCAGGAGAATTTATTGAAAAAATTATGGACTCCCTGAAAGTCATTACTAGGAAAAGAGCATAGAATTCATTCATTATTTTCAAGAAATTCTCCAGAAAAATTTCTCTGATATCCTAGAAGGATAGAAATAAAATAAAAAATAAAGTAAAATAGAAATTGAGGGAAATCACTGATCACCTCCTGGAAGATATCCCCCCCCCAATCTTCCAGGAATATTATAATCAAATTCTAGAACTTCCAAGTGAAGGAGGAAATATTATAAGCAATCAGAAAGAAAAATTTTAAATATTGTGAAGCTACAATCAGGATTACATAGGATTTAGCAGCTTTGCATTAAGGGTTCATAGGGCTTGGAATATGATATTCCAGAAGGCAAAAAAGCTTGGATTACAAGTGAGAATCAACTACCCAGCAAAACTGAACATTCCTTTCCAAAGGAAAAGATGGATATCAATGAAGTAGGGGACATTCAACTTTTCCTATTGAAATGGTTAGAGCTGAACAGAAAGTCTGAACTTCAAGTACAGGACTCAGGTGAAGCATAGAGAGGGGTGGATAGGAAGGAAAGGTTATGAGGGATTAATGAGGTTGAACTGCTTGTATTCTTGCATGGGAAAATGATACTGATAGCTATTATAAACCTTCTCATTTATTAGAGTAGTTAAGAAAGTGGATATATACATATAAATATATAGCTAAGGCACAGGAGGTTGCTGAATATGGAGATATAATATATTATAAAGATGCATTTAATGTGTGAGAAATGAATATACTGGAAGAAAGGGAAAGGAGAGTTGGAATGGGCTTTGTTTTTCACATAAAAGAGGTAAAGAAAAGCTTTTGTAATGCAATGGAAAGGGGAAGATTTATCAAAAGTGGTTCAGAGAGGAAATAACATAGATACTTTGTAACTTAGCCTAGAAGAAAATAGGAGAGGAAAAGAATGGGAGAAATAGGAAAGGGGGAGGGTAGTGGAGGGTCAGTGCAGGTGATAGAAGAGATCATGGGAGAGGGTAGTCTGATACAATTTTTGAGAAGGTACAAGATGAAAGGAAAGAGAGAATAGAATAAATGGGGGTGAGGAGGATTAAGATGGAGGGAAATAGAGCTAGCAATAGCAACTGTGGGGAAAAATGTTGAAACAATTTCTCTGATGAACTTATGCTAAAGAATGCCATCTATTCCAAAGACAGAACTGATGGTGTCTGAATACAGACTGAAGCATGCTTTATTTTTCCTTTCACTTTATTTTTCTCTCACTTTCTCTTTCTATGTGGGAGGAGTTATTTTGCAACAAGACTATTGTATTAATTTTTGTTTACATTTATACCTCTTTTCTCTTAGTTTTTTTCAATTTTTCTCTTACTCTTTTATGACCTTTTTCTTCCTTTCACTTTTTTTATCTTTATTCTCTTGTCTATATTTACAAATTTCATTGGTTCTTAGTAACACCATGAGTACTGCTATATTCCAGATTAGATGCTCAGAATTAAAGAGGTATTTGATCAGTGTTCATGAGCCACATCTTCTAAGTTGGTGAATATTTTACACTCATTGTCTGTTTCTACCACTGAGGAAGTCAACCTGGACTTTGTTTTTGATTATTTCTGTTTCATTCTGTCCTCTGTCTAGCACTTTTAAACTCCCCCCTGCCCTTAAGGTAGATCTTCTAGTTTCACCCAGGTTGAATATATACAGGAGCCCAGTTCCATTCTAATTGGCACAGGAGTTTTGACCTAATCTGTGTCTAACTTGAACCAGTTTTTTCTTCCTTAGGCAACCTGGAGGCCATGTTCCCGGAAACTCATCATATAAATGCAAACACTGTGCACACTTGATTGACTTAGCCCATTAAAGGTCAAAATTCACAATTTCAATTGATACTTAACTTTCCATTCTATTGCAGTTTAAATGTCCTCTACCATCCTATCAAAGAATTATGCTTTTAATTTGCTTGTAAAAGTGTATAGATTAGTTGTGACATCACTTGCATTCCTCAAAAATGTTATGTAAATATTTGCACCTAGACATGTAAGAACACTTTGGTTATATAATTAAAAATATTTGTGGCTTGTTTGTTAAAATTATATAAATTGGATACATTTCTTCAGAGAAATAAATCCAAAATGGTGGTTCATATTGAATGATGCAAATCTTATATGCTTTGTAACCAAGACTACTATGGATCCAGAGACATATGGCTAAGAGGTTATATAAAGAATTCTGACTTTGTTCATAAAGTGTAAACAATACATAATGTAACCAAGAACAAATCATTCCACCTTTTCTTTTGTAGGGATAAATTCATAATAAATCAACTTCCTTTCTCCATTTTATACATATTATATATTCAATGTATATATTCAACATATATATTTCCTTCTATTATGGGGGGGTTAAAATTGCTTTAGATCAGGGCTGTCCAAAACATGACCCACATGTAACAAGCAGAGTGATTTGTATTGTTTGATCCACTTATTCTTTTTTAAATTAATTATTTATTCTTATTTTGTACAAATAATGTTTTTTTTACATTACTAAAATATTCTTGTTTAAGAGTAAACATAATACCCCTCCCCCCCAAGAAAATATAGACCTGCATAAGCGATAAAGTAAAAGGGAGAGAAAAAAAATTAAAATTAAAAAATAATAATAATAGGTAAGGCCAGGTGGCGCAGTGGGCAGAGGGCCAGGTGGCGCAGTGGACGGAGCACCAGCCCTGGAGCCAGGAGCACCTGAGCCCAAATCCGGCCCCAGACACCCAACAATCACCCAGCTGGTGCGGCCCCAGGCAGGCCACCCAGTCCCATTTGCCCTGCAACACCCCCCAGAAAAAAATAAGAATAAAAAATGTGCTTCAGTCTGGGTTGCAACACCACCAGCTCTGTCTTGGGTAGATCACATTCTTAAGAATAAGTCCATCACAAAAGTTACTTCCATATTTTTCCACTGTTGCCATTGTTGATCTCAACTGCCTCCATCATACTTTACTAATACCATGAACTATATTTTCTCTCTCCTTTCACTCTGTCTCTGCTGTAAGGGTAGTTGAGTGGTGCAGCAGACAGATACCCAGCCCTGGGGCCAAGAGCACCCCTTACCCAGCATACACCCAGCCCTATGGTCCCAGCCCCTTGCAAGATGTAAAAAAAGAAAATGTGTTATATCTGACCACTCTTCCCTCATGGTCCATCATCTCCTCCATCATTCACATACCCCCCTTCCCCCTGTCCCTCTTCTCTCCTTCTTACTACAGATGTCTATACCCCATTGAGTATATATGCTGTTTCCTCTCCTAGCCACCTCTGATGAGGGCAAAGATTCCCTCATCCCCCCTCGCCTTCCCCTCCTTCCATATCATTGCAATAGCTCATTGTAATAAAAAAAATCTTATTATATGAAATATCTTAGCCTATTCCTCCTCTCCTTTTTCTTTCTCCCATTACATTTCCTTTTTATCTATTGACTTCATTTTTATACCACAATATATCTTTAAATTCAGTTTTCTCCTGTGCTTCATCTATAAAAGCTCCTTCTACCTGCTCTGTTAAATGAGAAGGTTCATATAAGTATTATCAGTATCATTTTTCTATACAGGAATACATGTAGTTCATCATCATTAAGTCCCTCATATTTTCCTCTTCTCCTCCACTCTCTATGCTTCACCTGAGTCCTGTATTTGAAGATCAAACCTTCTGTTCAGTTCTAGTCATTCCAACAGGAACCTTTGAAATTCCCCTGGTTCATTGAAAGTCCATCTTTGTCCCTGGAAGAGGACATTCAGCCTTGCTGGGTAGTTCATTCTTGGTTGCATTCTAAGCTCTTTTGCCTTCTGGAATATTATATTCCAAGCCCAATGAGCTTTTAATGCAGTTGCTGCTAGGTCCTGTGTGATCCTGACTGCAGTTCCATGATACTTGAGTTGTGTCCTTCTGGCTGCTTGTATATTTTCTCTTTGACTTGGTAGTTCTGGAACTTGTCTGTAATATTACTGGGGGGTTGTATTTTTTGGATCTCTTTCTCGGGGAGAATTGGTGGATTCTTTCCATCTCTATTTTTGCCCTCTGCTTCTAGCTTCTAGGATATCAGGGCAATTTTTCTGTAATACTTCTTTGAAAATGATGTCAAGGCTCTTTTCCTGGTCATGCCCAATTTTTCCTCTATATCCCTCACTTGATTTTCAAAGTCTTTTTTGACCTCTGTCATAGCCTGAGCCCAATTTCTGCTTTTCTTGGAGTCTTTGGATGCATGAGCTTGTACCTCCTCATCTTCAGATTTAGTGTTTTGATCCTTTTTGGGATCACAGGCAAAGTATTTCTCAATGGTTTTCCTCTTTTTTCCCTCTGCTTACTCATTTTCCCTGCATGAGCCTGGTTTTGGGGTGCTTCCTGAGATTTTAGGACACCCCCACAAGGATTTCAGTGTGTGAGGCTCTGTCCTCCCTCTTGGTCTGTGAATGACCATAAGTGCCCCCCTCTGCCACAGGGCTGAGGTGGGGGGGCTTGCTGTTCTATGAGGGGGCCTAAACTGTGATCAGGATCTGAATGTGGTCAGAACCCCAGAGTCCTGTTCCAGGGGCAGAGGACAGAGCTCTGCAGTCTCTCTCTTCACTCCCCTCCCTCAATGGGGTCATGCCCTGGGGGCTCCTGCTTACTGGCTCAGCCTGCTTCTGGTTCCTGGATCTGGGCTGCCCTGGACACGCTGATGGCTATGTGCTCTGAGGGCTGGGCTTCACGTGCTGGCTCTTGCAGAGGTCCCCCCACTGTTCCCCCCAAGTTGTTCCTGTGGCTCCCCGGAGTGTAGATCGGGAAACTGCCCACACTGCTGTGAGCCACAGCTCCCAGTACCCTGGGGCTGCCTCCGGGACGCTGAAGTTCTTTAGCTCTTGTGGGCCACTCCTCTGATCCCATGGAGTTGAGCCTTTGGACTCTTTTCCAGGTTACCTTGGGTTGGAGAATTGCCTCACTGGATCCCTCTGCGGGTTCTGTCTCTCGAAAATGTAGAGTCCTTAGTTTATAAGTTTTGCTCCAGAGCAACTGAGAGAAGGTCCTATCCTCTCACCATCTTGGCTCAGCCCCCCCCACTCATTCTTTAAAATTAGATTATTTGTTTTCCAATAAAATTTTAGTTTGTCCATACCTATTTATTACATGTAATTTTATTGCATCATGATCTAAAAAGGACATATTTAAAATTCCTATTTTTCTGCATTTAATTGTGCCCCAAACTATGGTCAATATTTGCATAGATGCTATGTACTATAGAGAAGAAGGCATATTCATTTCTATCCCCATTCAATTTTGTTCAGAGATCTATTTTATCTAACTTTTTTTAGGTTTTTTTTTTTTACAAGGCAATGGGTTAAAGTTGCTTGCCCAGCACCATACAGCTAGGTAATTATTAAGTTTCGGAGGCTGGATTTGAACTCAGGTACTCCTGACTTCAGGGCCAGCTCTCTATCTACTGTGCCACCTAGCTGCCCCTATATCTAAGTTTTTAAACATTCTAGTCAACTTCTTAACTTTCTTCTTGTTTATTTTGTGATTAGATTTAACTAACTCTGAGGAAGGGAGATTGAGGTCCCCCACAAATACAGTTTTGTTGTCTGTGCCTTCTTGTAGTTCATTTAGCTTCTCCTTTAAGAGTATGGATACTATGCCACTTGATGCATTTATGTTTACTATTGATATTTCTATGGTACCTTTTAGGTAGATGCAGTTTCCTTTCCTTCTAAATTAGATTCCTTCTAAATTAGATCTATTTTTGCTTTGCTTTTTCTGAGATCAGGTTTACTACCCTTGCTTTTTTTTTTTAACTTGAAGTATAACACATTCAGTTCTAGTCTTTACCTTTACCCTGTATCTCTCTGCTTCAAATTTGTTTCTTGTAAACAACAAGTTTTAGGATTCTGGTTTTTAATCCACTTTGCCATCCACTTTCATTTTATGGGAGAATTAATCTCAATCACATTCATAGTTATGATTACTAACTCTGTATTTCCCTTCTCTCATCTGTTTTCTTTTTAGGTATTTACATGTCAAAGGCACTAGCATTTGGTGTTTTAAATAATTTTAGGTATGTCTTTTTATCACTGACTTCTCTGAAATATATACCTAGAAGTAGGTTTGCTAGCTCCTTTACCCCCCACTCCCATATTTTCCCACTGATTTTAATTATCATTTTATCTCTACTTACTTCCACCAATGATGTATTAGAATGTCATTCTGTCTATATTTCTCCAATATGACTTCACACTTTTGCCATCTTAACACATTTTTTCTATGAACTAAAACCTCAGATTTTTATATTTGAATTTCTCATTATAATTATTAATAATCTATGACATTATTTCATATGGTATTAATAGCATTTTTGAGAACTTTTTACCAATATCCTTTTAGGAAGAGATAGATGAAAGAAGGGATAAAACTTTTACTTGCATTGGATAATATGATGGTAACTTACAACAGAGAAAAGAAGCTTTCCAATAAGTGTTTTGTTTCTGTTTTTCTCTGCCAAAGAAAATGACATAGCATTGGAGACATCAGAAGAAAAATGACCTACTGGAGTTGATATTTTGTCCTTTATTCTCAAAAAGGACCATGACATGAGGAGAGGTGATGCCATAACATGCGCATGAAGTGAATTTGAGTGAGGGGATGCTATACCAGTCTCACTTTCTCCTCCAGAGCCATCTGAGTTCAGTGGTCATATATGGATCAGGACAAGTTGATATGGTTCTGAATGCAAGGCAATCAGGGTTAAGTGACTTGTCAAAGGTCATACAGCTAGTGAGTGTCAAGTATCTGAAGCTGGATTCAAACTCCCATCCTCCTGACTCCAAGGTCACTGCCTTATCCACTATACCACCTAATTGCTCCACAGGAGTTGATGCCCAAGATATGCAAGAACAAATCTTTTTATTTTTGATACATACAAGGAATCTGGAGTAGATAAATTATACCCTTGGGTAATGAAAGGATCAATTTATATCAATTACTGTTACTTCCAGTGATATCTGAAAGCTAATAGAAAGTAGAAGAGGTCTTATAGGAGAGTGAAAGGTAAATGCTATTTTGAATTTTGAAAACGAGAATCTACAAATTAGAAATTATTGGCCTTGATATTGTTTTGTTGATTGTCTAGTTTCAAACTGAAGGAAGTCTTTCCAATAATATCAGATGACCATTTGTCATATATATTATATGGAAATTATTTTGGGATGTGGGTTGGAAAAGATGACTTTCAGCTCTGAAATTCTAAGTAATTTTGCTTCCGGTTGTCTCAAATTGGATACTTGTGAAGTCTCACTAAGTCTTAGTAAGAAAAGAAGATACTCTCCCCCTTCCCCTCCCCACTTTATGAGTATGTCTATAATTTTTCTATATTAAAATAGTTTTTTGCATCAAATATCAAATTTCCTGGTAGTAGACTATAAACTTAGACATCTTCATAAAGAAATTGCAGCCTACTCTAACTTTTTTTGAACATAGACGTTTCACTGGTCAGTAATTTCACCTTTGGTTTGGCAGGCAGTTTGTAGACATGTATTTATATGGTTGGGGATATGATGAAAAAGTTGCTTTAGAATTTTTGGATCAGATAAAAAACAATTTCACCATATTTATTAGTAAAAGCAACCTTTCTAAAATGGCAGAATTCATTATGATTCTTGATAAACATCCTTTAAAAACTCATATGCTTGTATCTAAGGTGATTGTTATCAATACCTGACTTTCTTCTCAATTCTATTACATTGTAAAATGAGTCCTACAATGTTTGAATCCTATTTCTGTCTATCTCTCTCTCTCTGGTTCCCTCTCTGTCTCTTTTTGTGTCTGTCTCTCTGTTTCTCTCTTTTTTTTTCCTCTCTCTCTCTCCATTATATATATATATATATATATATATATATATATATATATATATATATATATATATATATGTATATACATATATAGTGTTTCTTTTCTTCTTTGTTCAATGAGGCTATTGAGTAAGATAATAAATTTTGTCTTGGTAAAATCCAATCTATATTTCTTATATTTCTGTAAATTGTATGCTCTGAGTCTTTCTCCAATGTAAAATGATTATAGATGATTTAAAGGTCCAGACAAAAAGAAATGCTGATTGTCTCTGTTGTGATAGAACTGGGATCATTGGTACTTCTGACAACCTGATACCCTGAGGATTCTCAATGAGAAATAAATAAAACAAAGACTTTGCTAAAATCTAACTAGATGTCTAGAGGAAGGCAATTAGGATGGTAAAGAATCTTGTATTCAATGGATAATAATAATAACTAGCATTTATATAGTACTTTAAGGTTTGCAAATTGATTTTTAAATATTAGTTGATTTGATCCTCATTTCAACTCTGTGAGGTAGGTAGTATTATTATTCCAGTTTTATAGATAAGGAAACTGAAGTAGACAGAGTTAAATTAGTCTTCCTGATTCCAGGTCTAGTGTTCTATCTATTATACTACTGCCTGCCTCCTACAGAGTGACTGAAAGAATAAAAGATGTTTAATATAAGAAGATTTAAGAATATGATATTTGTCTTTCAAGAATTTCAGGAATTAGAACCAGTTAGTCACTGAAGCCCCCTCCCAATTTAAATTATATTTTTTTCTTTAAATTATGGGCAGGGAAGTGGCACAGTGGCGCATTGGAACAAATAGAGTGCCTGGACTGGAGTCAGGAAGACACAAATTGGAATCCAATATCAGCTATGTGACTTTGAAAAAGTCACTCAGCTCTTTTTGACTCAGTTTCCTCATCCATAAAATGAGCTGGAGAAGGACATAGCAAATCACTTCAGTATCTTTGACAAGAGGAAGAGTCAGGCACAATCAAAAGGAATGAACATTTTAAATCAGAAAATTGCATGCTTATAGGAAAAGTGCATTTTAAAAGGAAAAGTTATATCCTATAGATAGTAGTATGTACATATTTCATTATTTTCTTTGGGAAAGGTAAATTATTTCTATTTTTCTCCAATAGAGAAGGTGTTACATTCTTTCCTAATGGACTGATTCCTCCTGACAGAAGCAGAGTCTGTGCTAAAAGGACTTTGGATGCTCAGATGGGTTCATGTTGTATGCTGGTGTCTTGAATTCCTGTTTTGCATTTAATTAAAGGTAGAGAAAATAATTGGATGTGGAGACAGAAAACCTCATTTTGAATACCAATTTTGATAATACCTGTGTGCTCTCTTGGAGGAGTAACAAACTCTTTGAGTGTATTTCTTTACCTATTGAATGAAGGGGTTAGATTTAGGGACCTCTAAGATCTCTTCTCAGCATATATTCTATAATCCTGTGATCTGTAATTTGAGTGGGTTGGGATATATGCTCTCTCTGGTCTCTTTTGGATCTAAACCTATAAATCAATGAAGCTTTTGCTTTTGATTATGAATTAGAGACATCATTAGAGTCGAGATTCTTTAGGAGGCAAGAGAGGAGGAGGAGGCATTCAAGGACCAGCATGAATAAAAGTATAACCAAAGAGACATTACCGTTATCAAGGAATACTGAATAATTCAATTTGCCTTGAATAGAAGATGAAAGCAGGGAAATAATGGCAAATAGGTTTAGAAAGATAGTTTATATCAGAATATGAAAGTCTTGAATATCAGGTTAAAAAATCTGGACTCTATTTGATAGGTACAGTTGAGTCATTAAAATTTATCTTAAGAGGAGAGTTATTATGATGAGAGTGATGATTTAGGACAATTAACTAAAAATTAAAAATTAATTAAAGATTCATTCCAGATCTTTAGAATGAACTTTAGGCATCAATTTAGTAAAGTAGTTAAAAGCATTCCAAGATCTTTTTTATTCTCTAGATATGTTATTTGTGATATTTTAAAGAAAATCAAATTGTCAAGTCAATACCCAAAGTTGGTCTACATTAACATTTTTTTTTTTGCATGTGTATTTCTCCTCTGGCTGAACTTAGTAACTCAATTCACTGACAAAAATCATTATTTTGCAAGTATTAATGTTATAATTGACTTTATTTAGGAAACACACTTTTATTGAGAGCATGTGGGTGCTTTTCTTCCATGCATATAAAGTAAATGAATTTCTTTAGAAGCACTGAAGAAAAGATTTCTTTTGTACACAAAGTTAAATTTTTCTTCCTATTCATGAACAAGGGAGCACAGAGACTATGGAACTAGCCTTGAAATCATACCCTTAGGGGCAGGTGGGATGCTCAGTGGATAGAGCACTGGCCTGGGAGTCAGGAGGACCCAAGTTCAAATCCAGCCTCAGATACTTAATAATAACTGAGTTGTGTGACCTTGGGCAAGTCACTTAACCCCATTGCCTTGCAAAAAAATAAAAAAAGAAAGAAAATCATCACTTAAGAATTTTTCAGAAAGTATTTTTTTAGAGTACATTTCTGTGTGTTTTGGTTTAGTAGGCATTTGCCATTTTTTGAACTTTTGTGGAAAGACAATGTTGCTTCAAGTCTGCAAAACTGAACTTTCCTTCAGTGATTTTATTCTAGTCCCGGGTTAGCTAGGAAGTATAATGAATAGATTTCTGGATTTGGACTCAGGAAGACATCAGTTCAAACCCTGCCTCAGAAATTTATTGGCACTCCTACCCTGGTCAAATTAGTTAACCTCCTCCAGCTTCAGTTTCCTCAACTATAAAACGGGGATAATAATAACATCCAACTCCCAAGATTTTTGTGAGGGTTAAATTAGCTAGCACATATTCTTTGTAAGCCTTGAAATGCAGAATAAATGTTGGGATATTTTAATAACAAATTGGCAAGGGAACAAGTCAGACTGACAGAATTGAAATCATCTGAGTTAAGTTATGAGTATTTTGGCAATGCAATGACCATAGCTTATATGTAATGACATAGCAATGACCATCACTCATATAAATTTTTAAATTTAAAGCATAAGTTTTACTTCTGCTTGTTGCCTATTATTTTTCTAAGCAAGTATGAAAATTTATTATAAACTAAATTTATCTGAGAATTGTGTTATATAAAATAGATTTCTTAGCTTTACTGACAGAGAGGTCTCACAACTCTGAGAAAGCCAGATCATCTAATATCTTTGAGATATAGAGAGCAGGAAATCAGTGTAGAAAATCTAAAGATTCACTTTCCTAAGATAGGGATTACACATATGATTTTTCATATTTCATAGATGTAGCAAGAAAAGTATAGAAGGAGGAACCCAGTCTTTGAATAGAAATTTTTTCTCATTTTGGATAAGTGGAATCTCTCTTTCCTTTTCTCAACTCACATTGGCCATGGATATTATGGAACTACTTTCCCAATAAGAGATAATTTTCTCAACAATAAACAGGTTCAGTTGGTCTGGGCAGAGACTAGAAGAGTATTATGATACAACTTATACATAGTAGTAAGACTGCAGAGTGAAACCAGGCAAGTGAGTCTATCTGAGCAACTTTTCCAGAAGAGAAATTGCCCCTGTGGAAAAATCATGAGTGCATCATGAAAAAGGAAAGGAAATTAGAATGAAGATGGAATGAATTTTCTAGGTCATGCATACTATTGTTTTATGTGGTGAATGTTCAATAGCTACTATTCTTAAGATGACATCTCAGAAAATCCTTTTTCTTGATTTATTATTAAAAGTAAATGATGAGGGGCAGTTAGGTGGTGCAGTGGATAGAGCACTGGCCCTGGAGTCAGGAGTACCTGAGTTCAAATCTGGCCTCAAACACTTAATAATTACCTAGCTGTGTGAGCTAGGTGTGACCTTGTGTGACCTTGAGCAAGCCACTTAACCCCATTGCCTTGCAAAATCCTAAAAAAAAGTAAATTATGAGACCTCATGTATTATAGTTTTAGAAATATAGACATACTAAGTATCTTGAACCTGAGGTCATCATTCCTTTGGAAACTCAATCTGAAAGATTGAGGATGGGGGGGATGGGGAATCTCAGAAGAGAAAGAACATTACTTTTAATTTTACTAGACTATATTTCAAGCTATGTAATGTGCATTAACTCTCTTTTACTTGACCTGATCAAATGGGCACAGCTTGGTCATTATAACTATACATAATAATCATGTTTTTATTGATGTTCTTTCCATTTATATTATATACATTGTTTATGTTGTTTTCCTGTTTGTACTTATTTCATTCTATGGCATTTCATATATCTTTCAAGCAGCTAAATTCTTTATATTGATATTTTCTCAAGGCATAATCATTATATACATGTTCCCTATATTTTTAGTAATTTTCCAGTCAATGAGCTTCCACTTTGTTTCAGTTCTTCAATAGCACAAAAATGCTCTTTTTAGTATTTTAAGAACTTTCTTTATTGGACCTCAGGGTTGTATGACTAGAAGTTGGATACTGGGAATGGAATCTTTATTGATATTATTGGTTTGTCCTACCACATACCATATACCATAGAATTTTAGAGTCTGTAAGGACTATTATAGACCATCTACTCCAATTTAATCATTTAGCAAATGAAAATTCTGAGGCCCATTGAGACAAAATAACTTGCCTAAATGTCACCAAGTTATTAGTAGGGTTCAAACTAGTGAGACTCAGGGGCATTACATTTGTTTGTTTGTTTGCCAGAAGATTTAAATACAAATCAGAAAGTAATATTCTTTGAGGTAAGAAGTTTTTTTTTATTTTTTAAACTAACTTCCATCTTTTTTTCTTAAAATGTCTTTTAAAAGACATGGCAAAAAAATGAAGACAAAACTGACAACTTTAAATTAATTGTGATTTGATTTTACTTTAACTATGAAGCTTTCATTTACCCAACCACATTCTTAAAATAGGAGATAAATAGTTTCCAGTTTTGAGTGGGAAGCACTTTAAAAATTGAAATTTTAATTACACAAAGAAAGTTAATGATGTATAACTTTTGACTCATATTTAATCCTGCTAAGCTTTTAAACAAGATTTTTTCTTAAAAGCAATTTTAAATGTTTTAGTAGTATTTTTTGTGACAGTCCAAAATTAGAAAATAAGGCAATATCATTAATTGGGAAATTGCTAACAAAATTGTGGTATATGAATGCAATGGAATACTATTGTACTCCAAGAAATGAGAGGGCAGCCAGGTGGTGTAGTGGATAAAGCACCAGCCTTGGAGTCAGGAGTACCTGGGTTCAAATCTAGTCTCAGACACTTAATAATTACCTGGCTGTGTGGCCTTGGGCAAGCCACTTAATCCCATTTGCCTTGCAAAAACCTAAAATAAAATGAGAAAATAGATTATTTCAAAAAGACATGGAAAATCTTGTACATACTGATAAGTGAAGTCAGCAGAACTTGAAGAACAATTCACATTATAACAATATTATTAAAACAATTTAGAAGGCAGAAATAGAATGAATAGATGGAGAATGAAAGGAGCATATTCAGAACAAGTCTTACAAATATATACAGCACTGCAAAGATAAAAAACTTTGAAAGATATAAAAATTATGACCAATAATATGGTCTCTTTGTATTCCAGAACATGCTGTGTACCTCTTGACAGAGAGAGATGGATTCAAGAGATAGCCAGAGAAGAGCATATATTTTTGAGTATGGCCAAATGGGGCAATTTCTTTTTCTTTGACTATACATATATGTCATAAGGAATTTTCTTTTCTTCTCTTTTATTTTCCTTTTTTTCCTCAATGATGATGAGATAAAACAATTTTTGAAACTTTCCTAAAAAAGATAAAGTGATTCTTTGTATAAATCCACACTTATGTTTAGTGAACTGTTGGAAGACTGTTGTCCTATAAAAAAGGCTTCCAATTAGGACTGGGTCTGAGGTTAAATCTTAATGTGGGAATTATACTTTTCTTTGTCTTTCAAGTTGTTGAGAATTTTAAGCGACATAAATTAATAGAGGCTACAGAAGACAGTTACTGGATTTTTGCAAACATATTTACTACTTGAAACTGCAGAGAGAATACTTAGGATGGTGAAGGGAAAATCATCCTCAGATTTAGAAGGACCTGAACACTGATTCTTAAATCTTAAGATGAATTTAAATCCTACCTTGGTCATATGGGTCTTTATATGACTTCAAACAAATCATATAACCCACGTGGCCTCAATATCCTCATATGTAAAATCCACAAATTTGATTAATTGGCCTCAGATTGCATTTTAGCTCTAAATTTATGATTGTATGATCACTTGCACTTATTAACTAGGTAAAATTAATTACTAATTTTTTTCATATCCCTGTATAGTCTCCAAGATCCTGCTGATTTTCAATAGTTGAAAAAGTTCCTGACACCAATGAAATCTGAAGTTTAGACATAATGAAAAACAAAATGAAAATTTAAAATTTAAGAGATTTTTAAAGAAATTGTTCCAATATATAACTATTGCTTATTCATTCACATAAAATACATATACATTGGATAGAATGTTGGACTTTGGACAAAAGACTTGAGTTAAAATTCTGCCTTGGACTCTACTCTGTGACTGGGGAAACTACTTAATATTTTTCAGCCTCAGTTTGCCAATTCATAAAAATGGGCATAATAATAGCAAACTAACACCTTTCCTGTTATGAGAAGCAAATCAGATGACTTATATAAAGTACTCTGTAAACCTTAGAGTGTTTTCAAATGCATATTATCATTATAATAGTCATTATTTTAACCTAAATAATTTTTATCATATTTTTGTTTCTTTAGTCTTATAGCTTTTTAGGTCCTTTGAAGAAATTATTGTGCTTATAGCTAATTACAAAAATTATGTAAAGATAACTCCTATATCTTGTGGTTGGAAAGGCCAATAATATCACCCTTGAAATGTTTTCTAAAAATCTAATTATAGAGTTTAGATATCCCTTAATTTTTACATAGTGGTGCAATTTAACCTGTGTTTGAACTAAATCCTCCACTGAAGTTCATCAAAGATATAAGAGCAATATGAATATGACACAGGGGTCCTGAAAGTTATGGAAAAAGAAAAAAAGTTATAACAAATTACATCAAAACTTGAAAAGATTTGAATATGTGCTTAGCAATAGACTACTTCCCTGTTACCTGACCCCTATCCTCAGTAAGTTCCAAAAGGATCATCACAAAGTTTGGTCCCCAAGCAAGGAATGTTTTCAGCCACAGCAACTTTCACAAAGAATATTTATCTAAGAATAGAAGGATTCATTTCCATTTGTGGCTGTTAAATGATTATGCTCACTAATGAAATTATTGATTTTTGAAGGATTGAATTTAGTTTAAACATACATGTGGCAAGGGCTATCACACAATGTGTAGCATTGGGGGGGGGTGTCATTTTGTGGTTCAAAGGGAAGCAAGGAAAAAACCCATCTCGAGCCTCTTAGCTCCACTTTTCTCCAAGAAAGACTCTAATTATTGCCAGGGAAGGAAACAGGAGATTGCTTGGTTACTCTGCTCTTTGATGAGGTTGGCTAAAATACAGGACTAAAATTATATCTAGCTGTTCTTTTTAATATTAATCACTTATGGGATGAAGTTTTCATGTTCTTTCTAACTTTTAATTGTTATTTCATTATTGGGAAAGGACCCCAAGTTTTATATCCAAAGCTTAAGTCAAATGCCATCATCAATGCTAGTATCACCATTAATGAACACTCAAACCCCTTACCAAGAAGCCTACTTATTCAAAGAAAAACAGAAGTCAGATATACATACATATATATATGTATATATATATATATATGTATGTAAAGATAAAGAGATATTTAAATGTATGTGAATTCACTCATACATACATTAACTTGCATATATATATGTGCATATATATATGTGCATATATATATATATATATCTTCAGACAATATGAAATAAAGGAGCTCTCCAATTGTGAGCGTGGAAACTCAGCTTAGCCAAGAAAGAGAAAAAGTTCTAGATCATACCCGTGGGAAACTTTCCTGAAGCCTCTAGTATAGTAAACTGGTCTGAAATAGCTCAAAACTTGCAAAAAATTCAAGAAGGACAGGACAGAACTTTCATCTCCATTTATAAGGAATTCCATACCAATAGGCTTTTATGTTGAAATTATAGGCATGGAATATATATTGTAAATCATGCATCTCTTTTTTTGGCAGTGGATGGTGAAGGATCGAATCTTTACCTATGATTTTATCAGTGTAGAAATTTTATTCACTTGGCACTGAGAATTTAAAATGCTGGAGAATTCTCTACACCAAGAGAAATTGGAACTCTTGGGGATGGTAGACACATCAGAAGAGATCTGGTTACTGTAACAAAGACAAGAAACCAATTACAGTAGAGAAATTTATTAGCTTACAAAAGAAGACTACTAGAATCACAGCTTTAGTTGCTAGGGTCTAGATTTGCTTTTTATAGTCTTTCAGGTTTCTGTAGATCACATAGCTAATTGGGAATATTTTGTGGCAATTTAGGATTGAAAAGTCAAACAATTCACATAAAAGAGAGGGGTAAATAAAGTGGAATTATCAATGAGAATCAAATTAGTAATTGGAATGAAATTAGCAGATATAATTATCAGAATAAGAAAACAATACTGGTTCAAGAAGAAGTAAATAAATACTTTAACAATTGTGGAAAAAAGTACTTTTAGATGAAAGTGCAAGACAAATCATTGAAAAGATTAGGGATATATGTCCTTACATAGGGATTTGAAAGTTCTAAGATTAGGCCACAACGTGTTTATAACTTCCTGTTTATCATGATTTTCCCAAATGATTGTCATTCCTATTTCCTTCCAACAGCAACAACTCATTTCTATGTTCCATCCTCAGAAAATTGCTTTGGGCATTGAGAGAGAGTTGGAGTCACACAGTATATACCAGAGGAAGAACCTTCACTTCAGTTGTCCTAATTCCAAAACCAGCATTCTATCCACTATCATTAAGCATCTCAAGACATGTATATATATATTTTCAACTGTACTTTTAATGATCACCAAACAACTTTATTTTATGTGAGCTTCAATATTCATGATGTTTTCCTTTGGGAGGGTAGGTCTAATGAGATATAAGCCAAAAGATAGCTCTGAATTTCTTAAATCTCTGTGAGATATATTCTTAAATATTGACAGCAGTATGTTTTGTAGTTGGAAAAAATATCTGAAAACCATGTCAGTGGTTGACAGGAGAAACTGGGTAGAGAATTGTTGAAGAAATTTAAGAGTTTTGAACAGAATAAAATATTAAGAAATATTAGAATTGATGAAGATGAGTTAAAGAAACATGGGAAGAGATTTATGAACTGGTGCAGAACAAAAAATCAAAACCAGGAAACCAGAAAACAAAATATTACAATAATCTAAACAAACAAAATTCATCTGAAATTGAATGTTCATTCTTGATTCCAGAGGATAAATGATGACACTGATCTTTGCAATAAAGAACATGTAAACTATAGTTATAGATTGTTGCATAATTTTGCTCTATTTATCAGTCTGTTTTATTTGTCTTTATTTACAAATTAATTCTTTGAAGGTATACCTATGAAACTTGCAAAAATTTATCAGGAAATAATTGCTATATTAACATGCTTTGTTAAAATTATTCATAACCATTGGCCTAAAAGTATTCAAGCCTGAACTGAGTATTGTCACTTAACAGTCATTTATTTTGCCATTTTGTTTTCAACTGACTTTCATCTAAAAATCTGATATAGTAGCTTATCTACTCAGGACTCATCAGTCTCACCAATTAGGGTTCAGAGTTGTAAGATAGTGTTATTCACTTTCCTCAAGAAGGATGAGAACTTGAGGAAAGACATTAAATTTGTTTTATTTAGGGAGTATTAGTAAAACTGGAGTTAAGAACTTCAGATGAGTGCTGATGTAGGAAAGCAGATTGTAAAATGGTTTTGAGTGAAAGGAGACAATTTGTTTTGGAGTAATTATGAAAACAATCTTTTATGCTAATCTAGCCCATCAAAACATATAATATGATTCTTTTATACCATTTATTAACCATCCCTACTAAATTCAAGGCATCTGCAAATTTGATGAGCATGTCATCTCTGCCTTTATCTAAGTCATTAATAAAAATATAAAATGCCAGAAAGTGAAAGAAAAATGTCTATTCAATTTATGTTATACCATTAATGATTCTTTGTGGACTATTGGGCAAGTAATTCTGATTCTATCTATCATTTAGCCTCCAATTTTCTATCTTATCCATAAGTACAGAATGAGATATAGTTTATTTAGGGTACTGCTGAAATCTAGCTACATTAGGTTGACAGCATTCTCCTGGTCTGCCAATATAATAAGCCGAACAATGCAAAAATAACTGTAAAAATAGCAAATAAGATTAGTCTGGAATAACCTGTTCTATATGAAACCATAATCACCACTTCCCCCCCCATTCTTTTAATAAAATTCTAGAATTTTGTCTAAAATAGAAGTCAAGATCATTGATCAATAGTCTACATATAATATCCTCTACCTTTTCTTTTTTATTAATTTTCAAACTTGAGAAATTTGTTTACTATATCTCATTTTCTTAGATCTTTCAAAGATCACTGAGAATGGCTCAGCAATCATATGTCAGTCCTTTCAATATTCAGCGAAAATCCATTCTTGTCTGACAGAGGACAATCAAGTTCTCTCTTAGCATCTCTTCACTTATTTTAAACTAAAACTTCTTTTTATCTGTCTATTATTTCCAATTATTTTTTGCCATCACAACACATAAATTCCAGTCCCATTCTCCCCCCCCACTCTCCTGCTGGTCTATTGCAATCTCTGAATAAAAAAATGTAAATATGAATTTTGGTGAACTTTGACAAGTTCTTCCTATAACTTTTATAGCAATAAACGTTGGTGCATAAATTACAGCACTTTTCTTTATGGTTGTCTTTTTGCTTCAAATTGAAACATTAAATTAGCTAAAACCTAGTTATGAAATCACTTAAAAAGGTCCATTCAAGAAGGTCAAAGCACTAAGAATCTCTAATAACAAATAGCTTCACAGTACTTCTGGCACATATAAAATCCTACTAACTTTTGAAAACTTTGCCTCCCCCCCCCCATCCTGCAATAATGCAATTTTTGTTTTAACAAGTAAAGGAAGTATTGGCAAGTTAGTTTCCATGTTAAATTGGTTTTTGTAGGCATACCAAGTGAGCAAAATTTGGCAATTGCATTGATTTACAAAAAATTATCAGTCTTTCTCTTCGTTTGTCTTTTGTCATTGGGAAGAAGACTCTATCCCACTAAAAAAACAAACAAACAAATATGCAAAAACAGACTCTGATATTCATTCCACTATTGTAAACTCACAATAAGTGGTATAGTGGATAGTGCTGACCTTGGAGTTGGCAAGACCTAAGTACAAATATGAGCTCAAACTCTTACTAGCTGTGTTAACCTAAGCATATCATCTAATCTTTGTCATGGCTAAAATTCCCTCATCTATAAAAAGGTGATTTTTATAGCACCTATCTCCAAGGGATTCTGTTAACCTAGAATGAGAAAATTGTAAAGGATTTTTTTTCTTTTAGTTTTTGCAAGGCAATGGGGTTAAAGTGGCTTGCCCAAGGCCACACAGTTAGGTAATTATTAAGTGTCTGAGGTCAGATTTGAACTCAGGTACTCCTGAGTCTAGGGCCGGTGCTCTATCCACTGTGCCATCTACCTGCCCCAATTGTAATGGATTTTAAAGAATGTAAAGTGCTATATAAATACTAGCTATTCTTATTAGTTATACTATTTCCCTACACTTCATTTGCACTGCTGACCTGGTGTTTTACATGCTATCCAAGTTAAAAAATAACCTGGTTGATTATTTCTAATGTTGTGTGCCTAAGAGACATTTTTATCACTCATAGATGACAACTGGAAGTTTCTCTATGAAGGGACCATGCCTTTATATCTTCAGAGTACAGATTCCAGCAGCATGGATGATAGTCATTATAATCTCAAAAATATACAGTGACTTCAGTCACTCAGACAACAGACCTTATGAAACCACATTGTAGAAGTTATCTTTATCAATTATTGTAAATTGGAGTTGACCTTTGCCATTCATTCATGAGTATTTATAAGCACTTTATCCTCAGTCATTTTATTCTTGACCACCTAGTAAAGATAATACTTCATAGCTGTACACTTTGGTGAATAATCAGTGATGCTAGAGGTCAAGTTATTTGAACCGCTATATGAGTTCCTGGTATTTGTTTTACTTTTTTAAATTGATTTTTTCCCCCACATACATGTTAAGGAAGCTTTTTCAGCATTCATCCATATGCATATTTATTGTTTTAAGTCTTCCTTCTCAGCCCCTTCCTGTCAATGACAATCAAGTTAACATATTTACATATAAGTACACATATATTTTTGATAAGCATGTTTACAGATTAGTCATTTTCAGCATGAGGAATTAGGATTAAGTGGAAGAGATAAGAGATACACAAGAGATAATTTTTATAAAGTGTTCATCAGATTCTGAAAGATGTTTTTGTGTTTTTTTATTTTTGCTTTTTTTTCTTCCTCTGAATGGGGATAGCATTGTCTGTAGTCAATCTTATACAATTGTTTTAGCTCTCTGAACTGCTAAGAGGATCTGCTTCCATTAAGTTTGATCATCTCACAATGTTGTTGTTAAAATGTACATTGTTCTCTTGGTTCTGCTCACTTCACTCAGCATCAGATTCAGTAACTCATTCCAATGCTTCTCCAGAGTCCAACCATTTATAATTTCTGATAGAACAATAAAGTTCTATAGTATTCATGTATTGTAAGTTGTTAAGCCATTCCCTAATCACTCAATTTCCAATTCTTTGTCACTACAAAAAGAGATGCTATGAACATTTTGGAACATGTGGGACTTTTTCTATTTTTTAAATAACTTCTAGTGGATATAGGCCTAGAAATGGAATTGCTGTGTCAAAAAGTTTTATTACTTTTTGGGCACTGTTCTATATTGTTTTCCAGAATGGTTGGATTTCTGCACAACTCCACCAGCAATGCATGTGTCCCAATCCTCCCACAACTTCTTCAACATTAATCACTTTCCCTTTTTCTCATCTTAGACAATCTGATAGGTGTGAGGTGATACCTCATAATTGTTTTAATTTGCATTTCTCTAATCAATAATGATTTGGAGCATTTTGTCATATGATTATATATGGCTTTAATTTCTTCATTTGAAAACTGTCTATTCATATCGATTTTTCTTTATATCTTTTAGAAATGAGACCTTTATCAGAACATCAAGTTGTGAAGATTGTTTCCAAGCTTTCTGATTTCCTTCCAATTTTGGCAGCATTGATTTTACTAGTGCAAAACCATTTTAATTTAAGATAGTCACATTCATTCATTCTTCACTTTATAATGTACTCTAATTCTTGTTTGGTCATCAATTTGTCCCCTTTCCATATATCTGATAGATAATTTCTTAGTCTATTAATTTATCTATGGTGTTGACCTTTATGTCTAAATCCTGTACCCATTTTGAGCTTATTTTAGTATAGGGTGTTGAGATGTGGGTCTATGCTTAGTTTTTTCCATACCATTTTTCAGTTTTCCCAACAATTTTTGTCAAATAGTGAGTGCTTATTCCAGAAGCTAATATCTTTGGGTTTGTCAAACAGTAGATTGCTACAGTCATTTACTGTGGTTTCTTTTGAACCTATCCTAATCCACTAATCCAGAACTCTATTTCTTAACCGGTACCAGGCAGTTTTGATGACTTTCACTTTATAATATAATTTTAGATGAGGTAGAGCTAGGTTACTTTCTTTTACATTTTTTTTCATCAGTTCCTTTGCTATTCTTGACCTTTTGTTGCTCTAGATGAATTTTGTTGCTATTTTTCTAGGTTAGAAAAATTGTTATTTGGTATTTTGATTAGTATGGCACTGAATAAGTAATTCAATTTGGTGGGAACTGTCATTTTTATTATATCAGCTTGACCTAACCATTATCAATTGTCATTTTTCCAATTATTTAGATTTGACTTTATTTGGGTAAGAAGTGCTAAAAAATTTTGTTTATACAGTTTCTGGGTTTATCTTGGGCGGTAGATTCCAAATATTTAATGTTGTCTATAGTTACTTTGAATGGAATTTCTCTTTCTATTTCTTGCTCTTGGGCTTTTGATGTTCATATGTGGAAATACTGATGATTTATGTGGGTTTATTTTGTATCCGGTTACTTTGCTGAATTTGTTAATCGTTTGAAGGAGTTTTTAAGGTGATTTTCTTGGGTTCTCTGAGTACACCATCATATTATCTGCAAAGAGTGAAAACTTTGCCTCCTCATTGCCAATTCTGACTCTTTCAGTTTCTTCTTTTTTCTCTTATTGCTACACCTAGCATTTCTAATACTATATTGAATAGTAATGGTGATAATGGGCATCCTTGTTTCACCTTTGTTTTTATTGGAAATGCTCCGAGTTTATTCCCATCATATATAAAATTTGATGGTTTTAGGTAGCTACTATTTATTAAGGAAAACTCCATTTATTCTTAAACTTTCTAGTATTTTTGTTGTGAATTAATGCTGTATTTTATCAACATCTATTGAAATAATCAGATGATTTCTGTTGGTTTTGCTAGGGACAGATATTCAATTATGTTGTCTTTTTCTAATATTGAAGCATCCTTGCCTAGCTGGTATAAATCCTACCTAATCATGGTATATTATTCTGGTAATAACTTGCTGTAGTCTCATTGCTAAATTTTTATTTAAGATTTTGGCATCAATAATCATTAGAAAGACTGTTTAAGAATTTTCTTTGTTTTGATTCTTCCTGGTTTAGGTATCAGCAGCATCTTGGTGTCATAAAAGAGATTTAGCAGAACTCCTTCCATTTTTTAAAATTGTTTATGTAGAATAGGAATTAATTGCTCCTTAAACATTTGGTAGTATTTACTTGTAAATTCATATCCAAGTTCATATGGAGACTTTTTCTTAGGCAGTTTATTGATAGTTTCTTCAATTTCTTTTTTTTCTGAAATGGAGTTATTTAAATATTTTATTTGTCCTGTTAATCTGGGCAGTTTGTATTTTTGTAAATATTCATCCATTTCATTCAGGTTATTCAGTTTATTGGCATACAGATCAGGAAAGTAGCTCAGAATTATCTCTTTAATTTTCCCTCATTGGTGGGTAGTTCATCCTTTTTGTTTTTTATATTGGCAATTTGGTTACCTTCTTTTTTCTTAATCTAATTAACCACAAGTTTGCCTGTTTTATTGGCTTTTTCATAAAACCAACTCTTAGTTTTATTTATGAGGTCAATGGTTTTCTTGCTTTTGTTTTTATTTTTCTCTCCCTTGATTTCCAGAATTTCTAATTTGGTATTTAATTGGAGATGTTTAATTGGTTCTTTTTCTAGCTATTCTTGGTTGCATAACCAATTCATTGGTGTCTTCTTTCTCCATTTAATTCATATAGCCATTTGGAGATAAAAAGTTTCCCCTCCAAATGGCCTTGACTGTATCCCATAAATTTTGCTATGATGTCTCATCAGTATCATTTTCTAGGATATAATTATTGATTATTTCTATTATTTGCTATTTGATTTACCCATTATTTAAGATTAAGTTATTTAGTTTCCAATTCCATGACCCTTAATCACATGTAATTTTTTTTGCATCCTGGTCTGAGAAGTGTGTATTTCTTATTTCTGCCTTTCTGCATTTGATTGTGAGGTTTCTGTGCCCTAGGACATGGTCAATTTTGGCAGAGGTACCATGTTTTACCGAGAAAACGTATATTCTTTTCTATCCCCATTTTTTTTCCTCCAGAGGCTTATCATATCTAAGTTTTCTAAGATTTCATTCACCTTCTTAACTTCCTTCTTGTTTATTTTGTGGTTAGATTTACTTAGTTCTGAGAGAGGGAGGTTGAGGTCCCCCATCATTAAAGTTTTGCTGTCTATATCTCTTGTAATTCATTCAGCTTTTCCTTTAGGAATTTGCATGCTATACCACTAGGTGCATACAGTAAGTAATGATATAGCTTCATTTCCAATGATGCCTGTTTCCTTCCTTATTCCTTTTAATGAAATTGATTTTTGCTTTTACTTTATTTGAGATCAGGATTGCTACCCCTGATTTTTTTTTTTACTTCAGCTGAGGAATGATATATTTCATTCCATTCTTTTACTTTTACCCTGTGTATATCTCTCTGCTCCAAATATATTTCTTGTAAATACTATATTGTAGGGTTCTGTTTTTTAATTCATTCTGCTACCTTCCTCCATTTTATGGAACAGTTCATCCCATTCACATTTACAGTTTATTACTAATTCTATATTTCCCTCTGTGCTATCTTTCTTCATTTATATTTTCACTTTCCTTTCCTCTTATTCTTCCTCACCAAAATTAAATTCCTTTCCCCTTTAACTTTTAAAATTTAACTTTCAGTTTATTTTCACTTATACTTTTCTTTCCCTTTTATCAGTCCCTTCTTCCCTTATCTTTCCCTTCCCTCAACCTCCCACCCCACCTTCCCTGTATATTAGGAAATATTTTTAAACCCAAATGGGAATGTATCTTATACCATCTCTGCCTCATCTGTATTGAATAGAATTTAATCAGTGTTCATACTCTTCCTTCTTTCCTACTAGAATTACAAATCTTTGTGCTTCTTCACCTGGTATTATTTATCACTGAAGTACTAATTAATCAGGTATCATCAATCACAGTTTGATTATTTGATTAGCAGTATTGTCTCTAATTACATGAAATTATAAATATAATCATTTTTGACCTTACCATCTTTTCAAGTAGCTCCAAGGACAATACTCCTCATGAACCAAGTGTCATCCAAAGTCAAATCATTTCTTGAACTATTTGTAACTCTTCCCCCAAGCCTATTTTCTCTCACACTTTACTACCTCCTCCTCAGGGTACTTAACCCCTTGTTAAGTGAAGCAAGAATTAAGTCAAACCCTGATTTAATTAACTACAAGTATCTTAATGGGCTCTAAGTATTGTGTAGCTCTGAAGGTCTCACTTGAGAACTTCACAAATGATTGTTCATTATGGAAGACACTGACTCAGGACCTCCTAGCTTATGATGCCCCCATCAGAGAAAATACTAAGCTTTTTCAGCACAGATGAATTAAAATGGGTCAAATGATAACGAGACACTAAATATTAGAGTTAACATCCCTGCTTTTCATCAGGGATTTTTGATTCAAGCATTGTGATGTCATCTTGGACTTCTTCAATGGAGAGACAAGACCCAACTATAGACATATCCTTTAAGTCCAATTATATTTGACCCTTTGATTCTCAACAATCAGAAGTGTTATATCTTTTCCTTTTGGGTTGTATACAATTTGACCAGCATTTGCTTTGTTTTGTCTTTTCCTTCCTCTTTTCATTTATCTTTTTATGAAACTCTTGAGTTGTATATTTGGTAATTGAATTCTCTGTTCCATTCTGGTCTTTGTGTCAGGAAATTCTGAAAGTTGTCTATTCTTTTTAACATCCATCTTTTCCCCTGTCAGTATTTGCTGAATTCTTGGCACTGTACTTTCAAAGGAGGTACACATCGACAATGAGGTTGATACTCACATTGCCAGAGCTAGCTCAGTATTTGGTAGGCTCTGGAAAAAGTATGGGAGAGAAGAGTTATTAGACTGACTATCAAACTGAAGGTCTACAGAGCTGTTGTATTGACCTCATTGCTATTTGACTGTGAAACCTGTACCATGTATGACAGTGCCATGTCAGGAAAATGAATCTCTTTCACTCAAATTGTCTTAGGAAGATCTGAAGATCACCTGGCAGGAGAAGAAACCAGCCACTGAGTTATTTTCTCAAGCTAAACTAACTAGCATTCCAATATTACTCCAGAGAGTGCAACTATGATGGGCTGCACATGTTGTTAGAATGCCAGATTTATGCTTGTCACAACACTATTTTATGGAGAACTTACACAGGGCAAGAACACTCAAGGGGGTCAGAAGAAGTGATACCAAGATATCCTGAAGGTCTCATTGTGAAATTTTAGAAATGACTGTACAGTTTGGAAGGTACTGGCACAAGACTACCCAGTATGGTGTGCCTTCATCTGTGAGGGTGCTGCAACCTAAAGGGAAGGCAGAAGTAAAGCAGCAGCTGAAAGGAAGCATGATATATATAGGTTTAGAGTACTCACCCCAGCTGTTCACATGGACTATTTGTCCCAACCTGTAGTAGAGCATTTTGAGCTCATATTGCTCTGATCAGCCATAGTCAGACACACTTTGTCTCAAACATAGTGATGCCATTTGGTCTTCTTTGATAATGAAAGATAAGAATGTTATGCTGAATTTTGCAGGGTAGTAAATTCTGGTTTGTAATCCCAGGCTCTTTGCCCTCCAATATATGGTGTTCCAGGTCTTCTGGTCCTTTGCTGCTGAACCTGATAGGTCCTGTGTAAGTTTGATTGTGTTATCTTTATATTCAAATTGTTTTCTTTTTTTCTGCTTGTAGCATTCTCTCCTTTATTTGAGAGTTCTGAAATTTAGCTATAACAGCCCTTGGGGTTTTTATCCTGGTGTTTATTTCTGGAGGGATTTAATTGATTCTTTCAATGGTTATATTGTCTTTTTGTCCTAGCAGATTTGGATAGTTTCCCTGATAATTTCCTGCATGATGTCTTCCAGGTTCTTTTTAGGCTTTCTGGTAGTCTGATGATTGATATATTATGTCTCCTGGATCTGTTTTCCAGGTCATATGTTTTTCCTAAAAAGTACTTTATGTTTTCTCCTTTTTTCTGCCTTTTCTCAAAGATTCCTCATTTTCTATTTGTTCAATTCTATTTTTTAGGGTTTAATTTTCTTCAGTTACCTTTTATGCTTCTTTTTTAAAGGTGTTGAATTCTCTAGTCAATTTTTCATAATTTTCCTACATGACTCTCATTTTGTTTTTCCATTTTTCTTCTTCATCTTTTCTTTAGTTTTTAAATAAGTTTTTTTTTGCAACGCAAATGGGGCTAAGTGGCTTGCCCAAGGCCACACAGCTAGTTAATTGTTAAGTGTCTGAGACTGGATTTGAACTCAGGTACTACTGACTCCAGGGTCAGTGCTCTATCTACCATGTCATCTGTTGCCCCAGTTTTTAAATAATTTTAAAGCACTTAGATGAGCAGTTCAATCCATAGTCTTTTGAGATTTCCCTAATGAGGGATTTTTCACTGATTTCTTTTTCTGATATGGAATTTTATCATCTTTGTAAATTTTTTTTCTATAGTGAGTTTAGTTTTTACTCATTTTTGTTGGTTTTGCTCTGCTCCTGGGATGTAAGGAGTATAGATCCAAACGTTTTGGGGTCTGATCTCAGGCTTGTCATTGGCCAAGATGTTGCTTATGCAGTCCAGGCTTTGCCTTTGTAGAGGTTTTTGTCCTTTATGTCCAGGTTTTGACTTAGAAAAGCTTTGTTCCAGAGCCAGTCCAGTCTTTTGGCCCAGTGTTCCCATGGTTCAAACTTTGTTTGGGCTTTGGACCCTCCCTGCTTGGCTTGTTATGTAGCTGCTGGGACCTCTGCTACTGTCAAGCTGTCGAGACCTGAACTGCACGGTGGCTAAAACCTTCCTGCTGGCTTTCCTGCTCTCCTGCCTCCTGGGTTTTACTTGCCTTTCTCCCCCAAAGAGTCAGACCTTCACTGAAGATGCTCCATTATGTTTATCCATGAACACTTCTCTGAATCTTCTCTTTTTCTTGGTGTGATCCATAACTTGAATATTAGTGCAGTGACTTCATTTATCTTTGGTAGGGAAAAGCTCCAGGATCATGTTAGCTTCATGCCACCATCTTGGTTCTGTCCCAGAAATCCCATAATCCCTCACTTTCAAAGCAACCCTTCTACCAGCTTTTTTACTTCACATCCATGAATCTGTGAGTAAAACATTGGTGCATCACTCTATATACTAAATAATAGTATCTACATCTGGACATATCTGAAGTACTGTGGGTCCTAGATTCCCTTTCTTCTGTTTGCAAGAATTCCCTATGTTTCATGGATTGCATTTATATTAAATTTTATCATTTAAACTTTGGTGACATGTGATGGTAGAACCTATCTGAGGTTTCATCTTGGACTGTGTATAAAAGTCTGCTTTATTTAAACAAAGAAGCATCATTAGGGCTTTTCACCTATATAAATGAATTCTTCAACCATCATCTAAGAAAATACTTGACTATCTATATTGATAGAGATGGAAATAAAAGAAGTAAACTCTATAAAACTTTTGATTCCATATGTAAAATTTAAATCTCTAAATAATAACTAATGATGTTGGTAAGAAGTGTGTTTTTAATAATCCCATAGGTTTATTGATAATATTATATCCAGTTCTAGGTGCTATATTTTAAGAAAGACCTCAGCAAAAAAGTATATCCAAAGTAGGTGACTTTGGTGATGAAGGACCAGAGGCTATGCTATATGAACTGAAGGAAATAGAAACTGGATGATCACATGATAATGAAGTAGTAATGATTCCTGCTTGGGCATATATACATATATATATACATATATATATATACATATATATATATATAGTATAGGAATAGATAACTTATGTTTACATAAATTATTGGCAAGGGATCTTGGAACCAGACAGAAAAAGGGATTTAAAGATGTGGAGAGAAGAGAAAAAACTGAACTAAAGTGAAATTGCAAAGGGAAATAGGGAGAGATAAAATGGAGTGATCATATGCACACATGCAAATACATATATGTATACTGCATGTTCATTTCTTGTGTCATATATACAGATATTTCTAACTAAATGTATGGTAATATAAATATAATACATAAATTCAGCATTATATATATATATATCTATCTTTTGAATTCAACATTCAACTACAAACATTCTTTTGAAATAATCTATTAATTGCCTAATGATCAAATTTCTGATCTTAGTGAAACACTGACACTATTGACTATTTGAACTTCCTAGATACAAGAGGCCCTTTTCTCTGACTTTTTGTGATTCTGTTACCTCTTGGTTGTTTTCCTACCTATACAGAGTATATAAATTATATAAATTTTGCTATATACATTATATAAAGTTTATATAGATATTATAAATCATATTAAAAAGATTATATCTATAGACTTAATGGTTTATTTATAATGAAGACTTTTGGACTCCATAGTAGTCAAATTATTCTGAAATAGTAGTTTAGCATCCTTTATTCTATTTACAATGGTAAATGAAAATTAAATTAACTAATAAAAATTAAGAGCAATATTTTGACTAAAGATTGACTCACTGAATATTTAAAACTCAAAAATATTGGAAATGAAAAAATCTCAAAAAAGGAGACAAAATGAAATAAATCAAAAACAACTGGAAATGGATTGAAATACATGTCAGCCCCACTGTCTTTACTTCTACTGAAGTTATTCTGAAGATACCTTTGTTGAATCTAAATAAGACCTTTCTTTCCCTCTTAAAACTTTTATTCAGTTACCTAAAGCAGTTCTTTTTAATAGTTCTTCTAATATTAAACAAAAGAACAATTTTAGGATAATGACTTATTCTGGACAATATTTATCTGACTATTAAAGATGAAGAAAGTGAGACTAATAATTGCGATCACAATAATAGAAATAATGTTAATGGCTAGCACTTATAAGTGATTTAAAGTTTACAATTTACCTGACATACTTTGTCTTCTGAAATGCAACAATATTGAAAATCCATGAGAATATGAATATAAGGAAATATTAAGTGACATAATCAATTACTCAGTCATTTTAACCACAATTTTCATGTCAAAGTCATATTCAATAGCTATAGTTGATTCACATTCTGAGAGTAAATTTATGGTGCCCATATATGTTCATATTCAATAAAGTTCTGATATTAGCAAAACAGAGAAGGTGATTAGTAAGTATATTTACAACATGGCACCCTGTTTATTACAGTAAACTTGCAAGGGAGCAAAACTTCATTCTAGAAACCACTGTGTGTATTTGGGAAAGAATAAAAAAATTGAGGAAGGTAAGAGTTACATAAACCAGAAATCAAAAGACCTAATTTCAATTTCTAGCTCTAGGACCACCCATGTGATCTGGGGTGAGTCACTTTGTCCTGAATTGTGCTGATTTTCCTTAACAGTTGGATTTTATGATTTTTATAATTCTTTCAATATATGAGATTCAATGATTCTATATATCTACATTCCTGAAGGAAGATGAAAGTTAGACTTCTACCTAAACATCAATTTGTCATTGTCATGTTTCCTTTTGGGATCATAGATTTATGCAGTCTTTAAAGTGCAATAATATATATCCATCTTTTTATTCAATTTTATCTCCCCAGAAGGTAGTTCTCTGACATTTAGACCTTTCCTATGGCCTGTCTGAACTAGCCCCTTGGCAAGTGGGAGTTCAGACTAAAAAGCTGTTTTCACAGAGGAGATTTATTTGTCTTAACTGAAACAGTATACTCATTGCATTCAGGTTTGACTCTGGCTACATTTTACAAACTTAAATAATATTTTAATTGGAAATTGCCCAGGGTAGGGTGTTATGCTGAATGATGGTAACTTGAAAGAATGAAGGATGCTTCATTTGGATGAAAGAAGACTCACTGATGGCTGAGGAAAGGGGAAGGGGATTTATCTGATAGCTGCCTTCAAGTATTTGAAGAGTTATCAAATGGAAAAACGTTTAGATTTTTTCTCTTTTATGTCAGAGGGTCAAATTAGGAACAGTGGGTAGGAAATGGAAAGAAACAAATTTGAATTTGACGTCAGGAAGAACATTCTAACAAAAATTCAAAAGTGGAATGGATTGTCTTGGGAGGCCATATGATTATATTTTAATTAAGGACTTTAGGTAAAGACTTGGTGGCTACTTGTCATTTAAGATGTAAAGAAGACAATTCTATTTGCTTGTGAATTTGGCTTGCTTGGTACAGAGGCTCCTTCCAACTGTGAAATTCTGTGATTCTATGAAAACATAGTTATTCATCCAAATACAATATTCCCTGAACTAGTTTCCCTTCAGTGAGTGAATGACAGTGATTCCCAGTGGATAAATTTATAGCTTCAAGATAAGGAGATTAAAAGGGAATCCTTTTTCTGACTTAGGCTAAGGCTGTGGAACCCTGGGCAAGTCAATTAACCTCTCCATGCTTTAAGCAATTCTCTATGACAAAGTTTCAGATCTGGTGCTGGTTTATATTGATGTGGGAATTGAATCAGTAAGAGTTACCTATGTTAGACAAATCATAAATGTAGTCCAAAAAAAAAAAGAAGAAAAGTAAAAATGAAGGAAGGAAAGAAAAGGAAAAGAAAGGACATTAATAAATATCAGTTCACTTTTTTATCACATTTTATGCCAAACACAGGTGTCCTAAAAAGTTTGGGAGAAAGTTATATTTTTATAAATAAAACCTCCACTTTTTCAAAATTTAGTCTTTGAAAACTATAAGTTCTTTCTATCTCAAGGGGAAATGACTGTAGGTTAACTATATTTGATTTTACACATATTGACAAAATAACTTTTCTTACCTTAGCAATTTGAAAGTAAATAAGAATTCTGTTTTATTAATAGCTATTAGATGTCTACAGAATTCAATGTGTCTAAGAGGACACAAAGTGAAAATAGCAAATTCACTTTTTTTGAAACATTTAAACAATTTTTGGGGCTTTATTTTATTCCAAGCCTGAAAACTTGAAGGTCTAATTGTTTTGTTCAAAATTGGAAATAAAATGATACTCAACATTTCAGATTTCATAATGCTAATTTTTAGTCACTTATGATATGGGCTTATACATTAATAGATCAAGAACTGATGATTAAGTTCATGTGGGAACTCCTTCCACCAATGCTGATTCCTTCTATTTTTTGTTATCTTAGAGAGTTGTCCAAAGTCTAAGTAGAGGACTTGTTTCTATCCATTCTGATAGCTGTTCCATCTGGGTTGACACTATGTAGATGGGAGAAAATGGGCTACAGGAAAATGGGGATTAAAGGTCTATGTGAAGTTTTGTGAAGAATTTACTAATCTCTGACTCAGAGAGGTAAGAAAGGCTTTGACTTTAATTCACAGGTTGCACAAAAAGTTTACAAGATACCACAAAAAGCCCACAAACTAATACGAAAGTTCACAAACTTGATCCTTTGAAGTTGATAAAGGACAAACTGGTTAGTAGAAGATAAGTGTAAGAAAGGCTTAAAGTGAAGGCAAGAAACTACTGGTCCCTAATGAAGAGAGTAATCATGTGGGGATTAAGTTTAGGTATTTTAATAAGGTAAAGAGACAACTAGGGAGAACAACAAAGGGGATGGTCATCTTAAAGAGCTGATGAAAGGAAGTGACTAAAAATTTAAGCAAAAGGAGGTGATTGAGAAAACAGGAAAGGGGATAGAAGTTTGAAAAAGGAGTGGAAACAAAAGCTTAGATCATCATAGTTCCAGCCTCATGAGCTAGAGCCATATTGGTCCAGCAGTATGAGCTAAACATGTGCATCCAGTTTAGAGAAAGGAAACAGAGAAGGGAGAAGTCAGAGCATAGCAGCCCAGTTGAGCCAGTAAGAAAAAGGAAGCAAGACTGGGAAGAACCTAGCTCAAATACATTTCTGTGGTGGGCAGAACAAGGGAAGTACTTGAGAACTGGTTTAGCATCTGGCTTCAGATATTTTCCAATGTGCATGGCACAGGAATGGTCCCCAGGGAATGACTAATGCCCAACACAAATCAGCTATCACTGAGTATGAGCAGATTAAACATTCTCCTGCACCAACAAACAAACAAACAAATAAAATTGACCTTTCAGTCTTACTGTAAAGTTAAAGTGGCTTAGGAAGTGGAGTTTAAAAAAAGCTACCACAGAATGGAGATCACCCACCACAGTACAGAAAAATTTCCGACAAAAGAAAGATTACATTTCTCTGTGCAAAGAATGCTCCTGCTTCAATGCCAGGGTCAGTATTTTACTCCAAACTTTCCTGATTCCAAGTTAAGCAATATATCCACATCACATTACCTCTCAAGTCAAAGAGGATACTATGTATGAGATTAAATTTAATATTTATATCCTCCATACCTATCTAATAGAGTGCTGTGAGAATCAATTGGGTATCATTTTTGTTAGTGGTAAGTTATGCTGTACCTGAGCAGATATAACTGTGGATCTTTTTTTGTTGAAGAGCAAATTCCACCTCTCCCTTTGAGGAAGTAGATATAACTGATTCTCCTTTACCATTCCAGTCTCTACCCACCGAGACCAATTTAAGGGCTCACCTGTTCTTTTGCTTCCTCCACTCCTTCTCTTAGGAGGAAGTCTGAAAAACAGACTGAAAATTTCTTTAAAGAATCATTGGATCTCTCGACTTTGGCTCTTTCTAGTCTGGTTTTGGAAAAGAAATACAAGGTGTCAGGGGGTCTTTTACTTGGGGAGAAGTCATGGTCCTATTTCTTGTCTTTGCTATATCTATTCTTTCCTATTTTAAAATAAGAGATGGCTAAGACTGTGTGAATTTCAAAAAGTGAGGAACTGGGGGCAGCTAGGTGGTACAGTGGATAGAGCACTGACCCTGGAGTCAGGAGTCCCTGAGTTCAAATTTGGCCTCAAACACTTAATAATTACCTAGCTGTATGGCCTTGGGCAAGCCACTTAAGCCCATTTCCTTGCAAAAACCTAAAAAATAAAGTGAGGAACTGGATTTTTAGTCCAATCAACACTGATATTTCATTGGATGCCTGATGAAGAGAAAAGTTTTGATCAATTTGTTTGACATAGTTTTGTAGTAGTTAGAGAGGTAGAGTGATTCATCCACTAGCCATACTACATTTGAAAATGAACTTGATGAGGCAAAAACCTGTATAAATTATGTTAAATTTGAGTCCTCTCTTACTATGGCCTGGAGAGTATGCCTTCCGATGCTGAGGGTCAGTTAGTTTGTACCAACAGGTACAAACTCTTTGTAGAGGCTAACAAACAATGAAACAAAGAGACCAATTGATTTGATGATAAAGAGATTAGCTCATGTGAGTTTTCATCCAAGGAAAAGATTCAAGTTCTACATGACTTCTTTCCTGTGTAAAATTTGAAAATAAAAATTATCAATCAAATTCATAAAGACTTTGAGACCCTAGGAAATCTTTTCATCACCATGCTTCAATTGACTTTCCCTACCCATTTAGACTCTATGCACTTAGTAATAAATGATACTGCCTGTTGCCTGTGGCAACAAAACAAAAGGAAAAGTAGAGTTGATTATGTATACTATCTTTCCAATGGTTTCTCCAGAGACAAATAATTTCTTAATCCCTGCTGAATTCTCTTAATAAGCTGGGTACTGAACTCATTGTTGAGTTAAATGGAAAATCTCCAGCTTCTAAGAGATTTAGAGTCCATTCTTCTGGAAAAAGTCCTTCATATATTGCTGTTGAAGTTCCACTCTCTGCTTCCCTTGATAACTCACTCTTTCTGCCTCTCCCAAATTCCTTCTCTCTCCTTATCTCAAAGATGTTATTTAAACTACTGTAGTGAAAAACTCCACTCCAGGTATAAGTCTTTGGGTAGCTTCTTTGTTTCCTACAGTGCCTTGTCTGAATGATCATTACATTCCAGTCTGGGTTTTGTAGTTTGTTTCTTGAGTCATAAGTTCAAATTTATCATGTAAAACCTTCATGGACCTAGAGTACTATTTCTTGGGTAGCACCAACTGCTTCCTAATAACATATATGGAACCAGAGACTGTCAGATTAAATATTACACTTTATAGCTACAATATCCACTACAAAGCTACACCAATGAACATTCCATCTGTTCCAGGGATTTGAACTTGAGTCCTTTGTCATTACCACCTCACATTAATCAGTTCATTCACCATTTGTTTTCTTCATCAGTTATTCCTAGACAACTGAGATAAAGAAGGGTGGTTCAGTGAATTGTAGTTTATTCAATGAATTAAGATTCATGTATATTCTATCATGACATCTCCTGACTTAGGGTATTTTCTTTGGATGTCCCCCATTCTTGGAATGCTTTCTTTCCTCATCTTTAGATCCCATTCTCTTGTCTTGTTTCAGTCCCATGTAAAATCCTACTTTGTACAGGAAATTTTTCCCATATTTCTCTTAATTCTAGTGCTTTCTTTTTGTTAATTATTTCATATTTATCCTGGGTATAGTCTGCTTTGGACAGCATTTTTTTGGGGAAATAGATTTAGGAGTATTTTATGACATATAGCATAATAATTTACATATAGACAAAAAATTAAAAGGAACTATTTATGATTAAAATTGAGTGATGCAGTTATGAACACAGGAGATATGATTAGAAACAAATTTTGTAATCTTATCCTTTTTAAATTCTATCTGTACTGTGGGGGTACTTTAAAAATTCAATCTGAACTTGGCCATGCTGTCATTGATGGGGCAAACTTATGCTGGCACGGCACTTATCTTCCACAGAAAATGGCATGTTGGACTTAAAGGCCACACACTTTGGGACAGGAAAAGATTAGTACATAGCTTGCCTATTGGAAAATACTGGGACCCAGGTTCTGGACCACTCTCCAAGTGCCACCCTTGTCCAGAAGAGAAACTTTCTCTTCTCCCTACTTTCCCCCTTGCAAAGATGTTGATTTCTTTGGGGATTTTTGTTGCTATTTTGGTTTTTGCAAAGCAATGGGGTCAAGTGGCTTGCCCAAGGCCACACAGCTAGGTAATTATTAAGTGTCTGAGGCAAGATTTGAATTCAGGTACTCTTGACTCCAGGGCCGGTGCTCTATCCACTGTGCCACCTAGCCTCCCCTAAAGATGGTGATTTCTTTCTTTCTCTGTCTAAGCTAGTGTCACCTGCTCCCAGCTTAGGCCCACTGGAGGAACCATGAACCTCTTTGTCATATAGCGGAACTCTTGAGTCTAAGCCTCTTACATTCAGTTCAGTCAGGCTTCCTGGCTGCTTCCCTTTTCACTCTCTTCCTCAGGCACCTTGCCTAATCCTTTATTCAACTGGTCTTCAAGCAACTTACTATCTCTCCAATAGGAGAAAAGTTTTAATCTGTAAATTTGGTAAATCCTCAGCAGTTTTAAAACTCCAGGGCAAATATGCATTCACTTTCACTAACTCTCAA
Source organism: Macrotis lagotis (assembly GCF_037893015.1). NCBI lineage: Eukaryota > Metazoa > Chordata > Mammalia > Peramelemorphia > Peramelidae > Macrotis > Macrotis lagotis. The sequence continues at coordinate 116,328,291 of NC_133666.1, forward strand.
ACTTAAATAGGAACACCAATCTTCCAACAATAGAAGGAAAATATCCAGTAAGGGGATTCATAACCAACTCTCATAGAGATAAAAATTAAAAAAAACCATAAGTATAAAAATTTTTTTGCAGAAATATTATCAAAACAGCTATAAGAAAGATAACAAACACATTGAGAAACAATCTTCATAAAACATTTTTATCTAAGAATTCAATATCTATGGGGATTAAGTATCCTTCACCAATAGAAAAATGTCAAAGGTAATGAATAAGAAGTTCTCAAAAGAAGAAATGAAAACTATCAAAAGCTATTCAATCTGGTGTTCCAAATTCAAAAGAAATGAAAAGAAATCTAAAATATTGTTCTGAACTCATAGAACTGGCAAAGTTGATCTAAGGAAGAAAATTCCACATTGAGAGTGCCAGAGGAAAACAGAAATACTAATTCATTAACTGCTGAATTGTGGATTGGTCTAGCCATTTTAGAATAGTATTTGGTATTATGCAAGAAATGGTGTAAAACATTTTAAAATAATTATAAAACTTTTACAATTTGAAAGCTGTCTTTCATTTGATCATTTCACTTTCTAAGTTTATATTGCTTTTTAATGTCTTCTGCTTTAATGAATTTTCCAGGTATTTTTGCTGTATTTTTTATCTCCAATCTGCTTTATTTATTAGAAATATTGCTTTCTTCCATGCAGGCTCCTTTCATTTCTGTATAATCAAATCAAATAATTTTATCTCTAATATTTCTTTCATTTGTATTTCTTTTTTTATTTAATCTTCAGCTATGATTTATTTCATTAGTGGGAAGAGTTCTCAGCATGGTAATTTCCTCTATTAATTCATATAGGCAATTCATCTTTAACTTACAGATTTTGAGAGCTGATTAAGGCACTTAGGTTAAACAATTTGCCCATAGTCTCAGCTAATGTGTGCCTGGGGCTGGATATGAAATCAGTTAACTGATCTAAGTTAAAGGATATTTTCTTAATGAGAGATTTTTATATATTAATGGAATAACAGGTCTGATTTTAAAGATTAAGATATGGATATATTTAGAGTTTATGTTCCTATGTGATGTAAAATGTATCATTAAACTCATATTATGCTGCTATCTGTCCCCCCTCCCCCCAGAATTAAAAAAAAATGACTGAATAATTATTCTTTTCTTTAAAGTTTTTGGTCTTGTGTTTATCAGACATTAATTATTAGTTTCTATTTCTGGATTTTTGAATCTCTTCCTAGATCAATTTTTCTATTTGCTATCCAGTTTATAATTACTGCTTTATGATACATTTTGAAATCTGGCAGGGTGAATCCTCTTTCATCAATTTTCTTTTCATAGTTCCACTTGATATTCTTGACCATCTGTTTTTCCATATGAATTTTGTTATGACTTTATCCAATTCTGGGAATTAGTCCATTGCTACTCTGATTGGCAATGAATTTAATCTCCAAATAAATTTGAGAAATATTGCTATTTACTGTATCAGTTTGATTTATCTGTGTCCAAAGAATATCCCTTCACCATGCAATGGTGAAGTTCATTGCAAATGTCTTTGTAAAGACCCCTTGTGTTTAAGTTAATAGATATTTAATGCATTTTCAATACTGTATTAATAGACAGACATTTATTAAGCACCTACCAACTCTAGGTCCTGTATTATGCATTAAAGATACAAAGATATATATAAACACTTCCTGTTTTGAAGAACTTATATTCTATAGGGGAAGAAAACACAGATAAAAGATTATACAAAATACATCAAAGTTAATACAAAATACATTAAAGGTAAAGGAGAGGCAATAGCAAGATAAGGAAATGTTTCATGTATGAAATTGTGTTTGAATTGAGCTTTGAAGAAAAATAGAGATTCTAAAAATTGGAGGCAAGGGAACAATGAAAGCAGATACGGAGGACAACTTATGTAAAGAATGGAAATATGAAATGAAATTCTATAGGTGAGAAAATGCAAGAATTCCTGCTTTTAGCTAGATTTAAAAATGCGTAAGGGATAATAATGTATAATAAGTCAATAAAGTTGAATGAGAGTCAGATTATGAAATAATTTGAATGCTAGAAGAATTCATGTTTTACCATAAAGGTAATAGGGTGCCACTGAAATTTATTGAGTAGGGCTATAATATCATCAGAATTGTATCTTAGAAAACTCACTTTGTGATCTATGTAGAGACTGACCTGAAGAGAGTAGAAATTTGATATAAAGAAATCAATTGGGGCAGTATTACAATTATCTCTTTGAGAAATGACAAATGACAGAACTGGGCATTGTCTGGGTGAGTAGAGACATTTGAAGTGATATGATAGATTTCATGGAGATAGACCAGATATGACATGTATTTGGATGCATTGGGTGAGGAAAAGTGAAGAGGCAGCATTGACTCTGAGGCATGTTGTTGACCTTTACAAAAACAGAGAAGTTGAAAAAATGAATGGGATTTGAAATTTTTTTTTCCTTGTTGAGTCAGTAAAGAGTAATATACTGTTGAAACTTAAGAGTGATCCTAGAATTGAATATATACATCTAAAAATCCTTTTAATTGGGATTATAATTCATCTGATGGTAGCTAATGAGGTCACAAATAGAGAATGTAAATAGAGGAATAGAAACAATTCCAAGACAGAGCCTTAGGAGTAACCAATAGTTGATTGTGAGATATGGTTGATGATTTTGTAAAGAAAACTAAAAACAAATGATTAGTCAGGCAGAAAGAAAGTCAAGTAAGACAAATTTAAAAACCTAGGAAAGAAAGATTATTCAGGTGGATAGTATAAGTAGATTTCTCCTTCTGTCAAATTTTTCTAAGGTTTTTCTTGGTGACATTAGCATGCAAAGTACATGAAATAATCTGATCTTATTTTTGTAATTGTATAACCTATATTAAGTTATTGATTTCTTGAAGGTAACTACTATCTATTTGTTTACTCATTATATCAGCAAAACCTAGAACATTACATTTAATGATTAATTAATTCCATTATTATATGAATTATTTGGAAAAATAGGTGAAGAAACAGTTCTATCAAACTTTTTGTGATAAAAATATAGTGATGATGCCTTAACCCAAAAAGAACAAAAGCACTGGCACAGTGGATAAAGCACTGCCCCTGGAGTCAGGAAGACTTGAGTTCAAATCTCATCTCAGACATTTATTAATTACCTAGCTGTGTGACCTTGGGTCACAGCTTAACTCCATTGCTTTAAATAAATAAAATTTTTAAAAAAAGAAAAGCAGGGGGAGGAAAAGGAAATATCTTTTAAAAAAGAACAAAAGTAGAGGAAGAAAATTATAGATCATTTTCCCTAATGAATATTGATACAAAAATAATGAACAAACCACTAGCAAGGTAATTGTAATATATCACAAACATTATATATTATAACCAGGTGGCACTTTTAAATATTTAAGTATTTAGCATTTAATATTCAGTATATATGTTTTCCCCAATTACATATGAGGGGAAATGAATGAATTTCAAAATTTCAAAATTTCAAAGTTCATTTTCATAATGAATACCAAATTTTTATCCCTCCCTGGCCCTAAGAAAGCAAGCAATCTGTTATAAGTTTATTCATGTGCAGTCATGTTAAATATATTTCCATATAAGACATGTTAGGAAAGAAGAATGAGAACAAAAGAGAAAAATCCATGAGAAAGGGAAAAAAACTCAAGAAACAAATTTTAGAAAATGAAAATGGAATCTGCATTCAGACTCCATAATTCTCTCTTTGGATTTGGTTGGCATTTTCCAGCATGTGTTTTAGATTTGTCTTTGATCAGATGTATTGTTGAGAAGAGCCAAGTCTAGCATAGATGTATTTATTCTACAATGTTACTCTTTGAACACTATGATCCTGATGCTGTTAAGTTCATTCATCATTGGTCATGGAAAGCTTTCTAGGTTTTTCTGAAATCCAGCTGCTCATCATTTTTTAAAATTTTATTTCAATTTTCTTTTTTCAATTACATGTAAAGATAGTTTACAACATTCATTATTTGGAAGATTTTTGAGTTCTACATTTTTATCTTTCCAACTTTTCCCTCCCCCTTTTCCTTGACAATGAGTAACCTGTTATAGGTTATACATGTATAATCATGTTAAAGATATTATGTTTGTCCTTCTTTCTCAAAGAAGATCATGACTTCAGGGCAGTGATGCCACGACAAGCACATGAATTGGACTTGAGTGACAGTGCTGCACTAAGTCACTGGTCTCACTTTCTCCTCTGGAGCTATCTGGATCCTTTGGCCAGAAAGGAATCAGGATGACCAGAGTTGGCTCTGGATATGAGCCAATAAGAGTTAAATGACTAGCCCAAGATCACAAAATGAGAGTATCTGAGAGTGGATTTGCATTCTTTTCCTCCCGACAACAAGGCCAGTACTCTGTCCACTGAGCCATCTAGCTGCCCTTTATCTCTATATTAGTTGTGTTATGAAAGAAGAAAGAGAACAAAGGGGAAAAACTTATGAAAAGAAAAAATGTAACAAATTTCAAAAATTAAAAATAGATGTTTTGCTCTGAATTTAGATTCCATAGTTCTTTCTCTGGATGTGGGTATATTTTTTCCTATCACAAGTCTTTTAGTTGTCTTTGATCATTACATTATTGAGAAGAGCTGTCTATTATACCTGATCATCACAGAATGTTGCTGTTAATGTATATAATAGTCTCCTGGTTCTGTTCACTTAACTCAGCATTAGTTCAGATAAGTCTTTTTAGTTTTTTTTTTTTCTGAAATCTTCTTGCTCTTGATTTCTTACATTACATTCATAAACCACAATTTGTTCAGCCATTTCCCAATTGAGGGGCATCATCTCAATTTCTATTTCTTTGTCATTGCATAAAAATCAATATTTTTGTATATGTGGTTCCTTTTCCCTTTTTTTGATCTCTTTGAGATACAGACCAACTAATATTACTACTAAATCAAAGGATATTTATTGCCACTTTCGTAGTCCTTTGGGAATAGTCCCTAATTGTTTTCCAAAAGGGTTGGATCAGTTCACAATTTCACCTGAAGTGCCCAGTTTTACCACATCCCTCCAACTTTGATCATTTTCCTTTTCTATCATATCAGCAAATCTCATAGATATGAGATGGTACCCCAGAAATGTTTTAATTTGCATTTTTCTAATCAATAGTGATTTAGAGTGCTTTTTTTCATATGACTATAGAAAGTTTTAATTTCTTTATCTGAAAACTGCCTGTTCATATCCTTTGACCATTTGTCAACTGGGGAATGACTTGTATTCTTTTAAATTTTATTAAGTCATATATATATATATATATATATGTACATGTGTATATATATATATATATATATATATATATATATATATGTATATATATTTTAGAAATGAGTCCTTTATCAAAATCTATCATTGTAACAATTGGATTCTAGCTTTCTACATTCTTTTTAATTTTGGTTGCATTGATTTTGTTTGTGGGAAAACCATTTTAATTAATGTAATCAAAACTATCCATTTTACGTTTTATAATTATTTCTATTTCTTCTTTGGTCATAAACTCCTCCCCTTTCCATATATGTAACAGATAAATGATTCCTTGTTCTCCTAATTGGATTTTTGTATTACCTATTATACTTAAAGCATATACCGATTTCTACCTTGTAGAGTGTGAGATGTTCTTTGCTTAGTTTCTGCCATGGGTGTGCTAGTAAATGTTTAATGACTGGATCCCCCATTCCTCAAATAGTACACACAAAGCACCTTTAAGTTAATCTGAATTGCTAATGCTTTCTTCATCAAATTCTTAATAATTAAAAAAATCCTAATTACCAGCATTTTATGCTTTCTAGGAGATTAATGCATATATTAAAATTTTAAAAAGTTTAATGCATTTAATTACTTCTGTATTTTGTTGTGAAAATATAATAGTATTGTGCTATTTCATTCTTTGTTTTTTACAAATATTTCTCCTTGTTTTTTACAATTTTTTTCTCAATGGAATTCTAAAATTTAAACACTAAATGTTTTGGAGCTTTGCTTCTTTTTCTTTTCTTTTCTCTATTTTTTTCAGGAGCTACTATATGGAAATTTTGTTGTTTATGTTCAGAAGTTCTGAACAGTGTTCTTGTATTATTTTTTGAATTGTTTTATTCAGATTTTTTGACTTGTCACATATTTCTGAAATTCCTATAATCCTTAGGGTTTTTCTAGACACCTTTTCTTTGATATCAATAAGTTCTGCTTGAATAAAAAACATGTTTTATCTTAATGTTATTGCTTTTTATTCTTTGTTTCTATTTAGTCTGTTTTTTAGTTAGGACTGCTATTTAGTGCTCTTTATTTGCATTCCCCAATAGTTGATTGTTGTTTTATTTCTTTGGTGAAACTTGTCATCACAGATCCAAATTTTCTATTTTTATCAATTATGTTTACTATAAGGGAGAGAAATTCTGTATTCATAATCCTCATTTGTACTACTCAGAAACATCAAGTTGTAATCTTCAAATTCCATCCAGTTCTCTGTCTCTTCAAATCTTTTCCCTTTGTTTGAGAGTATTTATTCATGGGTATAGGAACTTATTTATTAGATTTAACGAACGCATTCCTTTTTGCTATTAATAATTACCCTATTTTATCCCATATTTTATCTTATTTTTCACTTTCTAACTCGGATATGAAAGGCTTCAATCTCTCTCACAAGGGTAATCCATGAGTCAACCACCTTCATCTCTGCCCCAGGTAATTTTAGAGTAAGGAACATAATGGGTCCCAGCTAAATGACGTACTCTTTCCTTTCAGGCTTAGTGGAGACACCACATGCGGTATCGTATCTTGTTCCTTCCCCTGTTCAATTATCTGGTTTGGTCATTAAGAGTTTGCCACAATGATGAGAGATGATTTCTGTTGCTTTGAGTTTGGATTTCTGAGGTTCGGAGAGGAGAAAGAGTTGAAATCTGGGATTGAATTACATTTCAACCCTAATAGGTATTTTGCCCCTTTTCCCTTTGCTCCTCCATTGTTTTTCAGAGATATTTTGCTATGGTGTTGAATATTCAGTTTGTAGTTTGAATATACATATCATTTTAAAGAGGGAGGAAGTCTAGGGTGCAAAACTGAATTTTATTGCAAGCCAAAGGGTGAGATTAATTGTTCCAATCTTGGTGGTTGTGATGGTTGTGGTAGTGAGTAAAGTTGAGTTAGGTATTAGTTCATGTAATTTTTTAAAAACCTTATTTTGGGTACCTAGTATATTAGGTACATTGCTCTATATTTGGTGCATAATTTCCATTTTGGATAGAACTGAGAGGTCATGATGATGATCAGAGAAATTGTCTAGTTTTCTATTTTGATCATATTGATACATAAGTTCTCTGTCACTGAAATTGACAGAGTGATTTGGCTTTCACTAGTAATTTCATATTGACTCCAGAGCACTAATGTAGTTAAATTCAAAATAGATGCATTGAAATTTTTTTAAGCAGTAATATTTATTAGAATCACAGATTTAGTGCTAGGGAGAGACCTCAGATGCCATGAAGCTTAACTTTCTCATTTTAAAAATGAGTAAATGAAGCTCAGGTATGAAGTGACTAACTCACAATAATGTAGGTAATAATTTTTGTGAACTGAACCCAGATCTATAGTTCCATAGCTGATGTTAATAGATTATCTTCTTTAATGTTCATTTAAACACTCCTTAAATATAACTTTTCTAATTTCCAATGGCAAAAACCTGGACTAGAATTACCATAATAAATCAGTCTATTTCCAATAAATGATCAAGCATTAATCAATTATTTGCATAATAAATTTTTGGCATAGGTAGGTAAACCATACATTTAAATTCAAACAAAGAATGATATCTATTTATTATCAATTGTACCTATTACTTGATGAAATGATATCTACTTGGTTCAGAAATATTTTTGGACATTTTTGACCTGGTCAAAATTGTATATTTATGCCCTCTTCCTCTATTTTATTGATTAGTGTTAATCTTTCTTTTATTGCTATAGAATGACAGATGATATGTTTTATTAATGTTTTATGCTTAGAGAAATGTCCAAATCTATAGTGGCCCACTTTACAGGAATAAAATTCTACATAAAGCCTAGGAAAGCAAAAGTATTAATTGCATGAAACTTTCCTTCCATTTAATTTGGATTTCAGTATGTCATGTCTCCTTTATTATTGAGCTTTATCTTCTCTTTGATAACTCTTTCTATGGTTTTAAGGTTCTTGTCTGATGGAAACTAAGGTATTTGTTGTTATCACTTAAATCCATTGGTTCAAATGTAACCTTTGGATTATAGCTTAAAGTAATCAGTCTTTATTTAAAATATATGACTTTTAAACTTATTCATTCCAAATAGCCTTGTGATATCTTTGGAGAAAGATTTTGGAGATGAAGAAGCTACTTAATGTTCCCTTGGTGGAATCATATAACAGTATTATTCATGTTAATTAATTAAATAGGTTAAAAGATTAGTAAATTCTTTTCAAAACCATATGTTCAGCCAAAGGACTGTGAGAAGGTCTGTTGGTCCTATTTGAATGAGATAGTGGATTTAAAGTAAGATAGATAAAGGACTCAAAATTAAGGGAAAATGTTACATTTTACATGTACATATATGTACATATATGTACACACATGTTTATTTTCCTTGAAATTATTATGTTGGTAGTATAATTTATTTTTTAATTGATATTTTATTTTATTTTTTCCAATTACATACTATAGCAGTTTTTCAGCTATTTTCAAATTTATAGGTTGCACAGTTTTCTACCACCTTCCCTTCTCAATCTGCTCCCTTTTGTACAAATCTCTGTCAATAGTTGTACATGTACATTTGGGTTTAACATAATTACATTTTAGTTGTTTTGTGTAAGAGGAATTAGAACTAAGGAGAAAGAAAGAAAACCATAGATAGGAAGAAAAATAAGGAAATAGATAGAAAATAAGAGAAGGGTTTTTTTTTTTAAATGAGCATCACATACACATTCAGATTCCATGGCTAGTTTTTTTTTCTATGAATGTGAATGTGAATGATATTGAACATAAAAGACCATAGTTGATCTCCAAACCTGCTGAAAGGATCTTCATCCCTCTCAGCTGATCAACTCACAATGCTATTGCTAGCATGTACAATATTTTCTTAATTCTGCTTCCTTCATTCAGCTTCAATTCATGTAATTCTTTCCATGCTTCTCTAAAGTCCTACCACTCATAGTTTCTTATAGAACAATAGTAATCCATAACATTTATATACCATAACTTGTTAAATCATTTTCCAATTAATGGTCAGTCCCTCAATTTCCAAATCTTTGCCCTACAACGAGAGCTACCATAAATATTTTGAAAATGTGAAACTTTTCATATTTTATGATTTCTTTGGAATACAGTCCTAGTATTGGTATTGCTGGGCTTGCCCTCCAGAATGACTGAATCCATGCACAACTACACCAATCAGTGTTCCAAGTTTCCCACATCCTCTCCAACATTGTCATTGTAGCCAATCTGATAGGTATGAGGTAGTAGCTCATAGCTGTTTTAATTTGCATTTCTCTAGTCAATAATGATTTGAAGCATTTTTCATATGATTATAAAAAGCTTTAAATTCTTTTGAAAACTGCCTATTCATATCATTTGGGGAATGACTTATATTCTTATCAATTTGATTCAATTCTCTATATATTTTAAGAATGAGACTGTTATCAGAAACATTCTTTGTGAAAATTATTTCCCAATTTTCTGCTTTCCTTCTAATCTTGCTGTATTGGTTTTTACTAATGCAAAACTTTTTTTAATTTAATATAGTAAAAATCATTAGTTTTGCAATTTATTATGTTTTCTGTTTCTTGTTTTGTCATAAATTTCTCCCCTTTCCATAGATCTGACAGATTTGATCTCTTAATTGTTCTATGAAGCAACCTTCTATTTTGACCTTATTTTGGTATATGGTATGAGATGTGGGTCTATACACAGTTCTTGCATGCTATTTTCCAGTTTTTCCCCAGGAGTTTTTTTTCACATAGAGAATTCTAATCCCAGAAGCTAATGTCTTTGGGTTTCTCAAACATAGATTTACCATAGTCATTTGCTACTATTTCTTTTGTACCTACTCTAATTCTCTTTTTCTAAAAAAAAATATTTGTTAGTTTTTCCAACTACATGCAATGGTAGTTTTTGCCAGTCATAGTTTTTTGGAGTAATCTGAGTTTTATATTTTCCTTCCCTCCCTCTCTACCCTCCTCCCTGCCCCTGACAGAAAGCAAGCTAATATAGGCTCTACATTTATAACTATACTAAGCAGACATCCATATTGATCATGTTGTGAGAGAAGAATCAAAGAAAATATTTGAGTGGGAAAAATGACATAATACATGAGACAACTTTTAATAATTGAAAATAATAAACTTTGATCTACATTTAAATTCCACACTTACTTCTTGGATATCAATGGCATTTTCCATCAAAACTTTTAAAAAATTGTCTTTGATTGGGGGTGCTAGGTGGTGCAGTGGATAGAGCATTGGCCCCAGAGTTGGGAGGACCCGAGTTCAAATCCAGTCACAGACACTTAATAATTTACTTAGCTGTGTAACCTTGGGAAAGTCACTTAATTTCATTGACTTGCAAAAAAATAAAATAAAAAATAAAAAAATAAAATTGTCTTTCATTATTATACTGCTCAAATGAACAAGTTCATCGTAATTGATCATCACCCCATAATGTTGCTAGTATATATAATGTTATGGATTTGCTCATTTTACTCCACTTCAATTCATACATGTCTTTTCAGGCTTTTTCTGAAATCCTGTCCCTTATGATTTTGTTTTGTTTTTTTTTAGTTTTTGCAAGGCAATGGGGTTAAGCGGCTTGCCCAAGGCCACACAGCTAGGTAATTATTAAGTGTCTGAGGCCAGATTTGAACTCAGGTACAGCTGACTTCAAGGCCAGTGCTCTATCCACTGCATCACCTAGCCGCCCCCCTCATGATTTCTTGTGGAACAAAAGTGTTTCATCACATATACGTATGCATAAACATATGCATATACATATACATATTCACATGCATATATGTACATATACATATTATAAATATATATATATATATATATATGCCACATTTTGTTCAGTAATTCCCCAATTGATGGGCATCCCATCAATTTCCAAGTCTTTGCCACTACAAAAGGAGCTGTTATGAATATTTTTGTTCATGTGGGATTTTTAAAGTTTTTTTCATGCTCTCTTCTGAATATAGACCCAGTAGTGGTTTTGCTTGATAGAAGTGCATACACATATTTATTGCCCTTTGGTAAAATTGCAAATTGCTGTCCAAAAAGGTTGGATCAGTTTACAACTCCACCATCAATCTATTATTGTCCCAGTTTTCCCACATCCCCCTCCAACATTGATCATCTTTCTTTCTAGGCATATTGACCAATCTGATAGATGTGATTTGGTACTTCAGAGATGCTTTAATTTGAATTTCTCTAATCAATAATGATTCACAGCAATATTTCATAATACTATAGATAGATTTGATTTTTTCATCTGAGAATTGTTTTTCTATATCCTTTGACCATTTACCATTTGGGAAAATAACTTGTTTTGATTCAATTTCTCTATATATCTGACTTAGTTCTCTATATGTGCTAAAATGAGTCCTTTGACAGAAACACAAGTTGTAAAAATTGTTTTTCAGCTTATTGCAATCCTTTTAATCTTGGTTGCAGTAGTTTTATTTGTGCAAAAACCTTTAAATTTAATTTATTCAAAATTATCCAGTTTGATTTTCTTTCTTTATTTGTTTTTACATTTTTAAACTCAATTACATGCAAAAGACGTCTCAATATTTACTTCCAAAACCTTGAGATCAAAATTTCTTACCTTTCTCCAATGCCACTCTCCCAATTGAGAAAGTAAGGTACTTGTATAGTTTAAAATGTGTAGCCATAAAAAGCATTGCTATAATTGTCATATTGTAAAAGTAAACATAATCTCCCCCCCAACACACACAAAAGAGTAGCCTCAAGAAAAATAAAATAGAAAAAAAGAGTATGCTTCAATCTGATTTCTGATACCATCAGTATTTTCTTTGGGGTAAATAACATTCCTTATCAAAAGTCCATAAGAGAAATTGCTTCACTATATTTTTCCACACTTTCTTTTGGTAGCTTTATTTCCCTCCTTCCTGTTCCTCTCACCCCCATTTATTCTATTCTTTCTCTCTCCTTTCACCCTATCCCTAGTCAAAAGTTATTGTTTCTGACCACCATCTACTATGATCTTTCTGCTCTTCCATCATCTATACCCTCATTCCCTACTCTGCCTCCATTCTCCCCTCCCTTTCCTCTCCTATTTTCCTCTAGGATAAAATAGATTTTCATACTCAATATTTTATTTCCTCTGTGGGCCACTTCAGATTAGAATAAAGTCCATTATTCCTGCTCAACTTGTCTTTCTTCCACTTTTCTTGACTCTTTTATGTGAAATAATTTACTCTATTTTACATTTCCTGTCCATATACATTCCATTCTCATCAATTAACTCCAACTAACTTTTTAATATATTATACCTTCAAATTCACTTCCTTTCTGGGCTTTGTCTATATATATATACATATATATATATATTATATATATAATATATATATATGTATATATATATATATATATATATACTCCTTCTAACTGCCATTTTAAATGAGAAGATTATGAATTATCAGTATCATGATCCCATTCAAGAATACAACATCATTAAATCACTCATAATTTGCACTTCTAATCTGCCTGCTTTTTGCTCCACCTGAGTCCTCTACTTCAAGATCAAACTTTCTGTTCAGCTCTGATTGTTTCATCAGGAAAGTATGAAAGTCCCCTATTTCATTGATGTTCACCTTTTTTGATTCTTGGTTGTAATTCAAGCTCTTTGGTCTTCCAAACTTGTCATATTCTATCCCTACAAGCCCTTAATGAAGATGCAGTTGGATTTTGTGTTATACTGATGCAGCACCACGCTAATTGAAGTGTTTCTTTCTGGACTGCTTATAATATTTTCTCCTTGACTTGAATGTTTTGATATTTGACTGTAGTGTTCCTGGCAGTTTTCATTTTTCAGGTGATGACTGGTGGATTCTTTCAACCTCTATTTTACCCTGTGCTTCTAGGATATCAGGGTAATTTTCCTGGATTGTTTCTTGAAAATGAAGTCCAGGCTTTTTTTTTTTTAATCAGAATTTTCAGTTAGTCCAATGATTTTTAAATTATCTCCTCTGGATCTGTTTTCCAGCTCAGTTGTTTTTACAATGAGATAATTCACATTTTCTTCTAGTTTTTCACTCTTGGTTTTGTTTTATTGTTTCTTGATTTCTCACAGAGTCATCAATTTCTCTTAGCTCCATTCTACATTTGAAGGAATTATTTTATTCTGAGAGCCTTTTTAAAAAATCTTCTTTTATATCTGGCCAGTTTCTTTTCTTTTCTTTTCTTTTCTTTTCTTTTCTTTTCTTTTCTTTTCTTTTCTTTTCTTTTCTTTTCTTTTCTTTTCTTTTCTTTTCTCTTCTTTTCTCTTCTTTTCTCTTCTCTTCTCTCCTCTCCTCTCCTCTCCTCTCCTCTCCTCTCCTCTCCTCTCCTCTCCTCTCCTCTCCTCTCCTTTCCTTTCCTTTCCTTTCCTTTCCTTTCCTTTCCTTTCCTTTCCGTTCCTTTCCTTTTCTTCTTTTTTTTTCAAGGCAATGGGGTTAAGTGTTTTGCCCAAAGTCACACAGCTAGGTAATTTTTAAGTGTCTGAGGCCATATTTGAGCTCAGGTTCTCCTGACTCCAGGGCCTGTACTCTATCCACTAAATCACCTAGCTTCCCCCCCCCCCCCAATTTCTTTTTTGCGACATTCTTTTCCTCATTGGTCTTTTGAACTGTTGTTTCCATTTGACCTAAACTGGTTTTAAGAATGTTATTTTCTTCAGTATTTTTTTAATTCCTTCTCTAAGTTGCTGACTTGGTTTTCATGATTTTCCTTCATCACTCTCACTTATCTTCCCAATTTTTGAACTACCTCCTTTACCTGATTTGCCAAATCCTTTTTGAACACTTCCATAGCCTGAGATCAATCCATATGTTTTTGGTGACTTTGGATACAGAAGCTTTGACTTTGTTATATTCTGAGTGTGTATTATGATCCTCCATAGGATCAAAGTAATTGTCTGTTATTGGATGCTTTTTTGCTTCTGTTGTTTTTTGTTCATTTCCCCAGCCTATGTCTTGATTTTAACTTTTTTGTTAAGGTGGGGTTCTGCTTCCAAGAATTTGAAGGTTTTTGCAACTGTTTTTAGGGACATCTTCCAGATTCATCAATTGCTCCAAGATCTTATGAGAGGCTCTTACTCCTCTAGAAGCCTGTAATCTGATCGGTGGATGACCACAAATACTCCTTTCTGCCTTGGAATCATGAGAGTCCCTGCCTTAGATATGACAATAAAGCTTCTTTACCTGAAACTTGGGCCCTGAGTGTAACGTGGATCTGAATATGGGCAAAGTAACAGTCCTGCTTCACAGATAGCAAAGAGACCTCAGCAGTTTCCCCTGACCTACTTACCATCCATGGACTGAATGCTCTGGAAGCAGCTGCTGGGTAGCTCCTTCCTGGGTGGCTCCCCAGGTGTGCTCCAGATTCCTAAGGGTGGTCAGTGTTGAGCCTTGTGCTAGAGTGGCCTCCCCTCTCACTCTGGTGTGGTAGAGTTTTCTTGCTGAACTTCCCAGTTGCCCTTGGCATTCCATGAACTGAGAGATCTGCAAACCATTCCCCAGCTGCCATGAACCAGGTGCCCCTAGTGACCCAGGTGACTCATGAACCATTCCTGGATGGCAGGAGCTGGTTCACTTCAGTGAAGCTGGACTGTTCTTTGGGCCCTTTCTTTCTTTTTCAAAAATTATATCAATATTTTATTTATTTTCCAATTATATTCATTTGTCAATTGGAGAATGACTTATATTTTTATCAATTTGACTCAATTCTCTATATAATTTTTTCTTTTTTTAATTTTAGAAAGGTTTAATTTATTTTGAGTTTTATAAGTTTCCCCTCAATCTCACTTCCCCCCCCCCCACCCCCCTGCAGAAGGCTGTTTGCTAGTCTTTACATAATTTCCATAGTATGTATTGATCTAAGTTGAATGTGATGAGAGAGAAATCATATCCTTAAGGAAGAAACATATAGTATGAGATATATCAGAATCATATAAAAAGATAACATTTTTAAAAATTAAAATAACAGTCCTTAGTCTCTGTTCAAACTCCACAATTCTTTCTCAGCATACAGATGGAATTCTCTATCACAGACGCCTCCAAATTGTGCCTGTTTGCTGCCCTGTTGGTAAGAGCAAGTCCATTAAAGTTGATCATGACTCTCATGTTGCTGTTAGGGTGTATAATGTTCTTCTTGTTCTGTTCATCTCACTCAGCATCAGTTCATGCAAATCCTTCCAGGCTTCCCTGAATTCCCATCCCTCCTGGTTTCTAATAGAACAAGTGTTCCATCACATACATATACCACAGTTTGTTAAGCCATTCCCAATTGATGGACTTTCCCTCAGTTCCCATTTCTTTGCCACCACAGAACTGCTATGAACATTTTTGTACAGGTGATGTTTTTAACCTTTTCATAATCTCTTCAGGGTATAGACTCAGTAGTGGTATTGCTGGATCAAAGGGTACATATATTTTAGAAGTGAGGCCTTGTCAGAAACACTAGTTGAAAAAATTGTTTCCCACTTTATTACATTATTTTGGATCTGGATTACAGTGGTTTTGTTGTTCAAAAGCTTTTTAATTTTGTGTGATTCAAATGATCCAGTTTCTTTTTATAATATTCTCTCTCTTCTTTGGTCATAAACTGCTCCCCTTTGCATAGATCTGACAGTTAAACTATTTCTTGTTCTCCTAATTTGCTTATAATATTGTCTTTTATATCTAAATCCTGTACCCATTTTGACCTTATCTTAGTATAGGGTGTGAGATGTTGATCTATGCCTAATTTCTGTCACAGTATCTTCCAGTTTTCCCCATTGGTTTTTATCGAAGACTAAGTTCTAATTCTAGAAGGTGGACTCTTTTGGGTTTATCAAACAGCAGATTGCTACAATCATTTCCTGCTGTCTCTTTTGAACCTAACCTGTTTCACTGATCAATCTCTATATGTCTTAGCCAGTACCAGACAATTGTGATAAATGATGCTTTATAATATAATTTTGAATTTGATATGGATAGATTGCCTTATTTCATGTTTTTCATTAATTCCCTTGATATATGAATTTTGTCCCTAGTTTACTAGAGTAACTTTTTTGGACTTTTGATTGTTATGGCACTAAATAAGTAGTTTAATTTAGGTAGAATTGTCTTTTTATTATATTAGCTTGGCCTATCCATGAACAAATGATATTTGTGCAGTTATTTAGACCTAGTTTTATTTGTGTGAAGTGTTTTATAATTGTTTTCATCGAGCTTCTGGGTCTGCTTTGGCAGGTAGACTTCCAAGTATTTTATGTTGTCTGAAGTTATTTAAAATGGGATTTCTTTCTTTCTCTGGCTGCTGTATCTTGTTAGTAATATATAGAAATGTTGAGGTTTTGTGTGGGTTAATTTTATATCCTGCAATTTTGCTAAAGTCACTAATTGTTTCCAATTTTTTAGATGATTTTTAGGATTATGTAGATAAACTAACATATCATCTGCAAAGAGTGAGAGCTTTGTTTCTTCATTCCAAATTCTAATTCCTTCAATTTCTTTTTCTCTTATTGCTAAAGATAACATTTCTAACACAATATTGAATAGTAGTGATGAAAATGGGTATCCCTGTTTCATCTCTGATCTTATTGGGAATGCTTCTAGCTTGTCCCCTTTGCATTTAATGGTTGTTGTTGGTTTCAAATAGATACTGCTTATCATTTTAAGGTGCATTCCTTTTATTCCTAGGCTCTCTAGTCTTTTTAGTAGGAATAGGTGTGGTATTTTATCAAAAGTTTTTCAATCTCTATTGAGACAATTATATTATTTCTGTTAGATTTATTATTGATATAGTCAATTATGCTGACATTTTTTCCTAATATGGAACAAACCCTGGATTCCTGGAATAAATCCTTCTTTGTCATAGGATATTATCACAACTTGCTGTAATAAGTTTACTAATATTTTATTTAAAATATTTGTATTCATTTTCATTAAGGGAAATTAGTCTATAATTTTCTTTCTCTATTTTGACTCTTACTGGTTTAGGTATCAGCACCATAATGGTGTCATGGAAGGAATTAGGCAGAGTTTTATCTCCACCTCTTTTTTCAAATAGTTTATATAGAATTGGAACAAACTGTTCTATGAATGTTTGACAGTATGTCCTTGTGACTTGATCTGGTCTGGAAATGTTTTTCTTAGGAAGTTTATTGATGACTTATTGAATTTCTTTTTCTGAGATAGAGTTATTTAGGTATTTAACTTCTTTCATCAGAGGAAATTTATATTTCTGTGAATATTCATCCATTTCATTTAGATAATCAAATTAATTGGTATACGGTTGGGCAAAATAGTTCTGAATTATTATTTTAATTTCCTTGTCATTGGTGATGAATTCACCTTTTTAATTTTTGATGCTAGTAATTTTATTTTCTTCTTTCCTTTTTTAAATCAGATTAACCAAAGTTTGTCTATTTTCTTGTTTGTTTTTTCATAAAAACAAATTGGTTTTATTTAAAAACCCAACAGTTAATTTCTTTCTATTTTATTAATTTAACCTTTAATTTTCAGAATTTCTAATTTGATATTTAATTGGGTATTATTAATTTGAACTTTTTATTCATGTTGGCATCTAGAGATTCAACATATCCCTAATAACTATGTTGGCAATATCCGATAAGTTTTGGTAAATCACCTCATTATTGTCATTGTCTAGGATGAACTCGTTAATTCTTTCTATGATTTGTTGTTTGATTCACTCATTGTATAAAATGAGATTTTTTTAGTTTCCAACTAGTTTTAGGACTTTTGATCTCTTATTGCATGTGATTTTTATTGCATTATGGTCTGAAAAGAATATAATCAATATTTCTGTCTTTCTGCATTTGATTATGAGGTTTTTATGCCCCAGTACATGGTCAATTTTTATGTGGGTGCCATGTACTGGCAGATCAAAAAGTATATTACTGACTTCTGGCCAAGATGGTGGGGAGACAAGCACTGTGTTAACTGTTTCTGGTGTCCCCTCAAAAAATAACATGAAAGAAACCTCTTACCAGAAACTCCATAGAAAAAGCCCTGATAAAGAAGCTAAGAGAAGAACACTTACCAGTAAGGTCTATCTCAGGGGACCATGGGTGAACAGGGAAAGGAGATAAGAGGGCCAGCAAAGAGCAGAGTACAAGTTCAGGGATAGGGAAGCTAGAAGACTGGCTGGAGGCTTTGGTGAGTGGCGGTCTGAGAATTAACTTTAGCCACAGAGACTTTGACTGGGGTGAGGGGAGGTATACATGCCTGGAAATCATCCATCTGGTTGTGGCACCTGAGCTCCATACTTTTAGCAGAGCATTCTTTCAGGAAAAAATGGTAGCCTCCCTCACCCCCCCCCCCCCCCCCCCGACACAGGTGTGGACTACAGAGTCCACTCAGCTGAAAGGGAGATTGGCTTCCAGCTCATTGTTCAAGATCAACTCAAAACCTGCTGACCCTCCTCACTCCCTCCTCATGCCCTCCAGGATTGGGGGAGGGCTTCAATCACTGCAGAAAAAGGAACCAGCATGCCACACTGGCTGGTCTTTGGAATTACTAAGCAAAGTGAACACAGCCTCTAGGGTTTTCAAAAGCAAAGCTCTGAGAGTCAGCCCCTCTCCCAACACAAGATCCTAGGAAAATGAAGAAAAGTCAGAGAAGGGGACACATGGAGAAATACTTAGAAGTACCAGATGCTAACCCACAGATATCTATTACTTCTGAGGATGAATTGGTATCCAGCGCAGAAAGACTTCCTTGAAGAAATCAGGAAAGTGCTTAAAAATCAATCGGAAAAATTGGGAAAAGAAACTCAAGAGAAAATTCACAGGTTGCAAGAGAAAATTAACATCTTGCAACAAATAAACACATACTTGGAAAATACAATTGGGCAAATGCAAAAAGAAAATAATTCTCTAAAAACTGCACTTGGGCAAATGGAAAACTCCTTCAAAAACAGAATTGATCAACTGGAAAAGGAGTTGCAAAAGGTAAATGACGAAAATTCTTCTTTATAAAAAGAATGGAATTGGTGGAAACTAATAATTTCATGAGACAACAAGATTCTGTTAAACAAAACCAAAAGATCGAAAAAAAAAGAAGTAAATGTAAAATAGTTATCATCAAAACCACTGACCTCCAGAACAGATCATGAAGGGACAATTTGAGAATTAAAGGTCTTCCTGAAAACATTGAAGAGGAAAAAAAGCCTGGGATTAATATTACAGAATTGAGTGATGGGAAATTGCCCTGATATCATGGAACCAGATGGCAAAATAGTTACTGAAAGAATACACAAATCCCCTCCTAAAAGAGATGCTAAAATGAAAACACCAAGGAATCTTGTGACCAAATTCCAGAGCTATCAGATAAAAGAGAAAATCATGCAAGCACTAAGGAGAAACAATTTAAATACTAAGGAGCCACAGTAAGGATTACACAGGACCTGGCTGCATCAACATTAAGGGATCAAATGAGATATCCTGAAGAGCAGGGGAGCTTGGAATGCAGCCAAGAATCCACTATCCTGCATAGCTAAGCATTCTCTTAAAGGGAAAAAGATTGACTTTTAATGAAATAGGTGACTTCCAACATTTTGTGATGAAAAGACCAGAGATAATTAGAAAATTTGGACATCACAGGAGACTCAAGAGAAACATGAATAGGTAAAAAAGGGTAAAGAAAAAAGCTGCTATCCAGTAAGATGAAATTGGCTACATCACCACCTGGGAGAAAGATTCTCATAACTCTTGAGGCTGTAACTCTATTATAGAAGCTATAGTTAGTCAGAAGTGATGGCCACTCATGACTTATCCATAAGACTGTTATCTAATAAGATGAAACTGGCTGTATCCCTATCTGGGAGAAAAACTCTAATAACTCTGGAGAATTGTATCTCTAGTAGAGAGAATATACTTAGTCAGAAGAGATAAACATTCATAACTTTTCGGTGACTCAGAATGATTTAAAAACAATACCTCCTTAAGAAGGGGGACAGTTAGGAGACAGGAGATGAAGGAGATTAAATGGGGTAAATTTCACTGCATTGATAGGTATAAAAGAACTATTGCAATAGAGGGGAAGAAGGGATGAGGTGAGAAACACCTGAATCTTTTTTTCCTCAGACTTGGCTTAAAGTTAACTTACACAGACTCAGTTAAGTTAAGAAACTTATCTTACCTTGCAAATGTTAAGCAAGGAAAAGGGGAGGAGGGATGTGGAGGGGGAGCAAAAGGGGAACAAACAGAAGGAAGTAATGGAAGAAGGGGAAAAGGGAAAGGGAAAAGAAAGGGGAGGAGGTTTGATATGAGGGCTAACTCAGTGATGTGGGTGGTATTCAGGAACAAAATACTGGGTAATATTGTTTAAGTGAAAAAATGGGAAAAATACAAAGAGAGGGAAGATAACAAGGAGGGCAATAAAGAGTTAGTCATTATAACTTTGAATGAGAATGGGATGAATTCTCCCTTAAAATGTAAGTGAATAGCCGAGTGGATTAAAAACCAGAATCCTACAATATGCTGCCTACAAGAAACTCATTTGAAGCAGTGAGATGCATATAGAGTGAAGGTAAAAGATTGGAGCAAAATATATTTTGCTTCAGCTGAAGTGAAAAAAGCAGGGGTAGCAATCGTCATCTCAAATAAAGCAGCTGCAAAAAAATAAATAACATTAAAAGAGATAAGGAAGAAAACTATATCCTCCAAAAGGGTACCATAGACAATAAAGTAATTTCAATACTAAATATGTATACACCGAATAGTATATAGCATCCAGATTCTTAGAGGAGAAGCTGAAAGAGCTACAGGAAGATATAGACAACAAAACTCTACTAGTGGGAGGCCTCAACCTCACACTCTCAGATTTAGATAAATCTAATCATAAAATGAACAAGAAGGACGATAAAGAGGTAAATAGATTGTTAGAAAACTTAGATATGATAGACTTATGGAGCAAATTGAATGAGGATAGAAAGGAATATAATTTTTTTTTCTTTAGTACATGGCACATACACAAAATTGACCATGTACTAAGGCATAAAAGGCTAATGATCAATTTCACAAAGACAAAGATAGTGAACAACTCTTTCTCAGATCATAGTACATTAAAAAGCATATTCAGTATTGGACCAGGGAGATAAAGACCCAGAACTAATTGGAAATTAAATAACTTGATTTTAAAGAATGCGTGGATCAAGCAACAAATTATAGGAAGAATTAATTATTTCATCTAGATAATGAAAATAATGAAACAACATACAAAAACCTACAGGATAATCTTAAGGAAACTGTCAGGGGATATATTATATCTTTAAATGCTTACATTAATAAAATCAAGAAAGAAGAAATCAATCAACTAAATATACAACTAAAAATAGGGAAAGAACAAATTAAAAACTCCTTAAATACCAAATTAGAAATTCTAAATATTAAGGGAAAAATTAATAAAAGCAAAAGCAAAAACTATTGAAATAATAAATAAAACCAAGATCTAGTTTTATGAAAAATATCAATGAAATTGATAAACCTCTAGTCAATTTGATTAAGAAAAAGCCAGAAGAAAACGAAATTGCCTGTATAATAAATGGAAAAACCAATGAGGAGGAAATTAAAGTAATAATTCAGAATTATTTTGCCCAACTCTATGCCAATAAATTTGACAATCTAAGTGAAATGGATTAATATTTACAAAAATATAAGTTGCCCAGATAAAATGAGGAGAAAATTAAAAACCTAAATATCCTTATCTCAGAAAAACAAATTCAACAATCCATTATTGAACTTCCTAAGAAAAAATCTTCAGGGCCAGATGGATGCGGAAGTGAATTCTATCAAACATTTTTTTTTTAGTTTTTGCAAGGCAAATGGGGTTAAGAGGCTTGCCCAAGGCCACACAGCTAGGTAATTATTAAGTGTCTGAGGCCGGATTTGAACTCAGGTACTCCTGACTCCAGGGCAGGTGCTCTATCCACTGTACCACCTAGCTGCCCCTCTATCAAACATTTAAAGGACAAGTGGTTTCAATTCTATATAAACTCTTTGGAAAAATAGGAGAAGACCGAACCCTGCTTAACTCTTTCTATGAAACCAATATGGTGTTGATACCTAAACTGGGAAGAGTTAAAACAGAGAAAGAAAATTATAGAGCTATCTCCCTGATGAATATAGATGCAAAAATCTTAAATAAAATCTTAGCAAAATGATTACAACAAGTTATCACTAGGATAATACATTATTATCAAGTAGGATTTATTCCAGGAATGCAAGGATAAGAAAACTATCAGAAATCATATGATTGTATCAAAAGCTTCTGAAAAAGCTTTTGACAAAATATAGTACCCATTCCTACTGAAATCGCTAGAGAGTGTAGGAAGAAATGATTTGTTCCTCAGAATAATATGCAGTATCTATTTGAACCCATCAAAAAGCATTATATGAAATGAGGATAGGCTAGAGACATTCCCAATAAGATCAAGGGTGAAACAGGGATGCACGTTATCACCACTACTATTCAATATTGTATTAGAAATTTTAGCTTCAGCAATAAGAGAAGAAAAAGAAATTGAAGGAATTAGACTTGGGAAGGAAGAGTCAAAACTCTCAGTCTTTGCGAATGACATAATGTTAAGCCTAGAGAATCCAAAAAAATCATCTAAGAAACTACCAGAAATAATTAGGAGCTTTAGCAGAGTAACAGGATATAAAAAGAACACTCATAAATCCTCAACATTTTTATATATGACTAGCAAGATACAACAGAAAGAGCTAGAAATTGAAATCCCATTCAAAGCAACCTCAGAGAGTATAAAATACTTGGAAGTCTACCTGCTAAGGCAGACTCAAAAACTTTTTGAAAACAATTACAAAACACTTCTCACACAAATGAAATCAGATTTAAATAACTGGGCAAACATCAACTGCTCGTGGATAGGTCGAACTAATATAATAAAAATAACAATTCTACTATTGTTTAGTGTCCTACCAACCAAAATTTCAAAAAATTACTTTAATTAGTTAGAAAAGGTCATAAGTAAATTCATATGGAGAAATAAAAAATCAAGAATTTCTAGGGATTCAATGAAAAAAGTGTAAAAGAAGGTGGCTTAGCCCTACCTGATCTAAAATTATGTTATTATAACAGTCAAAAAAAAGTCTGGTATTGGCTAAGAAATAGAGTGGTGGACCTTTGGAACACACTAGGTACAACAGCAGGAAACAATTATGGCAAGCTGCTGTTTGATAACCCCCAAAAGTCCAGCTATTGGAATAAAAACTCTCTCTCTCTTCAATAAAAAGTGCTGGGAGAATTGGAAGTTAGTATGGAAGAAACTTAAGATTAGAACAACACCTAACACCCTATACCAAGATAAGATCCAAATGGGTACAGGATTTAGATATAAAAAACAATATTTTAAGCAAACTAGAAGATCAAGGACTAGTTTACCTGTTAGATCTAT
The DNA here is from genome assembly GCF_037893015.1 of Macrotis lagotis. Classification (NCBI taxonomy): domain Eukaryota; kingdom Metazoa; phylum Chordata; class Mammalia; order Peramelemorphia; family Peramelidae; genus Macrotis; species Macrotis lagotis. The sequence goes on from NC_133666.1 coordinate 116,351,992, forward strand.
GGAAAGGGAAGCAATTTATGCCTAAGGAAGGATGGAGAACATCACTAAAAACAAACTAGATGATATTGATTACATTAAATTATAAAAGCTTTTGCTCAGACAAAACCATTGCAACCAAGATCAAAAGAAATGTAGCAAACGGGGAAACAATCTTTACAACTAATGTTTCTGACAAAGGACTCATTTCTAAAATATACAGAGAACTGAGTCAAATTTTTTTTAAAAGCCATTCCCCAATTGACCAATGGTCAAAGGATATACAAAGGCAATTTACAGATGAGGAGATCAAAGCAATCCATAGTTATATGAAAAATTGCTCTAAATCATTACTTATTAGAGAAATGCAAATTATAGCTTTTTTTGAGGTACCACCTCACACCTCTTATACTGGCCAATATGACCAGAAAGAATAATGATCACTGTTGGAAGGGTTGTGGGAAATCTGGGATACTATTACATTATTGGTGGAGCTGTGAACTCATCCAACCTTTCTGGAGAGCAATTTGGAACTATGCTCAAAGGGTAACAAAAATGTGCATACCCTTTGGTCCATCAATACCACTACTGGGTCTCTACCCTGAAGAGATGATAAAAAAGGGTAAAAGCATCACTTGTACAAAAATATTCATAGCAGCCCTGTTTCTGGTGGCAATGAATCAGAAATCAAGTAAATGTCCTTCAATTGGGGAATGGCTTAGCAAATTGTGGTATATGTATGTCATGGAACAATATTGTTCTATTATAAAACAGGAGGGATGGGAATTCAGGCAAGCCTGGAGGGATTTGCATGAACTGATGCTGAGTGAGATGGGCAGAACCAAAAAAAACATTGTTTACCCTAGCAGCAACATGGGAGCAATGATCAACCTTGATGGACTTGCTCATTCCATAAGTGCAACAATCAGGGAAAAGTTGGGGCTATCTGTGATGGAGAACACCATCTGTATCCAGAGAAAGAATTGTGGAGTTTGAACAATGACTAAGGACTATTACTTTTAATTCAGAAAAAAAATGATATCTTATTGTCTGATATTGTGATCTCTTATAATTTATGTTTCTTCCTCAAGGATACTATTTTTTTTATCATATTCAATTTCAATGGAAACAAGGTAATGTTGGAAAATTGCCTTCTGTGGGGGTGAGAGGAGAGAAGCAAGATTAGGGGGACAATTGTAAAACTCAAAATGACTGAAATCTTTAAAGAATTATAAAAAAGGTGTGGTAGTGTTATATGATCTGCCCTGGCAATCCAGTGTGGGAATGTACATGTACAGTAAAAGTAATTGTATCTATTTCTTATAACTTCTTGCAATTCTTTAGAGAGTTGATATAATTCTTCATCAGGCTATGTTTAATAAAAGTTGTTTCTATGTATCTCACTGCATGATAACTATACTTACTATCTGTAAAAATCTTAGGGGTTTGTGGCTATTCTTTTAATACCATTAATTGGGCATATAATTTATTTTTTGTTTTTGATTTAAAAGGTGTTTGAATTTCTTTTCTATTATTGCATTTATACTTGGCCCTATAGGTCTAGAATAAAGTCTATCACATTGTTTAAAAATTTCAGGAAACCCAGAGTGTCATCCCTTGAAATATTTTCCCTCATTATCACTATAGAGCAATCAATTATTAACTCCAGGCTTTAGCATCATTACAGTAAAATAGCTTATACTGACAAAACTAGATCATACAACTTTTCAACACCTTACTCATCAGTAAGTTACCTATGGGTTACATAATTTTCAATTTCCCAATCATTTTTCAAGTCTCTCACATTTATTCAGTATTATTAAAAATAATTGCAGTTAAGATATACTTCCCAGTCTCTTATACAATCTTTTTCTGTTTACCATTTTGCTTCTTTTAAATTAAACAATAAATTCTTAACTTACATGAAGCAGAATGTTTCCTTGCTCATATCTCATTCTGTTAAAGTTAACCTTATAACTAAATATCTGTTCCTTATAAATTTCTTTCACATCTCTGTTTTATAAGCTTATTTTACTCTTTTTCAAATACACTATGACTTTCAAAAAGAAAATAGGATTCTCTATGAATTTAGTTTTATATATAATAATTACAAAAATCCAATGTAAAACTTTTACCAATGCCAGGGTTACAGGATACATATATACTTTCTTCTTCTTAAATAACAGATACTAAATAAGTTACTTTAATCTTACATATAAATATTCCCTTTAAGAAACACTAGGTGAAAGAGCAAAGCTTTTCACAATCTCTGAGTCAAAAGACGTTGAGAGATATAACTTTGTTGGCAAAGTATTCTCTAATTTTATTAATGCAAATCTTTACAAAGGTGATGGATGATAATTCAATTCATTCATTTTTTGTTATTGTAACACAGTTTTAAATTTAAAAAAATTGTCTGAATTTATTTTTATTCAAAGTTTACTAATTATACGTAACTCATTTCAATTTAACGTATATTCCCTTTACTCCCTAAAACTTTGTAATACATAAAAATTCTTGAGACCAAATATTTCTAAAATCCCTTTTTATGATCATATTATTTACATTATAATTCTCTTAGTAATCTTTTAAATTCCAAACTCATATTCAAAATTACCTTAAATTATTTTCCTGTTCAAAATATAAAAGTTTGCAAATTCTTCTTATCTGTATTTGTGCTATTATAACTTCTCAGTGCTCTAACTTAAAAGAGTTTTCTGTCTTCACTGACAAAATGATGTTCTGGGAAATGGAGATTCCTCACATTTTTGAGGTATCAAGGTAGTATGCACTAATTATTTACCTTTACTGTTTATCATTCCTTGCTCACCCCCCAAAATTTATATGTGTGTGTGTAAATATATTATATACATATATATATGTATATATATATATTATACATGTATATTAACATGATAAATAAGACTAGTCAAAAATAATTTTAGGGACAATTTCAATTTCTTCTAGATACTTTTAAGTATAATATGTCAAATCAGTAATTAAAATTCTATTAGTCTATCAGACCAGAAAAGAGACATTACAAAATAAGAGAAGTTAATAGAATCCCTTCTCCACCAAACACAACATGATTCTCAGGAAAATCTCCTTTGTTTGGCACCAATCATAAATTTTGGGAAAAAAAGATCTAATTTTGCAAAGAAAGAATGGAAAGAAGATTGGCCAATTGGAAGACAGCTGAGAGCTTATCTCTGCCTTATATTCTAGGAAGCTATACCATTTTATTGAATGCTCTTTCTTGATATGGATGATCTGTGTGTACACTGCAGGACTTCTGGGTACTCTGACTCATTGTTCTCATCAAGTTAGTCTGGAAACTTTAATTTCTGATCTCATACTCACTTGTACCAGCACAGTTACCAATTTATTTCATAAACAAACAGGTTCAAAAGAGTAAAGATATTACAGGAGAATATCACATAATTATGCCAGATGGATGCACTTCAAATTTGTATTATCTCATTTCCATACATATTTATTAAGAAACATTTTTATTCCCTGCCTCTCTGGCATTAGGCCAAAATTGGCTATTCTGAAGGAGTTCATGAAAATAACCACAAAGGAGGGGTGGGTATCTTATTCCATTTCTCTTTGGTTAGAGTTTCTGTGATACTTGATATGAAGAAAATTGAAATATGAGTCTCTGTCATGACTATAGGCCCATAAGAGCCATTTCTATCAGTTTGGTATCTTCTACTCTTGATAAATGATCTGATTGACCTAGTGCCTGTGACTGTGATATTCATCACATTGGACTCTTTTGGATATGAAATTGGATCTAAATCTTAAAATCTCATGAGTAGAAAGTTTCTTTTTCAGCACAATATATTTTACAATAATATTACATTATGCCATTTAGATTATTCAAGGCCCGAACATATTTAGAATGATTGTGTATTCAGTCAGATAAAATCAACATGTAATTTATAAAACATTTATTTTGTGCCAGGCAGTATACTAAAACACTGGATATACAAAGAAAGTAAAAAATAATCTATACCCTTAGGAATTTAATAATCTGACAGGGAAAGAATATACAAAGAATTATGTACTAATAAAATTATGTATACACAGATGTATATATGATAAATCATACATAATCAACAGAGTGAAAGCACTAGCATTAAAGGGGACTAAGAAAGGTTTCTTGAAGAAAGTAGAATTTTATTTCATTTCATTTTTTATTTAATCGCATCATATTTTTTCCATTTGCATGTAAAACAATTTTCAACATTGAAAGATTTTGATTTCCAAGTATTTCTCTATGCTCCACTTGCCTAGGAGACAGCAAGCAATCTGTTCTTATATTTCTTTATATTTATACATCTTTATGTATATTCTTTATATTTCTGTGTGTCTTCTCTGTTTTGTCTTTAAAGGAATTCTGTTTCTATGTTCTCATCTTTTCGTGGATGAGAATTCAGGTCTCTAAATAGAGATTTGGAGTTAGTGAAAAGTGAATGAATTCATGAAATCACTAGGATTTAAAACTGCTCAGGGTTTATTATAGATTACTGCAAAGTATACAGATTTAAAACTTTTCTGTTCCCTGAGAAGCAACAGGCACTTTGAGGACAGAAGTGAATAACAAATAGCTAAGTGAGGTTCTTAGGAGACAGAGACATACAGAGAGCAATAAGGAGAGAGAGAAAGACAGCCAGTGAGGGGGAACTGCATGGGCCAGGGAGGGCAGTGGCCATGAGGGAAGTTTAGGTCAGGTTTTTATAGTCTTGCCTTTTTCTCAGTACTGAGGGCAAAGGGGAAATTCCTCCTGCCTCTTTCATGACTGAAGCCAGGTAAAGGGTTGGAAGCTGGGAGGTTGCGAATGAGGAGCTGGTACAAATTTTACATTTAAAGATGAAACAATAGGAGTCAATTTACATTCTAAGAGCAGATAATATTTACAAAATTTAACAGTATAAAAGAGTTCAAAATGTGCTTCCAAACACAAATCTTCCTTACACCAATTTTCCTGTTATAAGCTCTTTGCAACTAGGAATTGCTCCATTTGCTGTATTTGCTTTTTTTTTGAATGCTCTTGTTTTTCAGTTATATGCAATTACAAGTTTTAGCATTTATCTTTTTATAAACGTATGAGTTGCACCTTTTCTAGAAAGTAGGAACTCAAAACAAGCCAGGAAAGTCATGAAGAATGAAGAGGAATAAGGTGGGAGAGAACTCTTGGCATAGGGAAAAGAAAGTGAAAATAGCTAGAGTCAGGAGACTGAAAAAATCTTGCAGGAGGAACGAGGAAGTCCAGGGGTATTGGATCATAGAACATGTGGAGAAGATATAAGAAGACTAAAAGTTAGGAAAGGTTGGTGTAGGTCATGATAGTTTATCTTTTTTGATATTCTCATTTATTCCTATTGATAAGCATCCTGAATTAGTTCAATCAAGTCACTTGAACCTGTATAATCATGAATGTATCATTAGTCAAATGCTGCTGAATGAAGTTGAGAAAATCACACAAGAGTTCTGACTAGGTCCATTATGAATTTGTGTTATACAACCTCAGTTATACCCTAGCTACTATTAGGCAATTCTCTTATTTCCCCTTTTCATCAATTCACTATTTCACTCCCCACAGTGTTTCTTTTCAAACCTTTTCAAACTTCTTCAATCTTTCCATAGCTCCTCCTTCTCTCATGCTCACAATTAAAAATCAAATGAGCTCCCATTCCCCCCTTTTTATCATATCATTCATATATCATCTGCCACTATCTCCTTCACTCCTCATTTCTCATTTACCAAGGCAAAGTGATACCATTCCATCCTAAGTCCTAAATAGATTGCCTCCTTTGTCTTAGCCACTCTATCACTTATTGTCACTACTTCACTTGATGATCTTAGAAATGATTCTCAAATCTACTTAAACTATCTCTTGCTGACTTTCAATATCACATTTTCAATTGTCTTTTACATATCTTGAATTAGATAAACATTAAAATAAACATTTTTAAACTAAACATATCCTAAACCAAACATATTATCTTTCCCCACTATTCAACAATTCTTCCTACTGCCCATCTTCTATATTAGTGGGCATCATCATCTGTCCAGTCCCTCAGACTTGCTACTTAGGTGTTATACCTTATTCCTCTTGAACATTCTCTCCCCTTTCCTCAACTCACTCATATCCAGATTTTTTCCAAGGCTTGTCAATTTTACCCTTGCAACATCTTTCCAATATGCTTCCTTCTCTCCACTGACATTGTCACTACTATGGTACAAGCCCATATTATCTAATGTCTTTCTGTCACAATAGTCTGTGGGTGGATCTATTTGCTTCAAGTCTTTCCCCATACCAGTCTATACTCCATTTAGTTACCAAAGTGGTTTTCTTAAAGTACAGGTTTGACTGTATCATCCCCCATTCTGTAACAAATTCCAATTATTCCCTATTGCTTCCAGCATCAAAAGCAAAAATCATCTGTTTGGAATTCAAAGTCCTTGATAATCAAGTCTCCTCCTACCTTTCCAATATTCCTACATCTTATTCCTTGCCAGTCTCACAGGACTCCTTGCTGTACCACAAACAAAATACCATATGTCTAGGCTCCAGGATTTTCTCTGATCATCTCCCATACCTACAATACTTTCCTTATTCATTTCTATGTACTGGTTTCTTTGATTTCCTTTACATTAGAACTAAAATCCTATTTTGATTGGAAACTTTTCCCAAACTTTCTTAATTCTAGGATCTCCCTTCTCTTATTTATTTCCTGATTTTCTCCTATAAAGCTCATTTGTACATATTGTCTCCCCCCCATTAGAATAGGAGTTCCTTGAGGTCAGAAACTGTCTTTTACTTTTTTTTTCACAGTCCCAGCACTTAACATAGTATCTGGAATATAGCAGATACTTAATAAATGTTTATTAACAACTGACAATGTCAGTCATTAGACTGTTCTCTCATAGACCAGTTCAAACTCCTCTATGATCAGACCCTGGGTACAGATTTGTAAAGTAATTGGGTGACTGGGCTTATTCACTGGAATAAGAAAATGCATAGAAATGGGGGGGGGTCTTTTCTTTTTAGTGTTCTTCCATCTGGTTAAATTATACTGTTTAACATAATTGCTTCTACTTCCTTATCCAGGCTACCTCTCCAAGAGTTCAGTTACCCTAGCACCCTTCTCCCAGGATCCATTTTCATTGTGCTTTAAGACTATCCGATATCTTTCACCTTTTCTGTCTCCTCTATCCTGTCAGTTCCCTCCAAATTATAAACATTAGGGAAGGAGGAAGAGAGTAGGATTAGGAATTATTTGGCAAGCAACAGAGGTATAGGATGAAATTCTGTTAGGCCTCTAAATTTTTTTTTCTCCTTTGAAAATAATGTTAGAAGAACTATACTAGAAGCATTTGAAAGAGTGCCCCAAATCATTGATAATATGAGAAATGCAAATCAGAGCAACTCTGAGATTATACCTCACACATTAAGATAAGGATAGACAGAGTGTTGGAGGTGTTGTGGGAAGATGGGTACACTAAGGTAAAATTTTAGAATTAAACAGTATAAACATAAATAATTTGGAATCATCTTCATAATATGACTAAAATAACCACATTTTGTGACCCCTTACTTAAGGAGGCTATTTATAAGAAGAAACTGACCATGTACACCAAAATATTTATAGCAGCACTTTTGTGATACCAGAAAATTAAAAACAAAGTTGATATTGGGACTTGGGTAAAGACATTGTCTGATGAGTATAAAAAGTTCTTACTGTGATATAAAGGAATAAAGAAAATAATAAATACAGAGAAATATGGAAAATTTTACAGTAACTACTGAAGAGTGAAGCAGAGTCATGAAGACAATATACAGAATTGCTAAAAAAATATAAATGCAAAGAATAGAAAAAGAAAAAATATTTGAATGTTTTATTTTTTAATATAATTTTTATTGATATTGTATTTCTCTAAAGACATGTTATAAAAGATTTTCAGCCTTCATCCATATGAATGTGTATGTTTTTAAGTCACAAAATTTCCTTCCACCCTCTCTTTCCACCCCCCCCCCCCCTCAGCAATGAAGAGTCAGGTTAATATTGTATATACACATTTCTGTTAAATATATTTATAGCTTAGTAATTTTTCAGTATGAGGAATTAGGATTAAGGGAAAGAAATACATGAGTTTTTTTTTAAAGTGACTGCAGTGTTCATTAGATTTTTAGGAATTTTTGTTTTGTTTTTCTTCTTCTGGATGGGGATAGCATTGTACATAACTGGTCTAATAGGCTTGTTCTAGCTCTCTAAACTGCTGAGAGGAGCTGCTTCCATCAAGGTTGATTATCTCATAATGTTGTTGTTAATGTGTGCATTGTTCTCTTGGTTCTTCTGCTTCTTTTGCTCAGAATCAGATCCTGTAATTCATTTGATGCTTCACTAAAGTCCAACCATTTAAGGTTTCTTATAGAAAAATAGTATTCCATAATATTCATATATTATAACTTATTTAATCATTGCACAATTGATAGACATCTCCTCAATTTCCAATTCTTAGCTACTACAAAAAGAGCTTCTGTGAATATTTTGGAAAATGTGGCACTTTTCCCACTTTGTTAGATTTCTTCTGGATATAGTACTAGAATTGGAATTTCTGAGTCAAAAGGTATGAACAGTTTTATTTGGGCATAGTTCCATATTACTCTCCAGAATGGTTGGATCAAGTTCACAACTCCACCAGCAATGCATTAATTTCCCAATCCTCCCACAACTTCTTCAACATTGATCATTTTCCCTTTTTTGCCATCTTAGCAAATCTGATAGGTGTGAAGTGATACCTCATAGTTCTTTTAATTTGCATTTCTCTAATCAATAATGATTTGGATGATTTTTCATATGATTACATACAGCTTTAATTTCTTGATTTGAAAACTGTCTATTTTTATCCTTTGACTATCAATTGGGGAATGACTTGTAGCCTTATAAATTTGATGCAGTTCTCTATATATTTTAGAAATGAGACTTTTATCAGAACTCCAATTTGTGAAGATTATTTCCCAGCTTTCTGCTTTCTTTCTAATTTTGGCGGCATTGATTTTATTAGTGCAAAAACCTTTTAATTTTATTTTGCAGTTTATAATATACTCTATTTCTTATTTGGTCATAAAGTTGTTCCCTTTCTATAGATCTGCTAGATAGATATTTTTGGTCTATTAATGTATCTATGGTGATAATCATGTTTTAAAAGAAGGTATATGAAATACCATCCTCAAATCACAAATTTGCACAAATGGAACATCCACAATTGATTTACATTGAAATACCTTCAAACTTTTTCAATGTTTTGAACAGCTTTACTAAATTTACTTCTTTTCCTTTTTTTTTCAGAAGTCTTAAAATACTGCTTATCTGAAGTAACTTTCTGAGAGGAGCAAAGACAAGGATCATGAGGGAATTATGGTGATTTTTAAGAACTTAAACATATGCTAATTGGGGCATGCAATTTTTCATTATTAAGCCATACCTGAGATATAGAGACCCCATCTTAAGGAGTTCTAGCATATCATCAATTTCCACATTTATCATAACTATCTGGAACATTACAGTCAGTCAGTTAAACACTTTGCAAGCATCAATTAGATATTTACTGTATACTAGGCATTTTTCTCACTTCTGGGAATGGAGGAAGAATGGAAATATGGTCTTGGCATAAAAGTCCATATCATAAACACATTAAAAGAATAAGGAAGAATATTTTTATCTTTTGGATTTATCGATAGGGTAAGAGTTCAGTAACTGCACAATTAATAAAGAGGATAATACAAGATAGAATGACAAAATTGGTGATAAAATTTCTTTGAAAATTTTGAATAAATTGTCAATGTAATTCAAGTTGTAAGGAAAAATGGTAAATGGGGGAAAATCTTTGCATCAAGTTTCTTTCAAAAAAATCTGATATCCAAGGAATTAAAGGAGCAATTTCAAATGTGTAAGACTAAGATCTATTTTTTTAGATTTTTGCAAGGCAATGGGGTTAAGTGGCTTGCCCAAGGCCTCACAACTAGGTAATTATTAAGTGTCTGAGGTCAGATTTGAACTTAGGTACTCTTGACTCCAAGGCCAGTGCTCTATCCACTGTGCCACCTAACTGCTCCTTAAGATCTATTTCTTTTTTTCTTTTTTCTTTTTTTTAGGTTTTTTTTTGCAAGGCAAACAGGGTTAAGTGGCTTGCCCAAGGCCACACAGCTAGGTAATTATTAAGTGTCTGAGACTGGATGATCTATTTCTTAATAGCTAAAATGTTCAAAGGATGTTAATAGACACTTTCAAAGGAAGAAATATAATGCCAATAATAATAATATAAAAAACAATTGTATAAATTACTAATAATTAAAGGAATTCAAATTATAACAACTTTGAGGTTCTATCACATCAAATTGGCAAAGATGACAAAAAGGACAATGATACATGAAGCAGTGACTGCAGACAAAAAGTTACATCAGAAAATTATTCGTGGAAATGTGCAATGTCTTCTATTCTGGAAAGCAATTTGGAGCCCCAAATTTTTAAGTTTTTAAACTAAGCACACTCTTGAGCTAGTTGCACCCATACTAGATAGGAACCTCCAAACTAACCATAGAAAAAAGAAAAGTAGCTTCATGTACACCAATATTCATAGCATTTCTTTTTGTGGTAGTCAGCTAGAATAATCTATTAGAATATTTATGGTGAATATATCATTGTAAATAAAAGAAAAACTGTGAAAGATTTCACATCTCTTATGAAGGAAATACTAAACTACTATTATTATTATTAGTGATATTTTAGATATCACTAAAGGTGAATTATGTACATTATTGTTAATCTATATGCATGTATATATAGAGAGATACATATGCATGTGTACATATCTCCACAAATATAATGTAATGTCACTGGCCCTCTCTTTTATTTTTATTTATTTATATTTAGTTTTTACAAAGCAAAAGAGTTAAGTGACTTAACCAAGTTCACACATTTTTTAACTATTCAGATTTGATCTCAGGTCCTCCTGACTCCAGGACCAGTGCACCAGTCTCTTCCCTACCTAGCTGTCCCTTGCTCTATCTTTTAAATCCAGTTTACTTTGCTGTAATTTTATTTTTGTTTTCTTATTTATCTTGGCATTTTTAATAATATTGCATTCTTTTTATTAAATTTAATTGCTATATAATATTTTTGCATACAAATGAAAATTTTTGCATTTTTATTTTGAACTATAACTTTAATCATAGTATACTTTTCTTGTATATATTGTTTGTTTTCTGAATTGAATTGACATTTATTGGATATCATCCATGCTGCTCTGACTAGTTTCAACATGGTAAATGTTTGCAGGATATTGCTATTTAAATCTACATAAATCTTTCTAGGTTTAATATATTTCTTTTCTTTTCTTTCTTTTTTTTCAAGGCAATGGGGTAAAGTGGCTTGATCACCCAGCTAGGTAATTATTAAGTGTTGGAGCCTGAATTTGAACACAGGTACTCCTGACTCCAGGGTCAGTGCTCTATCCACTGCACCACCTAGCTGCCCCTAGATTTAATACATTTCTGTAAATAACATCTCATTCAATTATTTTTGATCCTTAGTTTTATGCCTTTTCTTTTTTAATAGGGAATTTAATCCATCTATATTAAATTTTACAATAATCATATTTAGATTATTACTTGCTGTAAATATTTGTTAAATTTTTATTTATTTTGTCAGAAAATATTATTAATTTTCTTTTTAAAAATTATTAATGCCTTTAAAAACAACCCAGTCATTTTCCATTAGAACTCTAATCATCAATGACCTTTAAACAAACAAATTTTAGTTAGGCAAAATCTATCAACACAATGATCTCATCTTGTAATGTAGTTATAGTATTCTGTAACATTGACCCCATTGCTTCCTTACATAGAGAAGAGTGATATGCTTTGAAAAAGATACAGTTAATTCCATGATTTGTAAAGGGTTCAATCCCTTTTATTTTTGTTTATGTTATTTTAGTAGTATATATTTATGTTATTCCCTTTAATTTACTCTCCATTGATTTCACATAGTCTATGATTTACTGAATTCCTTAAAGTCAACTCTTGTTATTATGTAATAATATTCCTTTACATTCATATGCTATAACTTTTATGCTCTTCCCTAATATGTACTTTCCTTTTCTTTAATATACATTATTAAACAAAGAAATACTAAATATGCTCATGTCATCAGTGTTAACATTTTAAATTCTGTTATTTCCTTATTTCCCATTATATCTTATTTGTCTTCTTTAAAGAGAATTTCCATCTTGGTGTCACCATGATTCCTACTCCTTATAGTTCCATTTAAAATAATTATTGTTAAATTATTCAAGGAATCTTGATTTGAGTGCATGAAATGCTGTTTTGAAGGAGAGTCTTTAGTAAAGCTCTATTTTGCTATGCCCAGACAATTTTCTTTTTAATCACAAGTTATATTTCTTTGGCATATATTTGGACTGGTTCAGTTGCTTCTATCATCTTCATCTTCTTTAGTGCCATTTCCATTTCCTTAAATTTCTTTGAAAGACTGAAATGTTTAAGTTCAAACTACTCTCATCATTAATCAAAGTAATTTATTAAACAACATGACTCTGACAGATCTCTGTTTTTCATGTTTTCTTTTCTTTTGTTTGCAGTTTTATTTCTAAATGCCCTTGTGATGATCTGATTTAATGGTCATATCTGAGACTGATGATCTCAGATCGGGTTTTCTACAACCTACATATGTGTGTGTGTGTGTGTGTACATATATATACATATATATATGTAATACATATGTTTGTTCATATGTGTAAAGAAATACTAAAACAAATCTAGTGAGGGAATTTCCAGAAAATAAGTGTTAAAATTCTTTAAAAAATTAAACAAGCATAAAGGCATTATTGAGGGATTCATTCTAATTTGGAGGAAATAATAAAACAATAGATAACCTAATACATCTTAGCAGAACTAGTTTAGATGTTTAAAATACTGCCATAATTTCTTGAACTTGTTATCAAAATTTCTTGTTGAAAATTCCAAAAGTTTAATGTTTTCTTTTTTAAAATTCAAGTTTCCAATTCAAGTTTTCTTCTCACCATGCCCATAAATGAGCTCATTATTTTCCATCTCCACCAAAACCTTTTCTTCATAACATTCTTATTAATGTCATCCTAGTAGTCATATACGCTTAAGAACTAGTTGTCATTCTTGCTTTCTCAAGCTATTTCACCCCTACATCCAAGTTCTGTCATTTTTTCTTTCATATAAATTTATTTTTAAAAAATTATCCAATTATAAGTAAAGATAATTTTCAACATCCGTTTTTGTAATTTTCTCCCTCTCTTCATTCTCTCCCCCACCTTAAGATAGCAAGCAATCTGATATAGATTAAACATTTACAATTATGTTATACATATTTTCCTTTTAGTCATGTTGTGAAAGAAGAAATAGAACAAAAAGAGAAAAGCCACGAGAAGGGAAAAAAACAAAAATGAAATTTAAAAAAGTGAAAATAGTATACTTTCTCTGAATATAGATTTCATAGTTTTTCCTCTGAATGTGGATGTTATGTTCCATCTCAGATAAATTTACAACCATCTTTGATCACTTTTGCTGAGAAGAGCTAAGTCTATCATACTTGATCATTACACAATATTGTTAAAGTGTACATTGTTTTCATTTCACAAAGCATCAGTTCATATATTTCCAGGTTGTTCTGAAATCTGCCTGCTCATCATTTCTTATAGAATAGTAATACTCTATTGTATTCATATAATGCAACTCATCCAACCATTCCCCAATAGATGGACATCCCCTCAATTTCCAATTCTTTGTCATCACAAAAACTACTATGAATATTCTTGCACTTGAGGGTCTTTTCCCCTTTTTGGTGTTCTCTTTGGGTTTCTCAGTCACAATTTTATTGTCCTCTTGGCATAGATCAAAATTGGTCTCTAGAATGTTGGATCAGTTCCCAACTCCACTGATGGGTATTAGGGTGTCAGTTTTCCCACATGCATCCCTAACATTAATCATTTCAACTTTTTCCCCCTTTTTAGTCAATTTGATGGATGTGAAGTTGTATCTCATTTGTATTTAAATTTAAGTTTAAATTTAAATTTAAGTTGTATCTCAGTTGTATTTAAATTTAGATTTCTCTATTCAATAGTGACAACTGAACTGAATCTTAGGGAAAAAATTTCAACAGAAAGAATTGTAGAGGGAGTATATTTTATGCATAAGGAATGATAATATTCTGCTGGTTTGCTGGAATATTAGTATGCAGGACTATCAAGTTTGACTGGAGATAAATTTTGGATTGCTTAAATGTTTTTTGGCACAATATATATTTATTCTATAGGTCTAATAAAAAGAACCATCCCTTGGCCCAAATGGCTGAAGTGCTCTGCTCAGTATCTTCACTAAGTTGGTTTTATTGACTTGGGCTCAGTCATTTGTATAAGACCAGGCAAAATCCTAGTCAAGCCTAACCTCTAATGAGAAGTGTTGCATGTTTTTGCTTACTTTCCCACTCATTATACTCTCATTATGCTGGGGGAAAATTGCTTAAAACTTAGTTCTTAGCTCATAGCTATGTCATCTCTAAAGGGTGAAGTAAAAAGTATTAAAGCTATAATATGAATTATTTATGGGACAAGTATTTTTTATTACATATAAAGAAATGTCAAGCACAAATCACAGAAGGATACATTGGAGGCAGAGACAAGAAAGTGGAGTAAAGGTGGGAATTCCCACAAGCTCATCCCAAGACCATTCCAAATATCTTGAAAATAATGACTCTAGAGGGGCAGAGCCCATAAAAAGATTCAGCAAATCAATATTCCAGTCCAAGACAATTTGGGAGATCCAAGGGAAAGGTCTGTTACACTGGGATTAGAAAGGGCCTGGGCTGCACCAGAATGAATTGGTTCCAACCTGGGTCTATGGTAGTGGTGGCAGTTTCCAGACCTCTCAACCCAGGGATCACCAAGGACAATTGGAAAGGTCAGCAGGAAAATTCTGCTGGACCAGAGTTATCTTGGAGTCTAGTCCAATGAAAGCCTCAGTACAGCCCCAGTCCCCAGGAACCAGAAGCAGTCCTGGGAGTCTCCAGTAGCTACTTCCAGAAAACTCAGTCCACAGACAGTAAGGGAATATTACAGAGGTCTCTACTATCTCTGAGGCAGGACTCTGGTGCTTTGCCCATACTCAGATCCAGGTCACAGTCTGGGGCCCCAGTCTCTAGAAAAGGAACTTTAATGCCATAGTGGAACAAAGATTGTCCTCATAGCTCCAGGGCAGAGGGGAGAGTTGTCTTCTTCTGTAGACCATAGCACAGGTAAGAGAGCAGTCAGAACTTCTCATAAGACTTTGGAGGAATTGAGGTCCCTATAGGGTGCACCTGAAAACAGCTGCAAAAGCCCTATAAAGCTTGAGACAGTTCCTTCTCCACCCTGGGAGCAGAGCCCCACTTTAACAAAGCGTTAAAATCAAGTCATAATCTGGGGAAATGAAGAAAGAACAGACAAAAAAATCCAAGCATAGTTACTTTGCTCCTATGGAGGATCATATTATTTACTCAGAATATAAGAAGATCAAAGTTTCTGTATCAAAAGCCTTGAAGAAAAACATGAATTGGTCTCAGGCTATGGAGAAGGTCAAAAAAATTTTTGAAAAACACATAAGGGAGGTAGAGGGAAAATTGGGAAGAGAAATGAGAGTAATGAGGGAAGATCATGAAAACCAAAAAATACTGTACAAAATAACATCTTGAAAACCAGTTTGTTTCAAATAGAAAAAGCAGTCCAAAAGTCCATGAGGAGAAGAATACCTTAAAAAGCAGAATTGGTCAATGGAATAGGAGATACAAAAGCTCTCATAAGAAAATAATTTCTTCAAATGTAGAATGGTGCTAAGGGGAGTGACTGATTTTGTGAGAAATCAAGAAACAATAAAACAAAACCGAAAGAATAAAAACACTAGAAGAAAATGGGAGATATCTCATTGTAAAAACAACTGACCTGGAAAACAGATCCAAGAAAGATAATTGAATATCATTGGACTACCTGAAAATTTTGATTAAAAAAGTGTAGACTTCATTTTCAAGAAAAATTCCAGGAAAATTGCCCTGATATCCTTGAAGCAGAGGGTAAAAGAGAAATTGGAAGAATCCACCAATTACCTCCTGAAAGAGATCACAAAAATGAAAACTGACAAAAATGTTATAGGCAAATTTCAGAACATCAAAGTCAAGGAGAAATTATTATAAGCAACCAGAAAGAAGCATTTCAAAAATCATAGAACTACAGTCAGGATAACATAAGATTTAACAATTTCTATATTAAAGACTTGTATGGCTTGGAATATCACATTCCAGAAGGCAAAAGAGTTTGGATTACACCCAAGAATTAACTATTCAGCAAAACTAAACACATTCTTTCAGGGGAAAATATAGCTATTCATTGAAATAGGATACTTTCAAACTTTCCTGATGAAACAACTAGAGCTGAACTGACAGTTTGATCTTCAAGTATAGAACCCAGGTGGAGTATAGAGAGAGTGGACAAGGAGGGTTGATCATGAGGGACTTAATGATGTTGTATTCCTGCTTGTATTCCTGCATGGGAAGATGATACTGATAATTCATAATAAATAAGTAATTTCTAATTTATCAAGGCAATTAGAAATTATATATATATATATATATATATATATATATATATATATATATATATATATATATATATATATACATACATACATACATATAGACAAGGCATAGTAGGAGGGAATTGAATTTGAAGGTATAATATATTAAAAGAATGGAGTCAATGGACAAGAACAGAATAAGAATATACTGAGAGACAGGAAATGGAGTGGTAGAATGGGGTAAATTATTTCACATAAAAGAGTCAAAGAAAAGCTTTTGCAAAGGAGTGGAAGAGGTGGAAGGAGATGAGGAATGAATGAGTCTTTACTCTCATTGGAAGCGGCACAGAATGGAAATCTTACCCTAGACACAAATAGGAGACTAAAGAAAGGGGTCAGGTGGAAGGGATGGGAGGTATAGGTGATAAAAGAGAGGGAAGATCATGGGAGAGAGTAGTCAGAAACAACACACTTTTGAGGAGGCATAGGGTGAAAGGAGAGAGAGAGAACAGAGTAAATGGGGGGTGAGAGGGAATAAAGTGGAGGGAAATATAGCTAGCAATAGCAACTGTTGGAAAAAATATTGAAGGAATTTCTCTGATGGACCTATGATAATGAACATTTCCATTCCAAAGATAGAACTGATAGTGTCTGAATATAGACTGAAACACATTTTTTCTCATTTTATTTTTCTTGAAGTTTCTCTTTCTTATTGGGGATGTGGGGAGGATTGTTTTTAATTTTACAATATGACTATTGTTGTGATGTATTTTGTGGCTGCACATTTTTAACCCCCACCAAGTAATTTGCTTTCTCAACGGGGGGGGAGTAGAGTGGGAGGAAGGAAGACAGTTTGTAACTCAAAGTTTTGGAAGTAAATGTTGAAACTTGCTTTTGCATGTAGCTGCAGTAAAAAAAATGAAAATCAAATTAAAATTTTTAAAAACATAGGAAAAAAGATGAATGAATAGGCTAAAATTCAATAGGATTCAATAACAGTGCTATTATATTCTTTAGAGGGATGTAAATCTCATCAGAATGAAAAATTCTTTCAAGAAATGCTGAATAAATATCATTACATATCACTTCTGTCCTCTGTAGTTCTCTCTAATGTTCAATATACTGACTAATCAGGTCAGGGTTTGAATCCCTTTACTTGTTGGTGGTCATCTTCCTTCCTCCCTTCCTCCCTTCCTCCCTTCCTCCCTTCCTCCCTTCCTCCCTTCCTCCCTTCCTCCCTTCCTCCCTTTCTCCCTTTCTCTCTTTCTTCCTTTCTCCCTTTCTCTTTCTTTCTTTCTTTCTTTCTTTCTTTCTTTCTTTCTTTCTTTCTTTCTTTCTTTCTTTCTTTCTTTCTTTCTTTCTTTCTTTCTTTCTTTCTTTCTTGCCTTCTTTCCCCAAAGGGGGGACTTTATCCAAGGGAAGGTAATTTTCTCAAATATTACCCTTTATATCCAGATCACATGCTCATTTTGAAATAACTTGAAATATGATGTGAGATTCTGGTTTATGACTAACTTTGACCAAAATGCTTTCTAATTTTCCCAGCTTTTTTTTTTAAATAGTTTTTTTTTGAAAGGCAATGGGGTTAAATGACTTGCCTAAAGGCCACACAGCTAGGTAATTATTATGTGTCTGAGGCCATATTTGAACTCAGGTACTCCTGACACCAGGGCTGGTACTCTATCCGCTGCACCACCTAGCCACCCCTCAAATAGTTTTTATTCCAATAACTGGCATCTTTAGTTTTTCAAATACTAGATTATTTCATTCATTTATTTATTTTTATTATGTACCTAAATCCTTTATATTGATCAGTCATTCCTTTCTTTTCCAGTACCAAGTTATTTTTATGATTACAGCTTTATAGTATAGTTTCAGATTTGATATTGTAAGACCTTCTTTCACATTTCTCCTCCGCAACCACTCCAAGGATTCTTTTGATATTCTTAATCTAGTGCTCCTTCAGATCAACTGTTTTGTATTTTTTTTTGGGGGGGGGTTGATTCTGTAAAATAATTCTTTGGCTAACTGAATAAGAAAATTAATTTAACTAGCATTGTCATTTTTATTATATTGACTCGACCTAACCATGGCCAATTAATGTTTGCCTAGTTGTTTAAATCTGTCTTTATATGAATAAAAACATTTTATAATTGTATTCATAAAGCTCGTTGTAAACTATCAAGTATTTTGTAGCCTGCAGTTATAGTAAATAGAATTTTTCTTTTTTATTGCTTCCTTTGTGTAGGTTAATTTTATAGCTTTCACCTTTTCTTAATGTGATTGTTTGACTAAATTTTTGTTGAGTTACTAGGGTTTTCTAAGTATATTATTATATCATTTACAAAAAGTCATTATTTTATTTCCTCACTATCTGTTTTTTTTCAGTTTCTTCTTCTTGTCATTACTAAAGCTAACCTTTGTAGTACAGTATTAAATATTACTAGTGACAGTAGATATCCTTACTTCACCCTTACTCTTATTTGAAAGACTTCTAGTTTATCCCCACTACAGATAATATATATATTTGAATACCACTTATTTTAAGAAAAACTCCATTGATTCCTAAGCTTTCCACTGTTTTTATAAAAGGAATGTGTTATGTCAAAAGTTTTTCTGCAAATATTTTCTGGATTTAGTTTTTTTGTTATTTTGTTATTGATGTGGTCAATTAAGATATCAGCATTTTAAAAACTGAACAAGTCCCATATTACTAGTATAAATTTAGTCTGGTCAGAGTATATGATCTTTAAAATATATTGGTCTCCTTGAAAGAATTATATTTAAATTTTTTTGCATCAATATTATTTAGGGAAATTGACCTATGTTTTTATTCTCTCTCTTTCATGTATCAAAAATCATATGTATGTCATAGAAGAAACTTTGTAGAACTCTTTCATATTTCTTTTTTTGGTTTTTGCAAGGCAAATGGGGTTAAGTGGCTTGACCAAGGCCACACAGCTAGGTAATTATTAATTGTCTGAGACCAGATTGGAACCCAGGTCCTTCTGACTCCAAGGCCGGTGCTTTATCCACTACACCACCTAGCTACCTGCCAAGGCCAGTGCTTTATCCACTATGCTATCATATTTTTTCAAATAATTTACATAATATTGTATTTGATTGAGTTTTAAATATGTGGTAAATTTCATTTCTAAATCTATGTGGCTTTGGTGTTTTTTCCTAAGGAACTCATATATGCTTTTGTTCAATTTCTTTATTTTAAGATGCAGTTGCTTAACTATTTTATTCTCCCTTCTGCTACTCTGAGCAATTTGTATTTGTGTAAATATTCATCTGTTTTGTTTAGATTGTAAGTTTTATTGGCATATAATTGGGCCAGAGAACTAATAATTACTTTAACTTTACCCTTATTAGTTGTTTATCCCATTTTTTCACTTTTGGATGTGGGTATTTTGGTTTTCTTTCTTTTATAAATAAAATTAGCCTAGATATTTTTTAATAAAAATTAACTCCTAATTTTATTCTCTAGTCCAATTTTTAACCTGAAATTTGATTGACTTTTCCTTTTTAAAATTGAATTCAATTATAATTTTAACTTGGGATTTTTTAGGTATTTTTGCTGCATTCCTAATTAAATATTTGCTTCCTTCTTTAATGCTTAAAGATATACTTCTTCCAAGTACTACTTTGAGTGTAGTTCACAAATCTGCGTCATTGTCATAACAATCTTCAATGAAGTTGTTGATTTTTTCTTTGATCTGCTTCTTGAATTATTCATACTTTACTTCATTTCCAATTAATTTTTTTCATCCATGCTTCAGAGGTTCTTTTTGTATATAATTTTATTCTATTATCATTGGAAAAAGAACCGCTTAATATTTGTTTACATTTTTTGTTAGGATTTTATTCTCCAAGATATAGTCATTTTATCTTTGTGAAAGTACTATGCACAACTTATAACAGGTATTTTTCTTTTTATCCCCAATCTATATTCTCCATAAGTCTACAAAATCTAAAGTTTTAGAAATTCTATTCATCTCTAAAACATTTTTCTTATTTGTTCTATCATCTATCTATCTATCTATCTATCTATCTATCTATCTATCTATCTATCTATCTATCTATCTATCAAAGATTTCCCTGCATATGAGAGGAATAAATTGAGGTTCCTACTACACAGTTTTAGTATCTATTTCCTTCTTTAAGTTAATTAATTTTTCCTTCAAGAATTTGACTGCTTTGCAATTTAGTGCATATTTGTTAAATAAGGCATTCATAGTCTATGATACATTTTATCAAAATGTGATTGTCCTGATTATCTTTTGTCTATTTTTTGCTTTTTCTTTGTCTAATATCTTGATTGCTACCCTTTTCTTCTCTATTTCTCTTTTCTTCCTTCCTTTATTCTTTCTTTCCTTCTTTTTTCCTTTTTTCTTTCGTTCCTTCTTTCTCTCCTCTTTTTTAAACCTTTTTTTACTTTATTACAAAAGGTGGGGGGGGACAAAACTTCCAAAGCTGACTGAAGCCTGACATCTCTAGTCATCCCACTCTCAACACCCCCTTCCCCCTTTTCCCAGGGATAAAAATCCAAGTTGTGGCCATAATTGTTGAAAGCCACAAGACTCTCTCTAAATATTAGAAAAAAAAGGGGAGGGGACCTCCAGAACCCTCCCTTAGACTCTCTACTCAAAAAGAAAAAAAAAAGCCAACACTCCCAACTTGTCCCAGTACAAAAAAGCACTTAGTATGACCTCTTACAGTACTAACACCACACCCCCATCTTCCATCTTGTCCACACTGTAAGAATTTTTCAACACGGAGGGAAAAGTCCAAGGTTTGTTTTTTTTTTTTTAATACTAAAATATAGTGCACTTGAAACACAACAGTGGTTAGGGCAAGTCAACTAAGGGCAGGAGTGGGATTGATTTCTTACTGAGTCTCAGGGGATGGAGGGTGACAGGCAAATATAGTAAAGTGGCAAACAGATGAACCCCTTCACTATCTCCAGGTGCAGCACAATGAGTGGGGAGACCCCCCTCTCCGTGCTTCACCCCTAAGCATCTGGGTTTTCCTGAGGTCAGGGCACAGATGGTCTGGCTACCTTTGCGATGATCTACCAATCACTCAAAACTGGGTCTGTAAAGTTTCTCCTGTTCTCACCCAATATCAATTTCCAATTCCCCTCAGTCTCTTAGTTTTACCATGATGGAAGATAAAATTAAATAGAAAGCCTAAATAAGTCACTGACATGATTGTTTTTTTTAAATCCAAAAATTTATAAGAACATCTAAAGCATGATATTTACAGAAATAAATCCAAAGTAGCTTGAGGGTGTCAAGTGTGCTAAGGAATGGAGGGGGCAGCTGCATCCAGCAGCCTTTAGCAAAATGAAACATGGAGATAAATGCTAGACTGGACATAGGAGCCCAGCCCAAGCAATCAAAAGTTCGTTGAGGGGAGTGAAGGCTGAAATATACAAACTAAAGGTTCTCAGTCCCCACCCCCAGATTCTCAGATCCTAAGGTGGGCTGCATATTGCCAACCTCTACTCCTCAGCCTTGCTAAACCAAAACCAAGTCTGCAGCCTCTTCCCAGAAACCAAAAAACCCTAGGGTCTAAGATACTCTGCAACCTCATGCCATCTAGGTCAGAGAATCATTACCCCGCCCTTCTTACAATTTTCTGTTAAGAAAGCATGAAATATATCAAGTATATATGAGGAGGCATGCAAAATATTTCCATTTTAACCAAGCTACAAAAAAGGAAAATAATAAAAAGCAAGAAATATAAAGTTTAAAAAATATGCTTCAGTCTGTACTCAGAGCTCATAAGATCTCTGTCTCTCTGGAGGTGAATAAGATTTTTAATTTTGGTCCTTTGGAATTGACTTGGATCATTTTACTGACCTATGTAGCTATTTTTAGCATTCATTTTTTAAATAAATCATTTAGTACTCTTTCAAATATTTGAGGACTGCTTTTTGCTCTGGAACCTTCCTTTTATGTGTCTCTAGTTTATTTCTTACTAGCGACATGTGGTGGGCCTGGAGAGTGGAAGACAAGAGCAAATCTGCTATCAGAAAGTTACCAGCTATATGATCACTTAAACTTTGTTTGTCTACCTCAGTTTCCCCATGTATAAAAAGACAATAGTACCTAACAACTAAGGTTATTGTGAGCATGCAATGAGATAGTATTTCCATCTGCTTGATGCAATGGTGTTTCTTTTCTTCCAACAAGAGGTAGGAGACAGCTCAAAGAAATTCATCCTGTACCATTATTTCAAAGTACTTTGTAAACTTTAAAGTTTTACATAAATTCTGGTTATTTTATGATTATTATCATCATTACTATCTTATTACTGTGACTATCTCTATAAAAACTGCTATGACAAAAAACAACAGCAACAACTATTACTACTGCTGCTGCCGTTACTACTACTACTACTACTACTACTACTACTACTACTACTACTATTACTTTTATCATTGATTCTTTTAACAGTTGTTAAAATATTACACAAACTGGATATTAATATCCTTTCTACATTGTGTAAGCCAATCAAACTAAAATACTCAAATACAATATTCAGTGCTTTTTTGACTGCCCATTCCATATACCTGAATTACATTTTCTCTTTATTTATGATCTGTTGTCTTCTTTATTTAAGACACAACTCAAAAAAGGAAAAATGATAAATGAGGATGTGGGAAAACTGGGACATTAATGCACAGTTGGTGTAGTTATGAACTGATCTAACCATTATGGAGAACAATTTGGAACTATGCCAAAAAGGCAATAAAGGTGTGCATAGCCTATGGTCCAGGATTACTACTATTTGATCTATCCCAGAGATCATAAAAAGGGGAAAAAGATCCACATGTACAACAATATTGATAGTAGCTCTATTTGTAGAGATAAAGAATTGAAAATTGATAAGATTTCCATTGTAATTGTACAAGTTGTGTTATATGACTGTACTGTAATATTATTATATAAGAAATATTGAGCAGGTGGATTTCAGGAAAATCTGGACTTTCATGAACTGATGTTAAGTGAAATGAGCAGAACCAGTAGAATACTATCCACTAATAGCAACATTGTGTGGTTATCAACTTCTGATTAGATTCTCAGGCATACAAAGATCAGGGACAATTCTCAAAGACTTATAATGGAAAATGCCATCCATATACAGAGAAACAATTATGCCATCTAGATGCAAATCAGAGCATATTATGTTCACTTTTAAAAATATTTTTCTTTCTTGAAATTTTCCCTTATGTTCTAATTAACTTTTTTGTAGACTAGCTTTTAAGAATCAGATTCACTTGTGGGACCTTAATTGCAAGGGGGACATCCACATTCAGGTGATTGCTTTTCTCATATCCAGACACCTTGGAACTACAAAGGTTGAAGAAAATTTGAGCTTTTCCTTACACTTTTAAAACAACATGTCCTATGAGAGACATTTAGGAAATCACATTTAGCCCAATTGTTCAAATTCTATGAGTTGATTGTCATGGAAATGTGCAAGCTTTGCAAAAAATACTGCGTGAATTCATAGTGAAAATGCTGAAGTAGTAAAGTAGTAAAGATTTCTTCTAAATTTCAGTCCTAATCATAGCAAGAATTTTTTGCAGGTACTATGTCCTTCAAAGGGAATTTGATGTCAGCCACTTTCTTCATTACCCTGCATACTGTTGAATTAAATCCTCTATAGTTCCTCCCAAGTATGCACAGTAGGTCATCTATATTCAGAGGCTCTTCCAGTAAAGCCTGTTGCTGTTCTTGCTGTTCTATTATGATCCATCCCTTTCATAAAACACATATTATTTTCTTATTCCTACTTAACTTAATTGATCATCCCTGTAATTAAGTCTCTTTTGTTACTGTTTAGCAACTCATCATCTGCAATAAAAAGGGCAAGTCTGGAAGTAGGTTTTCCTGCAATTTCACACAATTCTTGATTAAACTCCTTAATTCTGTGGATCTTAATCAAAGTAATTACCTGACTAGTAGTGTCTGTGCTTATACTTACTTCCCTTGTGGTTTCCGCAAACATCTGGATGATGTTTTCGGATACTGCCCTCCACAATAGGCCTATGATGAAGGAGCCTTGGAAGTCTCAGTAGCTATTTACTGTAGAGAGTATAGATATATTGTCATGTTTTTAAAAACTTTCAAATATGTGCAAATAGACATTCTTTTGCGTCAATAACCTAGATGAGCTAGCATGATATTTAATAGTTCCTCTTTCTGTCTCCATTTTTTATCTCATTCCTTTGACAAATTTGATTCCTGCAGTTTTGCCAAAAATTTTATATTCCAAGAATGCCTATTGATTTCACAAAGCCACTAATATCAACAGCAATATCTACCAAGATTAGCTAAGGTAAAGGTTAAGATGGGGTAAGGGAGTTGTCAATTCACACAACAATCATTTTTTAAGCTTTCCAGATGGTCATGTTTTCAAATTCTCCATACTTAGTAGGCTTATGAACATAGCTATGAAATAAAAATTCCTTGTTAATGGTAGAAAATTAAATGGTAGAAAAAATAAAGTACTATAAACCAAACAATTTTTGAAAATGATTGCTATTTATCTTTACAGCTTTTTTGTTGCAGCTTATGTTTTATCCTGGGTAGCATTTCTTTTAATTACAGGACTTGAGTTCTTAAAAAAAAACCTAGAGTTTTACTCTTCTTTGATTTATACCCCTACATTGATTTGCTTCACCATAACCTTTGTGCATCTTACTCAATTCATTTCTTTCTCTTAAAGATTTTAGTCAGTGGGGACAAATGGTCTTGTGGGGAAGAAAAAATATTTTTAAAAGTGAACATAATATGCTCTGATTATAGAATATTAGGACTGGAAGAGACAATATGAGCCAAACCATTAATTTTACAGATGAAAAATAGCTACAAAGAAAGGGAACAATTGCATCATTGTCACACAACTAGGTATATCTATTATCTTTCCCCTCCCCCCAAAACCCCTCCCCTCTTCCTTCCTTCTTCCAGGGAGATATTGAAGTTATCCCAATCTACAGTGTCCTAGACTCTGACTATGTGACATCAACTTTCTACCTTCTCTCATCCCTTGCATTCAATCTGTTTTCAAGTCACATCAATTTTACCTATATTATCTTTTTTTTTGCAAGGCAATGGGTTTAAGTGCCTCTCCCAAGGTCACACAACTAGGCAGTTTTCAGATGTTGATATATAGCTTTAATTTTTTCATTTGAAAACTGTCTATTCACATCCTTTAAACATTTATCAATTGGGGAATGATTTGTAACCAGAAAGATTTGATGCAGTTCTCTATATATTTTAGAAATGAGACTTTTTTTCAGAACTTCTATTTATGAAGATTGTTTCCCAGATTTCTGCTTTCCTTCTAATTTTGGCAACATTGCTTTTATTAGTGCAAAAATCTTTTAATTTAATTTATTCAAAATCATTTATTTTGCAATTTATAATGTACTCTATTTCTTTTTTGATAATAAATTTTCCCCCTTTTGACAGATCTGATAAAGTATTTCTTGGTCTATTAATTTATCCATGGTGTTGCCATTTATGTCTAAATCTTGTACTCCTTTTGACCTTATTTTAGTATAGAGTGTGAGATGTGGGTCCATATACAGCTTTTTCCATATTATTTTCCTGTTTTCCCAACAATTTTTGTCAAACAATGAGTTCTTATGCCAGAATCTGTCTTTTGGATTATCAAGAATAATGAATTCCAATTTTATATAAATTATTTGAAAAAATAGATGAAGTAGGACTTCTACCATATACCTACTCCTAAACCAGGAAGATTCAAAATAAGCAAAAAAAAATTATAGGCCAATTTCCCTAATCTATGCTGATACAAAAATTAAAAATAAAATCTTAACAAAGAGATAGCAATTTATCACTAGAATACTATACTATAATCAGGTAGGATTCATGCATAGCATGGATGGTTGAATTTTAGGAAACCAATCAGCATAATTGACCATATCAACAACAAAAAACCCCAGAAATCATATAATTATCTCAATAGATGCTGAAAGAGCTTTTAACACATGATAACACTCATTCCTATTAAAAACACTGGAGAGAATAGAAATACATGAATTATCTTTAAAATGATTAGCAGTCTATATCTAAAATCATCAGCAAGCATTATATGCAATGGGGATAAGCTAGAAGAATTCCCAGTTAGAACAGGGATGAAACAAAGATACCCATTATTACCCCTAGAAATGTTGATTATCAAAAAGAGAAGAAAAATAAATTGAAGAAATTGGAATATCCAGTGAAGAAACAAAACTTTAACTCTTTGCAGATGATATGATGATATAATTAGAGAATCCTATAAAATCAGTTAAAAAACTACTTGAGACAATTAACTTTAATAAAGTTGAAGGATATAAAATAAACCCACATCAGTCATCAGCATTTCTATATATTACCAATAAAACCAAGCAGCAAAAGATAGAGAAATTCCATTTAAAGTTATTGTAAACAAAATAAAATATTTGGGAATCTATCTCTTAAGTCAAACCCAGAAAATATGTGAAAACAATGACAACATAATTTTCTCACAAATGCAGTCATATCTAAACAATTAGAAGAATTTCAATTGATCTTGGGTAAATTGAGCTATTATAACAAAAATTACAATTTTGTTT
Organism: Macrotis lagotis; assembly: GCF_037893015.1. Taxonomy (NCBI): domain Eukaryota; kingdom Metazoa; phylum Chordata; class Mammalia; order Peramelemorphia; family Peramelidae; genus Macrotis; species Macrotis lagotis. The sequence continues at coordinate 116,379,273 of NC_133666.1, forward strand.
AAATTAAAATATTTTATTCAGTGTCATAGCATTCAAACAACCAAAAATTATTTTAAATAGCTAGAAAAATCTGGAAGAACAAAATGTCAAGAGCATCAAACCTAATCATACCAGTCCTAAAATTATATTATGAAATGACAGTCATCAGAACTGTTTGGTACTGGCTAAGAAATAGAGTGCTGGATCAGTAAAATAGGTTAGGTCCAAAAGCAACAATAGTAAATGACTATAGCAATCTGCTATTTGATAAACCTAAAGATTCTAGCTTCTGGAATAAGAATTCACTATTTCACAAAAATTGTTGAGAAGTCTGGAAAGTAATATGAGACTAGGCATAGTTTCTCACACGATGTCTCATACCATAATACCAAGATAAGGTCAAAATTTAAACAGGATTTAGAAATGAAAGGTAATGCAATAAGCAAATTTGAACAAGGAATAGATTAATCTATAAGATCTATGAGGAGAGAAAAAGTTTTAAAAGAAAATAACAGAGAGAGATCATTATAAAATGCAAAATGGATAATTTTGATTAAATTAGATTTAAAAAGATTTTGTACATTAGATTAAAAAGGTTTTGCACAATTAAACCAATGTACACAATATTAGAAGGAAAGAAAGTTGGAAAATAATTTTCACAGCTAATGTTTTCTGATAAAGCACTCATTTCTAAATTATATACAGAACTGTATCAAATTATAAAGAATACAAGTAATTCCCCAATTGATAAATGGTGAAAGGATAGAACAGGAAGTTTTCGGATGAAGAAATTAAAGCTATCTATATTCAGAGGAAAAATGCTCTAAATCATAATTAGTTAGAGAAAAGCACTTCTGAGGTATCACTTCAGATTGGCTATCAGATTGACTAAAATGACAAAAAAGGAAAATGATCTATATGGGAGGGACACTTGTACTGTTGGTGGATTTGTGAAGTGATTCAGCCTTTCTGGAGAGTAATTTAGAACTAAGTCCAAAGGGCAATACAACTGTTCATATCTCTTGCTCCAGCAATACTGTTACTAGTCCTGTCCCAAAGAGATCATAAAAAGGGGAGAAAGGTCCACATGTAAAAAAAAATATTTTAGTAGCTCTTTTTGTAGTGGCAAAGAATCAGAAATTAAGGGAATGCTCAACAATTGGGGAAAGGTGGAACAAATTGTGTTATAGGAATAAAATTACATTCTTTGGTTGGTTGATTGGTTGGTTGATTCTTGTCCTTCATTATTGAAGAATGACAAAAAGACATCTCCCATGACATCATGTGTTAGACAGTTTGCAGTGTGTCCAACTGTGGCTGATCAGACAAAAAAACTCAGAATGTTCTAACATAGGTCAGGTACAAATAGTCCATGTGAACACCTGGGGTACATATTCTAAACTTACCTGTGTCACATTTCCTTTGAGCTGCTTCAATTCTATTTTCCTCAGAGAGTGCAGGACCCTCACTTATGAGGGCATGCCATGCTGGGCAGTCCTGTGCCAGTGTCTCCCATGCTGTACAAGCAATTCTAAAGTTTGTCAATGATACCTTCAAGTGTCTCAGTATTGCTAATTCTGACCCTATTTTCTGGGTGCTTGTTCTCTGTGAGTTCTCTATAAAATAGTGTTTTCTGCAAGCATACATCTGGCATTCTAACAACATATCCAGCCCATTGTAGTTACATTCTCTGTAGTAATGTTGGAATGCTAGGCAGTTTAACTTGAGAAAGGACCTCAGTGTCTGGTATCTTCTTCTCCCAGGTGATCTTCAAAATCTTCCTAAGGCAATTAAAATGGAAGTGATTTAGTTTCCTGACATGGTGCTGGTAGACTGTCTAGGTTTCACAGGCATATAACATTGAGGTCGGCACCTCTGCTCTGTAGATTTTCAGTTTTGTAGTCAGTTTAATACCTTTTCTCTTCCATATTTTCTTTTGGAGTCTACCAAATACTGAGCTAGTCCTGGCAATACATGAGTCAAGCTCATTTTCAATGTGTATCATCTTGGAAAGGACACTGCAAGGTAAATGAATTTGCCCACAGTACTCAAAATTTTTCCATTTGCTGTGATCAATGGTTTCACATATGGATGGTGTGGTGCTGGTTGATGGAACACTTGAGTTTTCTTGGTGTTAATATATCAAAATTAGCACAAGAAGCAGGGAATTGATCTGCACTTTGTTGCATCTGTTTCAGAGGCTGCACCGAATGCACAATCATCTGTAAACAGAAAATCATGCACCAACACTCCCTCCACTTTGGTTTTGACTTGTAGTCTTCACAAATTGAAGAATTTGCCATCAATGCAGTAGCTGACCATGAGGTCATGTTCATCTCCAGTGAAGACATTTGATAACATGACTGAAAACATCCTGCTAAAAATTATAGGAGCAAGGCACATCCTTGTTTTACTCCAGTGGTGACTAGGAAATCTTGAGAGTATCATTCATTATCTAGAACCTGGGCATGCATGTCATAATGGAACTGATGTACAATACTGGTGAATTTCTCTGGGCAACCAAATACTGACATAATTTTCCATAAGCCCTTATGACTGGCGCTATCAAAGGCCCTGGTCAGATCTCTAAATGATGTCCTCAGACCTCTATTCTGTTCCTGGAAATTTTCCTGGAGTTGTCAGGCAGTAAACACTATATTGACTGCTCCTTCACCCTTTCTGAAGCCACACTTTCTGGGATGTGTCCATCTTCCTGGTGAAGCATCAGTCTATTGATTAGGACTCTGGTAAGAATCTTACTTGTAATGACTAAAAGAGAAATACCCCTGTGGTTGTCACAGGACAATATTCCCTTTACCTTTATAGAGATGGAAAATGGAGGCATCCTTGAATTCCTAAGGGATAACCTTTTCATCCCAGATAACCTGGAAAATTTCAGTAAGTTTTTGGATAAGCAATGCATCCCCCACCTTTTAGATTGTTTTGAGCATTTTTGTTCTGTAAGAAATCATGAGTGGGTGGGTTTGAGAAAGGCCTGGAAAGATTTGAATGAACTGATGCTAAGTGAAATGAGCAATACTAGGATAATATTGTACACATTATCAGTAGCATTGTGCGATGATCAGTTATGATGGACTTTGTTCTGTTCAGCAGGTCAGTGATGAAAGACAAATCTAAAAGACTTGTGATGGAAAATTCCATCCACATCCAGAGAAAACACTTTGAAGTCTGAATGCAGACCCAAACATCCTATTTTTACCTTTTAAAATTTGATTTGTGTTTTTTATTTCTTTCTCACAATTTTTCCCATTTAATTCTGATTCTTTTTTCACAATCTGATTAATATGAAAATATGCTAAGCACTATTATATATGAATAACCTGTACCAGATTACTGACTTTCTTGGGTAGGGGTTAGAAAAGGGAGAATAGTAGAAAAATGTGGCACTCAAAAGCTTACAAAAATTAATGTTGAAAATTACATTTGCATGTGATCTGAAAAAAATAAAATAAAATGTTCAAAAAAGTATATTAGCAAATACAAATTGACAATTTAGAATTAGCTGCTTTTTCATAAAAGGAAATGAAGCGCATATTCTCTTGGACAGGAATATCAGTACCTATTTTGAAAAATCTAAGGACAAATGATTCTTTGGTATCAATTTTGTATTCATGTGCTCCTCTAAGACCAGTCTTACCAGTCAATCATTCAAGCAATACTTCTTAATATCTAATATGTATCAGGCGCTATGCTAAGTGGTGATACATTGGAAAGCAAAAGAGAGTCTTTGCCTTAAAAAAAAAAAAGTCCACAATCAGGGGCAGCTAGGTGGCACAGTAGATAAAGCAGCAACCCTGGAGTCAGGAGGACATGGGTTCAAGTCCAGTCGCAGACACTTATTAATTACCTAGCTGTGTGACCTTGGGAAAGTCACTTAACGCCATTACCTTGTAAAAACAAACAAAAAAAAAGAGTTTACAGTCTAATGGAAAGATTTTTACTGCACTCCAGTTTCTTCTTGCCCACATCAAATGACAGCAGCAAATACTTGTAGAGATTGGCAAGGATTTGATAAAGGAAAGGACATTTATTTAAATTTATTTAAATTTTAAAAAATTTAATAGTATTTTTTTAAAATTACACATAACGATGATTTTAACATTATTTTTTAACATTCGGTATTTAAAACATTTTTTTGTTGTTTGTCCATTCTTTTTTAAAATTTATTTATTTATTTTTGAATTTTACAGTTTTCTCCCAATCTTGCTTCCCTCCCCCCAACCCACAGAAGGCAGTCTATTAGTCTCTACATTGTTTCCATGCTATACATTGATCTAAGTTGAATGTGTTGAGAGAGAAATCATATCATATCATATCCTTAAGGAAAAAAAATAAAATGTAAGATCAAAATTACATAATACGATTACATTGTTGTTTTTTTAATTGAAGGTTAATAGTCTATGGTATTTGTTCAAACTTCACAATTCTTTCTCTGGATACAGATGGTATTCTCCATCTCAGATACCCTTCAATTGTCCCTGATTGTTGCACTGATGGAATGAGCAAGTCCATCAAAATTGATCATCAACCCCATGTTGCTCTTATGGTGTACAATGATCTCGCTCAACATCAGTTGATGCATATCCTTCCAAACTCCTCTGAATTCCCATCCCTACTGGTTTCTAATAGAACAATAGTGTTCCATAATGTACATATACTACAATTTGTTCAGCGATTTCACAATTGATGGACTTTCACTCAATTTCCAATTCTTTGCCACTATTAACAGAGCTGCTATGAATATTTTGTACAAGTGATATTTTTACCCTTTTGGACAATCTCTTCAAGGTATAGACCCAGTAGTAGTATTGCTGGATCAAAGGGTATGCACATTTTTATTGCCATTTGGGTGTTATTCCAAATTGCTCTCCAGAAAGATTGTATTAATTCACATCTCCACCAACAATGTATTAGTAGAGCATTTATTTCTAAAGACAAAGTCAGACAGGGGTCAATCAACAATTCCTTAGTAAGTGCCGGGTACTGTAATAATCCACAAGGATACAAACAGAGGCAACAACAATCCATGCCCTCAACTTACAGTCTGATGGGAAAGATAATATGAAGATAATTAGACTCATGCGAATCATTGTTGGGCCATGACAAGTTCACTTCATAGTAAAAATATTATGTTCTCTTCTCTCAGTTAAAGCATTGAGAAACAATGCAAAATGAAAATAAACATAGCTATAGGTCTTGTAGTTATTGCTACAAATAGTCTTGTTGCTGTTAAGTCATTTTCAGTCTTGTCCAAATCTTTGTGCCCCTAATTAGTATTTTCTTGGAAAAGATACTGGAGTGGTTTGCCATTTCCTTCTCCATATCATTTTACAGGTGAGGAAACTGAGGTAAATTGGATTAAATGACTTGCTTAGGGTCACATAGTTAGAAAATGCCTTGAACTCAGGAAGATATATATTGTTCCCTATCCATTGCACCACCTACCTGCTCTTATTGTAAAAATATGAACTTTTATTTTTTTATGAATCAGCAACTGAGACATTTTTTCTCCCTCTCTGATTGCCTTTTTTTTTTTTTTAGCAACCAATACCTTCAGAATACTATGAGAAAGTATAACGATCAGAGCTGAGATTAAGGAAATAGTATTATGCTCTAGGGAAGGAATACATAACCTGGGGTGATGAACTTCTTGTTGTTGTCATTGTTTTTAATTTTGACAACATTATAACATTTCAATCAGTTTCTTTTTGGATTCATTATTTTAAATTTATACATTTAAAGACATTATTCTCTTTTCCACTGCCCCAAAGAGGATTCCATACAGCATTGTTAACTTTAAAGGGAAACTTTCACAATGTCTGGAGCCCTAGATGTTTTGCAGAGGATGGAGGAGGATGTACTCAAATTCCTCGCTGCAGGGACCCATTTGGGTGGTACCAATTTGGAATTCCAGGTGGAACAGTATATCTACAAAAGGAAGAATGACAGCATCTATATCGTTAATTTGAAAAGAACTTGGGAAAAGCTTATGCTGTCAGCTCAGGGCATTGTTGCCATTGAAAATGCAGCTGATGTTAGTGTCATTTCATCCAGGAACACTATCCAGAGAGCTGTTCTGAAATTTGCTGCTGCCACTAGTACCACATCTATTGCTGGATGCTTCACCCTGGGCACCTTCACTAAACAGATCCAGGAAGCTTTCAGGGAGCTTCACCTCTTGGTGGGCACTGATCTTTGTGCAGATCATCAACCTTTGAATGAAGCATTGTATGTTAACCTTCCAACCATTGCACTGTGCAGAGAGACTCTCCACTTTGCTATGTGGACATTGCCATTCCATGTAACAACAAGGGAGCTCACTCAGTGAGTCTGATGTGGTGGATGTGGCCCAAGAAGTCCTGTGGATGAAGGGTATCATCTCCCATGAACACTCATGAGAGGTCATGCATGAGCATTACTTCTACAGAGATGAAAAAGGAAGAGCAGGCTGCAGCTGAGAAGGAAGTGACAAAGGAGGAATTTCAGGGTGAATGGACCACACTTGCCCCAGAATTCACTGCTGCTCAAAAATGGCTGATTGGTCTGATGGCATCTAGGTGCCATCTGTGCCCATTCAGCAGTTTCCTACTGAAGACTGGAGTGCTCAGCTGGCTACTGAGGACTGGTCTGCAGCTGCTACTGCTCAGGGCACTGAATGGGTAGGAACTACCACAGAGTGGTCCTAAGGTTTACCCAGATGCTCTAATAGTGTTGGGAAAATGCTGATGGAAAATAAACATTGGTTTCTTAAAAAAAAAATAAAAACATTATTCTGAGAAAGGGTCCATGGAGTTGACCAGACTACCTGACTACCTGATGGGTATATATATATATATATTATATATATATATATATATATATATATATATATGTATATATATATATATATATATATATATATATATATATATATATATATATATATATGAAGTTAAATAAATCTTCCTTGGTATCTTATATTTTAAGAATTCTGTAACTATTTGTCTTCATTGGTAAAGAAAAGACCTTATGGGGAAGAGGACACTGACAGTTGAACAGTACTTCTCTATTCCACTATCTTTTGATCAGTCTCATATTGGAAGATCTCTCTAGCATTAAGGTCATCTTCTTACTTTCACCTTTATTAAGTTTCTGATGCTCTCCTATCCATCCCTACAGCTTTCCCTGGGAGCAGTTTCTGATAGTTGGACTTGAAATTTCTAGTTTGATCTTTGATGGCAACTCCCTAAAATGTAAGAACTGGGCAATTTATCCCCCTTTCTTTTTATCTGAAGTTGGTTTTACTCTTCATGTGGGTCCCTTGGCATATACCTGCTTCACAAAGATAGACTTGATGAAGTCATAGAGATAGCAAGAGCAGGTAATGGAGAGATCTTAGTATGATTAGACTATTTCAATGACTTTTGGGGTAGTCTACATTTGTCTCTTTCTCTGGTTCAGGTGGTTATCCCTGGTTGGGAGGAGAACCTTTGGGTGACAGTTCTATCTTGGTAAAATTGAATTAAGGGATTTTTTCCAATCTGCTTCCACAAGTCTGACTTATGCCATATGGACTCAAGTAGGAAGACTGGCAGCATTTGAAACTTTTCTGACACTTGTAAGTATGAAAAATCAAGATAGTCTTTATTAATTAAAAAAAGCTTTCATTGAACCTTAATCACATAAAAGAAAAATTTCTGAAAAAATAATTCTAAAAATTGATGAGACTGAATTCAAAGATGTGTATGTCATAATAAGCATACACACATACATACACAACACACATATACACACAATAATATAACCTTTGGGGGGGCATGGGATTGTGAGTGTACATATAATAGATATGAGCCTTCAAGTTCACATCATTGACAGTTCTTACTGGGTATTTGTATATATGAAGACCAAAAAGCACTAAAATGCTAAGTTGGTTTCTTTTTTGAATTATTATTATTATTATTATTATTTTTTTGCTCAAGAACCCAAAACCAGTTGGCAAGTATCATAATTGGCAATGTGGGTGATTTTACTTCTTAAGGCCACTCCAGAAAAAGGGAGGAAATGCAAAGACATGCAAAGAGCACTTTCCAGCTGAGACAAGCTTATTAGTGTTCCCACTGGCTCTATCAGGAGGCCCACCTGCTACAGCCCCTGCTGGTGAACCCAGCAGGACCCAGATGGCTTCAGCTGCATAACATTTAGACTGAATGCACAGTAAACCAGGTCAGATGGGGGAGGGAGGGTGGGAAGCCTTGTTTATAGCCTAAGGGAATCTGTCTGACATATACTTCCTGAACTTCAGAGCATCTTAAAGAATCAAGGTAAATTCATGGTAGAGATGAGATATTCAAACTGGGCCAGCTGTTCCACATTTAATTATTGTTCCAACATCTAATTATTATTTCATGCATTCTGAAAACACATTAGCTCAATGTATCATTTAAAAGGTGAAAACCCTTACTTGTAAGGAGCCTGAAAGCCTCAACTAGCCACTCTGTCCCTATAGTCATTCTTTTGTCTTAACCATAATTTTCAAATTGTTTTTCATAACTAGGAAATTGTGATTATAATCAATAAGAATTTTTATTAATGCTATCATCAGAATGTTTCTTTTTTGGATTATCATTATCTTCATCATGAATGTACTTTGCTTTTTATTAGTAAATTATCTACATTCCTGGATACAATTAATGAGGACTGGTCCTTTCCCCAAGGGGTTTATAGTCCATTTGGGAAAATAGTATCTGTCTATAAGGTAGTATATGCTAAATGGCAATTGTTAAATACTAAGAAAAAGGAATGATTACTGGGTGAAAAATTGAGAGAAAAATTCACAAAGTTGGAGATACCTAGAGAATTTAAAGAAAAAGCAGATCTTAGATTAATGCAAAGAGTGGAGTAGAGTTAGCTTACAGCAGGATTCTGAAGGTTTCAGTGCTTCTCTATGAAATTTAAATATTGAAATGTGTATGTGTCTTTTCCCTTTTCCCTACACTATTATATCGTAAGTTTCTTGGGAGCAGAGATTGTCTTGTTTCATCTATTATACTCAGAGCCTAGCACAGTTAGTATTTCACTTATTTCTATGCTTCAGTGGAATTCTGAATGTTTCAGTATAGATCCTTTCTTCAATGTTGCAGATCACAATTAGTCCACATCCTTTTCATCTCATGTCATGACATGAGAATTTCTATAAATCCTTCACAAAGAATCCACTTCATGGGATAGGGAAGATTCTTCTAGATATTTTTGACATTGAAGTTATAAAAACAAAGCATATAGGATATTGGTTTAGCTATCACTAGTGCTATGTGACCTGCTCACTTTCTTTTCTGTTTATATATCTTTTTGAAGATATATCCTTTTAAATTTTCCTGTACCTTTGTTTATTGTTCATATGACTTGCAACTACTATTGCTCAACAAGTGACCCTGAACTTACATTTTTTAGAGATCATAGTATTTTGTGATACACAGTCATACAGCATCCCTTTAAGAATATAGATATCCAAAATTTGTCTTTATTTCATGGAGAAATTAGGAGTCATTAAAAACACTAAACAATTTCCCAGAGACTATTCAACCCGTTTTTCTTCTCCTTTTCAATTGTGAGTTCAATTCATTTTATACTGACAGTATCTATGTAAGGTATATCTACTGATAGATCAATCTATATCTAACAGCATATTATAGATTTGAAAAGGAATACTTAATCACTTTGTTTTTTGTTTGTTACTAATGAGACTGAGTTATTTTGTGTTAATATGCATTTTAGGATATCTATATTGCTTTGGGGCTTGATGCAGTCTGTAGAAAGTCATTCACCAATAGAAGCATCTGGTTAACTTCAGAATCTTATGAATCCTTCATAATTAGGATTTTTCCCTGGAGACCCTCTGTGGTGGTGGCAAGCATAAGCCTTTCCATTTGATGCCTCACTTCATATTAATAATCAAATAGTTGTGGAATGAAGTTATCTCTATAGAAAAAAACTTTTTTAAGAATTCTTGTGCAAGTATTACACATAAAATAATTTAATAAATGTTTCTTGATTTGAATTGCATTATAGTGAAAATTGCTTAAAAGTATCAAAAGATGAAAGCTTTGACCTTGGTTTTTCTGATCTAAACTTTTTCTGTTTCATGAGTCTGCACATATAAATGGATATAAGCATTTCTCAGTGCATACTTCAAAGACATGAATAAAAAAAGCATATATCATAATGCAAATATTTTCTGTGCCAACAGTATTTGAGTTGCATATTAAGAAAGGGGGAAGTGGAGATTACCATATGCTTCTCATTAGTCAAGATTAACTTCACAAAGGAAGAGCTTATCCTCTGGGGAATTGGGTCAACTCTTTGGTTCAGTTATGGCCCAATTTAGTCATTGTTGAGTACACTCAGCATATTATTTTAGATTTTCTTGGGAATATATTCTTCAAAAGCACAACTATATGTTATCTCACTTTTAACACTGGAGTGATCCTTGAGGAAGAGCTGATCTGGTAGAAGGTTGGTGGTTGAGTACTTCAAATTTGTCTCACCTCTATATTACCAAGCAGGCTACAGGACTCTACTGACTACTATCTTAACTATTAGGTGGGAGGAGGGACTGATCTACATCCATCTGCTGTGCAAAATCTCTTTTTTCCCATCCTAATACCTATGATATATATATATATATATATATGTATATATATATATATATATATATACATATATATATATATACACATGTATGTCCACATATACCTATACATATCCCCCGCACACACACACACACACACACAGATACACATATACTTTGCAAATCTTGCTCAGGGAAAGATAATTAAATGATTATTTCATTGTTATGCTGAAGACATAACAACATGTCTTAATTCCAATCTTAATTCCAAGCTGTGAATTGTTTAGACCAAAGATCACTTTCCTGGCCACTAGTCCCTTCTCCTACATTTGTACTTGTTATCCTTATCCAACCCATGTCCTTATTCCATACTTCCCTAAACCTTCCATTATAACCATCATACTATTTTGATAAATTGCCCTTCTTATTAGAATCGTGTCCTTATGTAGAAATTACTTGATATATTATTTAACTAAATTTATGTATATTCTTTCCCTACCAATCAAATTTAATTTCCTTGAAGGGACTATATTACTTTTTACTTTACATCCTCACTATTTAACACTATGACCAGTCCAATGCTTGTGGAATTGAATTAAATTTTACAAAATTGACTGAATATCAGGGAAGTTGTGGTTCAGTATTTCATAAAAGACTTCATTTTTTCTGGAAAGACATTTTTTTCCTAGTAGAAAGACATCAGGTCTTTCTTGAAAACTTTAGAGATTAAAATGTAGATATCAGTTTAGGACCATTTTAAAGGACTAACAATATAATAAAATCGTTCTTCAGCCATTATTGTCACTGTCAGTCTGAAAATACCTTTGATTTTCAACATGTCAATATTTCATTCTCTATACCATATAGTCACCAGATGATGTTGATTTAAATACTGTAACAGATCATATAATTTATTTTTTAAATAATCTTTATTAAAATAACAAAACTTCAAACTCAGTGGCAAGAGAACATCTTATTTAGCTGAAACATCCTCTAAAGTAGAGTATTAATATAATACCAGTCATAAATAGGTTAATGATTAATATTAGTAAACTAATATAAACTTTGCTTTATAATATGTGTGTGGAATTGATAGGAAACAGCATTATAAGGATTTTCTTGCTGAGATTTCACTTTGAAATGTTTCTGAAATGAAGTAAAAGAATGAATTATTTAAAAGAAGAAATTATCGAAGGCAGTGAAAAAATTCAAAGGATTTCAATGACAAGTATTAAAGGTCCTAGTATGAAGCCTAACAATAAATTCAACTGTAACCCTTTGTTAGAGAGCTTATTCTGTGATGATCCTTGTGGTAGATTTTCATACTTTTCCGATGTAAGCTCAGCAAATCTATGCCTGATCCCCTTTCAATGCCTACTTCAGTGTATTGATGATACTGTGCAAAAGGTTGAAATACTTGCAAAAGAAGAAACTTTTATTAAATGAGTACAAACCATCATTAGCAACAAAGGTATATGTAAATCAAATCACCTATATTTCCAAATATGAGACCTCCTCTGCTGTCCCATTCCAACTTTGAACAGAAAAACATCCTGCTCACTTCATATCAATTCATACAAATCTTCCAAAATTTCTCTTATCTTGTCCATTTCATTTTGTCTCTTGCAATGATATTATTCTATTCATACATGAATTCATATGCAACACTTCGCCAATTGATCAGTGTCGCTAAATTTTTGCCACCTAAATTTTTTTGGATTCATTTATCCTTTTTATCTTTCTTTGATCTCTTTGGGGTATAGGCCTAGAAGAGCTATTGTTGGCTCAAAGGGATATGTACAAATTAGCAACTTTTTAGTCATAACAGCAAGATGGCTTTCCCTTTTCAAGGTTCCATCAACATGCCTTAATGTGCCTATTTCCCAACAACACTGCTACCATTTCTCATTTTTACTTGATTATGCATATTTTTATTTTTTTCCAGTTCTGAAGGAACATGTGAAAGAGAGAAAATAAATGATAGTTAATTGAAAAAATAAATATATTCAGTCATACTGAGATTTTCTTCCATTAGAGATGGGTGATATGGTACTTTTTTTCCCTCACTTCAAATTTCTATATGCCTCATGTCATTTTTCCAGTTCCCGACAATAGTCACTTGACCTAATAGACAAGGACAGAGGATTCTGTAGAATTCACTATTGTTTCTGAACTATCATCCCTATTCCATTTAATAAGCAATGAGAGAGGTGCAAATTTTCAACATGATAGAGCTTCTGAGCTAATGGAACATAAAATATTATAGATTAGTAACAGACTGAATTAAGTATTAATTTATGAAGTAAATCTTTTTGAAAAAATTTTAAATGACAAACATGAAATATGAAAAAATGAATTCAATGCTTTAATGTCTTTTGTGTCTTTATGTGTGGTACAGTGAAAATGTGTTGTTTCAAGTTGGAACTGTATTCAAAACATATATATTAATATATATTTGTCCTGTATAAATTCCTTAGCCGCACTCTTCCTCATTTTCTCATCTGTAAAATAAAGTAGATGAACTTTAAGGTCTTCTGCAACTTATATATTTGTTATTACTTCATTCTTCAGAATCTGTTCCTTTGGGCCAATGATTTTCAAAAAAAAATGCCTTCTTTCCAGAGCAAATGTTAAGTTCATTGAAAATTTAGCATTTTATTTCAAGTTGATTTCAAATTGAACTTCTTGGAAGAACATAATTTATGGATAAAATATTAATAGAAATAAACATGTCCATACAAAGCCGCCATTATAGACAGCAGGAAGACCTTTCTAAATGTATAGCAATATCTAGAGAAATAATTGCTACTTCTTCCTTATTTATCTGCATCATTTTTGACAGTTTAAGTAGACCAGGATACATAAGAGCACTGAGCTAAGAGTATCATCTTATCATGTCTCTTTATAAATGCAGGGTTTAGTCCAGGTAGACACTAATGGTTATTTTGTTAACTTGGTGATAGTCCACTAAATGCAAATGTGAAATCTGAGTTTCTAAGATACAGAGAGATACATTTTTACACTATATATATATATATTATATATATTTATATTTTATATATATTTATATTTTACATTATATATATATATATATATATATATATATATATATATATATATATATATATATATATATAATTTCATATGAGTCAAAACCAGTGTATACCAGAAACAGAGGTTTTTAAATGTCTCTTGGAATGATCTTTTAAGATGGATAGAAGAAAGCATTTTTAAAACAAAACTGAAGCACACAATTTTCTCATGTATCAAGCATTATGCATCATACAAAAAAATCAGAAATATTTTCTATGAATTTCTACTGTCAGATTGAATAAGTCAAATAGTATTAAGTAGTTGGGTGGTACAATGGAAAGAACACTGGCCCTGGAGTCAGGAGGACCTAAGTTCAAATCCTGTCTCAGACACTTAATCATTACCTAGGTATGTGACCTTGGGCAACTCAATTAATCCCATTGTCTTGCCAAAAAATAGTTATGAAATAACTGGAGAATCTTGAAATCACATAATTTATTTACAAACATTTAATAAAAAGTAAATAATATAGACAGATAGGCTTTAATTTTTGTTAAATATGAAGCATTAAGCTTTTATATTGAAGTCTCCAAAATCTTTTAACATATCTCCAAAAGTCACCTATCTGAATTATCAGGCAGAAAATAAGTAACTAAGTATTTGTTAAGTACATACCAGGTAGAGTTGGGGATGCAAAGAAAGGTCAAATCTTAAGGAGTTCATAATCGTGGAGAAATGACAACAAGTAATTATGCACAAACAATATTTATACAGGCCAAATTAGAAATAATAAATAAAAGGAAGACGTTTGGGCTGTTGTCCTTCATCCTTGAAGAAGACCAAAATGAGATTTCTATTCTCAGGTCGAAGTATAGCTGTTCAGTTGTACTTGATCAGATCACTAAAAGCTCAGGAGGAGCTACACAAGTTGAACTCAGAGTCCATATGAATATTTGGAGTGGAGATGTCTTTAAATGTGCACATTTCCTATTTCTTTTGAGCTACTGCAATTCTTCTTTTGCTCATAGAACACAGCTCTTTCTTTGATTCAGGCATGACAGCCTTCTGTGCCGCATGATTGATTCTAAAATTCAGAGAGACCTTGAGAGTGTCCTTATATAGCTTCTTCTGATGTCCTTGTGAGCACTTGTCTTGTATGCATTCTTCATAAAATAATCTTTTAAGCAAACGTACATTTAGAATTTGAACAACTTGACCTGCCCTTTAGAGTTGCACTTTCTACAGTAGAGTATGAATGTTTGACAGTTCAATTAGATAAAGGACCTTGGTGCTCCATATATTACATGATTTTCAGAATCTTTCTAAGAATATTCAAATGGAAATGATTCCATTTCCTGGCATGACTGGAGTAGGCTGTTCAGGTTTCACAGGCTAACAACAATGAGGTCAGCACAATGGGTTCTGTGGAACTCCCACATTTTCCTTCAGAGTCTCCCAAACACTGAAATAGCTCTAGCAGTGCATGCTTTAATCTCATCATTTATAAATATCCCTGTAAATTATACTGCCAAGATAAGTAAACTTATTTATCGTATTCAAAATTTCTCCATTTGCTCTAACCAATGATTTCACATGTGGATGTTAAGATGCTATCTGGTTCAGAAACTCTGTTTTCTTGGTTTTAATTGTTAGACCAAAATTAGTAAAAGCAGCAGAGAATTGATCCATATTCTGTTATATCCTAGTCTCAAAGACTGCTTTGAGTGCTCAATCATCTTAAAACAAAAAGTTATGGACTAACTCTTCCTCCACTTTAGTTTTTGACTTGTAGTCTTTTCAAGGCAAATAATTTACTATGAGAATGATAGCCGTGAAATACCATTTTTTGTCCTCATTGAAAGATTCTGACAATATTGCAGAATGCACCATGTTAAAAAAACATGGAAGCAAACACACACCCCTACTTCATTCTATTGGTCATTGGGAAAGTATGAGAGCATCATCTGTAATGCAAAAACCTATGATCGCATGACATCATGGACCTGGCATATAATATGGAACAAACAGATTTACATAAGTGCTCCTGACTGAAAATATTAAAGGCGTTGATCAAAGGCCAGTTCTGATCCTGACATTTCTTCTGCAGTTGTTGGGTAGCAAAAGCCATATTTACTGTTTTTAAATCCTTTCTGAAGTCATACTAGCTTTCAGATAGATGGCTATTTTCTAACTGAAGAATCAGCCAGAACTCTGGCAAGAATGACAAAGAGAGAGACAATCCCCTGTGATTTTCACAGGACAGCCAAGTTCCTTTTCCTTTATAAAGGTGGACCATGGAGGCATTCTAGGGGTAGCCTTCTCTTGCCATATGTTTCAGATGACTTCAAGAAGCTTTTCTATGAGTAGTGGACACCCCATCTTGTAAATCTCAGTAGAAATAGTCTCAGCATCAGGTATGTTGTCACATGAAAATCACCTAATATCTTTTAAACCTCTCCCTCAGTTGAAAATTCAGCTAGAGAGAGAGAGTTTGAGGTATATAGTTGTTGATAGTCTGTTGAAAACACTCTGTAAGTGTCCAGCCTATCTCCCTAGGACCACGTACTCATCACTATTCAATGTGACTACATCATGAGCTGAATAATTGAAATATACCATATATCATATATCTTTGGCCCCAAAATATCCTATATCCTTCAAAACATATTAAAAACATTTTGGATTATTACTATTAGTATAAAATTGAATTTCATTTGCCTTCTTATTTAGCCAAGAATTCTGTATCTCTCAAAACATCATTTTTGTTTTACTTTTTTTGTGGCACACTGGGGTTAAGTTACATGCTCAAGGTCACACAGCTAGTAAGTATTAGATGTCCAAGGTTGGATTAGAACTCAGTTTCCCCTGACTCCAAGGCAGTTCCTGCTCTATCTACTGCACCACTTAGACACCCCTGTGCTTTACTTTTGTTAGAATTAAATGCTGCCTTCTTAGAGACAGATGAATTATGGTTTACCCTGTGGAGTTTCTGTTTTTTATTTAGCAGGTATTAAAATTTCTTCATTATTTTCATCAAGTTAATCCTGATGTTTGTGAGTGTTCTGACTCGGATGAGTAACTGCAATGTTGTATAAACCACATCTCTGAAAATTGCTCACTCCTTTTCTGCTCTTCTGTAGCCAATCATGTATTAGTTCTGTTTTCCCCTTCTAATTTAGGAATGAACTGTTCTTGCTCAGAGAAACACTCTTATCTGTTGACATTAAATCTTCTGGTAGAAGTCTTGCATTGGGGCCACTAATTTTGTTGAAATAGAATGTTTAGTGGCAATCACATTGTATGAGTCTATAGTTATTTATTTTTGTTAGGCATACAAGCATGTTGACTAGAATAGTTTGAGTTGCAAAAACCTATGCTAGTTTCACAGTTCCCCTTCCCTTTCTTCCCCCCTCCACATTGCAGTCTTTCCAGAAAACCGTCTATCTAACTCTGACTTTACAAACTGTCCTTCATTTGCTGAACTTGTTTAACTCAGGGATGCTATTTGGGAAGCCAACAATATTCTGGTTCCTCCTCCTGGAGAAATGAATTAAAAAACAATGCTAGAAAGTATGATCATGGAGACTGTCTCATTCAAAATAAGTCAGGTTTTAATGAGAGTACGAAGGTATGAAAAGAAAAGAATTTAAGACAAAAACAACTGTTCCCTATAGATTCAGGATTCAAGAGGGCACAATGGAAGTATATGTAGCTTTAGAGTGAGACAATGAGAACAGAATAATAGGCAAGGTAGTTGTTAATGGTGGAGAACAGTGTTTCAAGAAAGTGTCAGAAGCATTGGAATTGGAAAATTGTGACAGGGGAAGGGGTTTTAGAAGTACATTTAATTATCAAACTTGCATAAAAAATGTTCCAATGCAGAGGGATAAGATATAAACAGAAGGTAAAGAGTATGTTAAAATTTTCATATATTCACTAACTTATTAACCTCTACTTTTGAACACTATATATTAACTCACATAACATTATGTACCTACAATATATGAATATATCTATGTAATATACATACACAGGTGCATGTGCACATGTATAAATGTAAATATGCACTCTGTATTGTATGGTTCTATTATATGTACCACAAA
Source organism: Macrotis lagotis (assembly GCF_037893015.1). Taxonomy (NCBI): domain Eukaryota; kingdom Metazoa; phylum Chordata; class Mammalia; order Peramelemorphia; family Peramelidae; genus Macrotis; species Macrotis lagotis. The sequence goes on from NC_133666.1 coordinate 116,397,015, forward strand.
TGAATTTTCTTTGAATGTACTAATGACCTTGCTAGGACAGTACCCTGCTCTCTCCTCCATCCTCAGGATTTAAAGAATCGATATTCTCTAAAAGGGCATTTAAAAAAAAAGTTCTTTCAAATAGTCATCCTCATTTCCTGTTAGCTCTCTGCCTTACCAACAGAATCCCCTCTCATAATAAATAAATGTAATATAGGAAAATAAATGAGCATTTTGTTCATATTTTAAAATATATAGTTTACTCTATGTCTACTGTCCACTAGAGCAATGCTTTTTTATCAAGTCCTCTGAAGTCATATGTGGTTACTGTATTGATCAGTCCAGAAGCTTTTTTTGTTTTATAGTTTTAAGGCTTTTATTAAAATTTTCTTCTAGTTCCCACTTTATGCTTTAGTGGTATATGCAAGTTTTCACAAGTTTCTATGAATTCTTTATATTCATCATTTCTCAGGATGACATAATGTTCATCAATTTAGGAATATGGATTGCAACTCCTTTATCAGTGTGCTCTTTCTATCAAAACATGTTGATACTTTTTTCTGAAGCTTATAGTTTGAGAATTGTTTAAAGGTCTGAGTAATTAGTGTCTTGCCCAGAATTATGCAGAGTGTATCAGAAGTGTGATTTTAATCCAGGTCTGTCTAGCTCTGAGGTTAGTTCTCTATCTCTATATTCATGAAATTATTTTTTGTCATTATCCAATTGACAGTCATCAGATTTTCTTTCAGTTCTTTGCTATAGCAAAAAAAATGTAGTGATCATTTTTGTGTATGGGACATTGTCCTCTGTCTTTAAACTTTTGGGATTATGCCTTAGATCAAAAGTAGGTACTGATTAAAGATTTTTAAAATGTAATTCAAACTTGTTTTATAGAAGAATTAGATCAGTTCACAGCTCTACTAGTACATTAATGTGTCATGTGCTTGTCAAGTTGATAGATATAAGTGAAAATTTAGAATTATTTTAATTTGCATTTCTTATTTTTGACTATTTATATCCATTTGTCAAATGATTGCAGCTTCAATTTATTGTTTTGAAAAATGCTATATCCTGTGTGGAATGATTCTAGTTCTTATGCATCATTTTTAATTTGTGTGCATCTTTGTGTATATCTTATGTGAATATGTATACATCTTTGATATATAGTATTAGTCATTAGATATCAGTTATCTTTATTAAATATATTTGCTACATTAGTTTATCCTCCTGATCAATTGCTTTCCACCTCTATTTAGACAATCTTTCCCTGTTTTAGTATTAATCATTCACTTCATCCAAGAAAATGACAACAAAGAAAAATCATACTGAAATTTATGAGCCAAAGCAATTTTAGGGGAAATTTTATATCTCTAAATGTTTATAGGAATAAAATAGAGAAAGAAGAGATTAATGAATTGGGTATGCAAGTAAAAATGCTAGAAAAAGAACAAATTAAAAATCCCCAATTAAATATCAAGTTGGAAATTTTGAAAATTAAAGATTAGTAAAATTGAGAGCAAGAAAATCATTTATCTAATAGAGAAAAGTAATAGTTGGTTTTATAAAAAAACAATAAAATGGAAAAACTTTTGGTTAGTGGGATTTTTAAAAAGAAAGGAGATTATAAAATTATCAGTATCAAAAATGAAAAGGCCGAACTCACCACTAATGTGAAGGAAATGAAATAGATAATTTGGAGCTATTTTTGACCAACTGCATGCCCACAAATTTGACTGAGTAAAATAGATGAGTATTTACAAAAGTATAAACTACCCAGATTAACAGAAGAGGAAATAAAATATTTAAATAACCTCATATTAAGAAAAGAAATTAAAGAAATCATATATACTATCTAAGAAAAAGGCCCCAGGTTCAGAATTTACAATTGAATTTCAACAGACATTTAAGGAGCAAAACTATATTAAAAATAGGAGTTCTGCCAAATTCCTTTTATGACACCAATATGGTGCTGATGCCCAAATCTTGAAAAGCCAAAACAGACAAAGAAAATTACAGATCAACCTCTCTAATGAACATCATTCTTAAATTCTTAAATAAAATTTTATCAAAGAGTTTACCACAAGCTATTACTAGAATAACACACCATGATCAGACAGGATTTATACCAGGTAGACAGGGATGGTTCAATATTAGGAAAACCCCTCAATCTAATTGAACATATCTCTATAAAACTAGCAGAAATCTTATGATTATTTCAATAGATGCTGAAAAAACCTTTGACAAAATACGCCATCCATTCCTATTAAAAACAACAGAGAGTAGAGGAATAAATGGAGTTTTCCTTAAAATAATAAACAGTATCTATTTAAAACTGTCAACCAACATTATATGTATTGGGGATAAACTAGGAGCATTTCCAATAAAATAAGGGATGAAAAAAGGATGCCCATTATCACCATTACTATTCAATATAGTAATAGAAATATTAGCTTTAGCAATAAGAGAAGAAAAGGAAATTGAAGAAATTAGAATTGGTAATGAGGAAACAAAAGTTTCATCTTTGCAGATGATATGGTAGTGTACTTAGAGAACCCAGGAAAATCAACTATGAACTACTTTAAACAATTAAAAACCAGCAAAATTGCAGGATATAAAATAAACTCATACAAATTTTTTATATGAACAACAAAACACAAGGGCAAGAGATCAAAAGAGAAATTCCATTTAAAGTAACTGTAGACAACATAAAATCCTTGGGAATCCTCCTCTCAAGACAAACCCAGAAACTATATGAGAACAATTACATACTTTTCACAGAAATAAAGTCAGATATAAGCAGTTGGAAAAATGTCAATTGCTCATGTTTAGGCTGAGCTAATATAATAAAAATGACAATTCTACCCAAATAAACTCTTATTCCATACTATACCATGAAACTACAGAGCTAGAAAAAAACAGTAATCTAATTCATCTGGAGCAACAAAAGGTCAAGAACACCAAGGAAATTGATGAAAAAAATGTAGAGGAAGATAACCTCACTGTATCAGATATACTATATTATAAAATGACAGTCATCAAAATTGGCTGGTACTAGTTAAGAAATAGAGTAATGGGCCAGTGGCCTAGAATAGGTAAAAAAAAATATAGCAGTAAATGACCATAGTAATCTATTGTTTGACAAACTCAAAGACATTAGCTTCTGGGATAAAAACTCAATATTTGACAAAAACATTCAGAGGGGAAAAAACAAAGCAAGAGCTCCCTCAAAAAACATCACAGAATCTGAATGGATACCATGTTCACTTTTTAAAAATTGTTCTTATGTTTTCCTTCTTTTCCCATGGTTTTCTTTCTTTTCCCTCAGTCTAAATTCCATACTCACAAAATGACTAATATATAAACATGATAAGCTCAAATGTACATGCACAACTTTTATCAGACTGTTTGCTGCTGAGGGAATGAGTAAGAGAAGGAAGAGTAGTAGAAAAATGTATAACATAAATTTTCAGGTGGATGAATGCAGAAAAATTTCCAGAACATGTAATTGGAAAAAAATACATCTGGAAATGACTTCAGGAAGTAGTCTCCCTTAGATGGAAGGGGGACATGATGCTGCAATAGGGAGCAGAGACCAGTAAAGATAGGTGGGGAGAACAGTGCAGGGTGGAAGCTAGGGAAAAGCAGGAGGAGGCTCTCAGTCACAGCAAAAAGATAAAAACTGAGACCCATGGGTCTCAGCTCAGCAGCCCAGTGGCACAGAAAGTCAGCTGAGAGGACTACAAAATGGCAATTGAGAGCCCAAGACTTGCTGAGAAACCTGATGGCAAGGCTAAACAACCCCAGCCCAGTGAATGAGTCACTACCCAGTTCCCAATGGGGGAAAATCTGTAAGTGGTTCACTTCCCCAACACAATAAGCTTGGGACAGGGCCCCTGTTCCCAGGAACAGAATTTGAAATGAGTAAGAAAAATCAGTGAAAAACTGTAATGACAGAAAACTACTACTGTGATAAGGAAGATCACAACACCATCTTAGAAGATGATAGCAGGAAAAAGTACATGTGATGCAGAGGGGAATATGAACTGATTTCTAGTCCAAAAAGACTTCTTGGAAGAGCTCAAAAAGAATCTTTAAAATGAAGTAGAAAAATTGGAATAAGAAATGAAAGAGAAATTTAACATCCTGAAAAAAAGAAGCATAAATATTGACAGAAGAAAACAATTTCTTTCAAAGTACAATTAGACAAATGGATAAAGAAAACAACTATTTAAAAAACTGAACTAGTGAAATGGAAAAGGAAATGCAAAAACTAACTGGAGAAAATAGTACCTTGAGAACTAATTTTGGGCTACTGACTGAAAAGGTCACTCTAGGTGACATCAAAAAAAGTCAAACAAAATTTGAAAAACAAAAGAAAAATAGAAGAAAATGTAAAATACCTCACTGAAAAATAGATGCAGGAGAGACAATTTAAGATTATTGGACTACCTGAATGCAATGATCAAAAACAAAGACTGGAAAACATTTTTCAGGAAATCATTAAGGAAAATTGCCCTTTTATCCTAGATCAAGAGGGTAAAGTAGTCATTGAAAGAAGTCACAGATCACCTCCTGACAGAGATCCCCAAATGAAAATTGGAGGGGATATTGTAGCCAAATTATAGAACTATGAGGTTAAGGAGTAAATACTACTGATAGTCATAAAGAGAAAAAAATAATTTTCCAAGGGACTAACATCAGGTTTACGCAGGATTTATCAATATCAACATTAAAGTATTGAAAGGGCTGGAATATGATATATTGAGGAGAAAAGGAGCTTGGATAAGAACCAAGAATCAACTACCCAGCACAATTGAGCATAATCTTTCAAGTGAAAGGTTGAAAGTTCAATGAAATAAATGACTTTAAAATTTTCCTGATAAAAAGACAAGAGTTGAATAGAAAATTCGGTCTTCAAAAATGGGATTCAAGAGATACATAAAGGCTAAGAGCGGGGGAAAAAAGAATGTGTTTCAATAAGATTAGCCAACCTGATTATACCCAACTGTCTCAATAAAAGGGATTATACTTGAACAGAAGGTATGGGAATAAGTTGATTTTGATGGAATGATATAAAACAAATAAGACATTTAAAAAGGGGTTAGAGAGGGAAGGGATGAAGGGGAGGCAGAATGGGGCAAATTACATCACATGAAGAGAGACAAAGGGCCTATTACAGTATAATAAAAGAAGGGGGGGTGATGATTGCTTGAATCTTACTTTCATCCAATTTTATTCAGAGAGAATAATTTATATACAATTCAGTTGGGTTTAGAAATTTAGTCTTACCCTATAAAGAATTAAATAGGGAAAGGGAAGGAGGGGATGATAGAAGAGAAGGAAAAGGAAGGAGAAAAGGAAAATAAAGAGTGCGTCTGATAGAAGGGTATATAGATTGAGGTGGGTGGTCGTGGTCCAAAGCAAAAAAATGAAGAGGAGGGATAGGATGAAAGAAGAGAGAAAGGTAAAAATGGATGGAAGATAGGATGGAGCATAATAAAGAGTAATAACTATGACTATGAATGTGATAAACTCTCCCATAAAATTGAAATGGCAGTGAGGATTAAAAAACAGATCCTACAATGTGTTATTTATAAGAAATACATTTGAAGCAGAGATAAATACTCAGTTTAAATGTAAAAGGCTGGAGCAGAATATATTATGCTTCAGCTAAAGTAAAAAAAAACATAAAGCAGGGGTAGCAAGACTTATCTCAGACAAAACAAAAGCAAAAATTGATCTCATTTAAAGGGATAAAGAAGGAAACGACAGCTTTCTAAAATATACTAGAGACAATGAAGTAATATTAAGACCAAGCATATGCACCAAGTGGTACAGTATCCAAATTCTTAGATGTAAAATGAATTAAAGGAAGATATAGACAGCAAAACTCTACAAGTAGAGGACCTTAATCTCTCTCTCTCAGAATTAGATGAATCTAAATACAAACTAAACAAAAAGGATGTGAAAGAATTGAATAGAATTTTAGAAACAGATATGATAGACCTCTGAAGAAAATTGAGTTGAGATAGAAAGGGAATATATCTTTTGTTTCTAAGCTGTTCATGGCAAATACTGATGTATTAGGGCATAAAAATCTCACAATCAAATGCAAAAAGAATGAAATATCAAATGCATCCTTTTCAGATCATGATGGCATAAAATTATGTATAATAAGAACCATGAAAGATAGATTAAAAATCAATTGGAAACTAAATAAAGTAATTTAGTGAATTAAGCATTCAGTCATAGAAATAATCAGTAATTTTACCCAGGACAATGTAATAATGAGACAACTTACCTAAAATTCTGGGATATAGTCAAAACAGTTATTTGAACAAATTTTATATGGATAAAATAGAGAAAGAGAAGAACAATGAATTGGGCAAGTAAAAAAGCTAGAAAGAGAGCAAATTAAAACCCTCCTAATTAAATACCAAATTAAAAATTCTGAAATTCAAAGGAGATATTAATTAAATTAAAAGAAAGAAAATAATGATCTAATAAAACTGAGTTGGCTTTATGAAAAAATAATATAAATAAATTTTAGTTAATTTGATTTAAAAAAGAAGGAAGAAAAACAAATTATTTATATAAAAATGGAAAGGGTGAATCTACCTCTTAAGAGAACCAATTTAAAATAATTATTCAGAGCTATCTTGTCCAATTATATGCCAGGAAATCTGACAATGTAAGTGAGATGGATGAATAATTACAAAAATATAAATTGCCCAGATCAATGGAAGAAATAAAATAATGTAATATCCCCATTTTATAAAAAGTTGAACAAGCCATAAATGAACACCCTAAGTTAAAAAAAAATCTCCAGGACAAGATGGATTTACAAGAGATTTCTACCAAATATTTAAAGAATAATTAATTCCAATTCTACATAAATTATTTGAAAAAAAAAGAGAAGAAATTCTGTCAAATTAATTTTATGACACAAATATCATGCTGATACCAAAACCTGGGAGAGCCAAAATAGACAAAGAAATTATAGACCAATTTCCCTAATCTTATATTGATGCAAAAATTTTAAGTAAATTATTAGCAAAGAGATTATATCAATTCATAACTAGAAAGATCAGGTTACATTTATAATAGAAAGTTAGGTTTAGTTCAATATTAGGAAAATAATCAGCATAATTGATCCTATCAATAAGAAAACTAACACAAATCATGTAATTATCTCAAATAAGATATAAGATTTGGGTTTAAACTAGGATGCCCATCATCACTAATATTATGATAGGATGGTATACCCAGAGCATCCTAGAAAATCAGCTAAAAACTTTTAACAGTTAACTTTTGCAAAGTAGCAGGATATATAATACAACCACACAAAACATCAGCACTTCTATATATTACCAACAAAGCCCAGCAGCATTATATAGAAAGAGAAATTCCTTTTAAAGTAACTGAAGACAACATAAAATACTTGGGAGTCTACCTGTCAAAACAGACCCAGACACTATTTGAAAACAATTATAAAACACTTTTCACACAAATAATAGCAGATTTAAATAATCAGAAAAATGTTAATTGCTCATGATTAGACTGCAATAATACAGTGAAATGGCAATTCTATATAAATTAAATTGTTTATTCAGTGCCATACCAATCAAACTACCAAAGAATTATTTTGTAGATCTAGAACAAATAATATTCATTTTTTGAATTAGAAAAATTCATATGGGAGAACAAAAAGTCAAGAATATCAAGGGAAATAATTTTAAAACATTTCAAAAGAAAGTAGTCTCATCATACTAGATCTAAAACTACATTACAACATGGTAGTCATCACACCTGTTTGATATTGGCTAAAAAATAGAAAATGGATCAGTGGAATAGATTATGAAGAAAAGAAACAGTAGTAATCTATTGTTTGAACAACACAAAGATTCCAGCTTGTGAGCTAAGAACGCACTTAATAGGTTGGGGAACAGGCATATTCCCAACATCTCCCACTCTATAAAAAGATAATGTCAAAATGCATACAGAATTTAGACAAGAAAGTTTAAAAGAACAAACTAAGAGATAGAGAACATTGTAAAATACAAAATGACTAATTTTGATCAAATTAAATTTCAAATCAAAGTAATACAACCAGGATTCAAACTGTTGGGCAGTGATTTTTACAGCTAGTATTTTTGATAAAGGACTTATTTTTAAAAATATATAGAGAACTGAGTCAAATTTGCAAGAATACAAATCATTCCACAATTAATAATTGGTCAAAGGATATTAACGGGTAGTTTTCAGATGAATAAAGCCATTTATAGTCATGAATAAATGCTCCAAATCATTACTGATCAGAGAAAGGCAAAGTAAAACAATTCTGAAGTATCATCCACATCTATCAGATTGAGTAAAATTGTAATAAAAGAAAATGGTCAATATTGGAGATGTTGTGGGAAAACTGATTCACTAAAGCATCCCACCAAATACAGTTGGAGGAGTTGTGAACTGACTCAACCATTCTGAAGTGCAATTTGGAATTAAGCTCAAAGGATAGTAAAACTATGCATACCCCCTTTGATCCTGTAATACCATTACTAGATCTATATCTGAGAGTTCATAAAAAAATGGGAAAAGACTCACATGTATAAAAATATTTATGGCAACTCTTTTTGTAGTGGCAAAGATTGGATATATAGTGGATGCCTATCAATTGGGGAATGGCTAAATAAATTGTGCCATATGAATGTGATGATGAAAGAAAAACCTGGAAAGATTTTCATGAGCTAATGCTAACTGAAGTGAGCAGAATCAGGAGAACATGGTACAAATTAATAGCAATTATTGTGATGAACAATTTATGACAGACTGTGCTTTTATTGGCAGATCAAAGACAACTCTTTAGGATTTGTGACAGAGAATACTATCCATATCCAGAGAAAGAACTATGGAGCTTGAATGTAAACCAAAGTATATTATTTTCATTTTTAAAAATTTATTTTATGTTCCATGTTTATTATTCTCTCTCATGTTTTCCCATTTTTGTTCTGATTATTCATAACATGATTAATGTGAAATTATATTTAACTTAAATATATAATATATAACCTCTAACAAATTACTTGCTATCAAGGGACTGGGAAAGGGAAGAGAGGGAGGGAGAAAAATATTGAACTCAAAATCTTACAAAAAATAATATTGAAAACTGTCTTTGCTTATAGTTGGGAAAAATAAATTTTAAAAAAGATATTTATTAGAGTAAGATCCCATAACTAGGTCAGGGCTACTGAGAAATGTGTAGAGGAATACCTACTATTCCCCATTTCATGATTTGCTTAGATTGAAAAATAGATAGATATAGATATGCCACATCACTTTCTAAGATGTTTTGAATAAGATTTTATATTTATACATGTAACAAATTAGCATAATAAAATTGCATTGTTTTTTAACTGTTGCAGTTATAAATCAGACTGATTTATAACTATAGATGAGCTTCAATATGTATCAGTGTACACAAATATTCCTAACTACATTTCTTCAGTTTGGGTGATTTAATGTTATAATAACTAAGGCATGTTCCTGTTTTTAAAATTAATTTTTCAAAAACCTTCAGTTAGAAGTGGAAAGGATAAATATCATTCATTGCCATTTAAAAGTTTCAAACAGAGGGGCAGAGCCAAGATGGCAGAGTGGAGGCAGGAATTCTCAGAAGCTCTCCCCCAGACCACTCCAAATATCTTAAAATTATGACTCTAACCAAATTCTAGAGTTGTGGAACCCACAAAAAGACAATGAAACAATTTTCTGACCCAAGACAACTTGAAAGATTAGCAGGAAGTATCTGTTCCACCTGAGTTAGAAAGTTTCAAAATGCAGATCAGGCTGCACTTCACCAGAGTAAACAAGTTTCAATCTTCCAGGAAAAATCTGCAGAGTTACTGGATACTTGGGCAGTGAAGTTGGTTTCCAGAACTCTCAGTCTTGGGGCAACTTGGAAGGTCATTGGGAAAATACTGCCAGAGTGAGCATAGAGCCCAGGATAGCACAGTTCTTAGTGTAGGCCTTAGCACAGCCCTACTCCCATAACAGAAGCAGGCTGGCTTGCAGAGTCACCCAGCTGTTGCTTCCAGATTGTTTAACCCATGGAAAGTACAGGGATTGAGGGAAACTGCTGAGGTTTCTCCTCTATGCCTGGGACAGGAACTTGCTTTGCCTATACTCAGATCCAAGTTACCGTATGGGTTCCCATACTGCCAAAGCTGAGCAGGGGTCCTCGGCACAGCTCCATGGCAGAGGGAGTGCCTGTGATCATACATGGACTAGAGTACAGATGAGGAAAGCAATCAGAGTCTCTCATATGACCTTGAAGGAATTGAGGGTCCTGGAAGGGTATTCCCAAAAAAACCTCTCAGAAGTTTGGGAAAGTGCATCCTCTGCCCTGGAAGTAGAGCCCCAACTAAACAGAGTTAAAAATCATAGACTGACAAAAGGAGCAAGCAACAAAAGAAAAAGAATCTGACGATAGACAATTACTTTGGTTCCATGGAGGATTAAAATACATACCCATTAGGCAACAAAGCTTCTGTATTGAAAGCCTCCAAGAAAAAATATGAATTGGTCTCAGGCTATGGAAGAGCTCAAAAAAGATTTAGGAAATGCAAGTAAAGGAGGTAGAGGAAAAATTGAGAGGAGAAATGAGAGCAATGCAGAAAAATGATGAATACCAAGTGAGCAGCTTGGTGAAGGATATGCAAAAAAAAAAAAAAACAAAAACAAAAACCCGAAAAAAGTAACATCCTTAAAACCAGTTTAGTTCAAATGCAAAAAAGCAGTCCAAAAGGTCAATGATGGGAAGAAGGCCTTAAAAAGCAGAATTGACTAGATGGAAAAGGAGATAAAAAAGCTTTCTGAAGAAAATAATTCACAGGTACAATGGAGATAAGGGAAGCTTAGGACTTTGTGAAAACTCAAAAAAAAAAACAATAAAACATAACCAAAAGAATAAAAAACTAGAAGAAAATGAAGTATCTCAGTGGAAAAACAACTGACCTTGAATCAAGTCCAGGAAAGATAATTTAAAAAGAATTTGGGGCTTCCTGAAAGTCATGTCCAGTAATAGAGCCTAGACTTCATTTTTCAAGAAATTCTACTGATATCCTTGATCCTTGAAGCAGAGAGTAAAATAGAAATTGAGGGAATCCACTGATCACCTCTTAAAAGAAATCCCAAAATGAAAATGTCAAGAATATAACAGCTAAATTTAAGAACTCCCAAATTAAGGATAAATTATTTACAAGCAACCAGAATGAAACAATCATTGAGCTATTCAGGATTACACAGGTTTTATCAGCATCTACATTAAGGCTTATAAAACATGGAATATGATGTTCTGGAAGGCAACAGAGCTTGAATTACCACCAAGAATCAACTACCCAGCATAACTGAACATTCTCCTTCAGAGGAAAAGATGAACATTCAATGAAATAGGGCACAGGAGGTATCTGAATATGAAGGTATGATATATTATAAAAATGAAGTTAACAGGTGAGAAAGGAATGTACTGGGAGAAAGGAAAAAGGAGAAGTAGAATAGGCTAAGCTATTTCATGTAAAAGAGGCAAGAAAAGGCTTTTATAATGAAGTGGAAGTTGGGGGAAGGTGAGGGGAATGAATGAGCCTTCATTCTCTTTGGCAAAGGCTCAGAGAGGAAATAACATACATACTCAATAGGGTATACAAATCTATTTTACCCTAGAGGGAAAAAAAGGAGAGGGAAGGGATGGGAGAAAGGAGACAGGAAAAGGGGAGGGGAGGTGTAGGTGATGGAAGAGAGGGAAGAACATGGGAGAGCTTAATCAGATATAACACACTTTTGGAGAGGAACAGGGTGAATGGAGGGAGGGAGGGAGGGAGAGAGAGAGAGAGAGAGAGAGAGAGAGAGAGAGAGAGAGAGAGAGAGAGAGAGAGAGAAAATAAATGGGGGTGGAGAAGAATAGGATGAAGGAAATACAGCTAGCAATATCAACTGTGAGAAAAACAAATATTGAAACAACTTCTCTGATGGACTTATGTTAAAAAAATATGATCAATTCCTGAGATAGAGCTGATGGCATCTGAACCTACCCTTTCCCCCCTCACAATTTAGTTTTCTTTAGGTTTTTTCTATCTTTGTGGAATTATATCTATTTTTACAACAAGGTTATTATAGTAATATGAAAATAAATGGAAAAAAAGAAAACAGAATGGAGAGAAATTAGCATGGAAACTGTGAAAACAAACCCACAAGAGGTTGTGACTTGGGTCAAGATTTCATGGAATAAGATCACTAGCAGTTGTGTTGTAAATGAACTATAAGCAGGCTACCTGAACAAGTACTCATTTAAAGAGAGCTCTGTTGTTAGAATATGAGAGATTGGGGTTCTACAGAAAAATGTATTTGCAAGAAATTCAGATCAGAATTTGGGCTTTGGAGAGTTATGATGATGTTCCAGAAGATTACATGACTGTATTTGAATAAATGTATATCATTGTACAGAGAAAAAATATTTCAAACACTATAAGAAAAGATTGCTGAATATATCTAATTGAAATATTCTATTTTTTGCTTTCTTTGTCACTAATTAGTACCCTTAATGCTAGTGCCTTCTGCTCTGAAATTTTTTTCTGTATCTGTCTGCTTTGAACATAATTGATTGTATTCTGTCTTCCCCCATTAGACTATAAGCTCATAGTGTAGTTAGATAGTGCAGTGAGATGGAACTCTAGAGATAGGAACACAATTAAAATCACCAGCTATGTGAGCCTGAACAAGTCATTTAACTTTTGTTTAGTTCTGTTTATTTAACTACGAAATGGTAATAATAATAATAATAATAATAATAATAATAACACTTTCTTCATAGGGTGCTAGTGAGGGTAAAATAAATTTATATGAATTAAACTTTAAAGCTGTTTGTAAACATTATGAATTCTATCTAATATAATAATAATAATAATAATAATTATTATTATTTTTATTAGGGTTAGAAGCTACCTTTATTTTGTTTTTATTTTTACTTTTCTTTGAATTCCCAGCTCTGAGAATAGTATTTGATAGATAAATGCTCATTGACTTGACATAGCAAAAAGTGTAAAGAGTTCTGGAGTCAGAGACGCTGGATTTGAATCTTCATTATGACATTTGCTCCCTGTTACTTTGGATAAGTCAGTTAATTTCTCTGAGTCTAATTTACTCAAAAAGTGTGGATAAGACTCTTGAGTGACCTTTATGGTCTGATATAGGTTTAAAACTGTAATACCATAATATCTACCAATGGAAAAGAATTGTTTCCATACATAAAACTACTAGACTATTCTGCCATGACTTAGTCATCAACCAAAATATAGTAAATACAGAAAAATAGAATAATTGAGGTCATCTGGGTGATAGTATGCATAAAGTGCTGGATCTGTAGTCAGGAAACCTGATTTCAAATCTAGTCTTAGATATTTATTAGATAATTATTATTAATTGCATGAATGAGAAAATCATTTAACCTTTGTTGAATTATTTTCCTCAACTGTAAAATGGAGATTATGATCCATCTACTTCCTAGGATTGTTGTTAATCAGATGAGATATTATTGTAAAGCACTTTGCATAGTACCTGGTACATGGCAAGTACTATGTAAATTTTAGCTGAAATAGTAACAATGGCTATCACTATCATCATTATTTTTAATAATAATACCTAGTCCTCAGATAAAATGGCTAAATTTATTGTTGCTATAGATGCGATCTAATTTAAGGAAGCAGAGGGTATCATATAAGTAACTATAGTACATATTTGTAAACTTTAAAATTTCACTAGTAGGGAAAAGCTCTTGTCCAAATACTTGTTTTAGTTTCTTATATAGCTTATCTATCAAGGGCTTCTTAAAGATATTTGATACAAATTTGTTTTTCAGTTGGTAGTTTCCTTTCTTATTCTAACTCCACTGATTGTGTTAGTACAAAACAGTTCTATCATCAAGTCAATCTATTTTAGCTTTTTAAAATTTTTGTATTATCAATTTTCAATTTTCTCTACATAATGTTTGTTGGAATTCTTCCTTCTTCAGAACCTTTTTCTTTCTTCTCCCTATGAGGTATAACTAGTGAGAGGAACAGATATTTATTTATTTTTCTTTTTACTTCCATTGCAAAAAGAGATCTTTTATATTTAGATTTGAAATTCTTTTGGAATTTCTTGTTTCACATTGGTTTATGCTTTTTTTAACTTGAAAAATTGCTTTTCAGTTTTGCCAACAATTTAAATAGGGAATCTTGGCCATGTAGCTTGCTTTGAGTCTATGAAACATTGAATTAAACTATTTCTGTTTCTACTTTAACTAGTTTGTTCTACTGTTCTATTTTTCCTATTTTTTAATAATCAGTACCAAATAATTTTGAAGACTATTGACTTTATAATAAACTTTGAGATCTATAAATGCTATTTCCCCTTCTTTTATATATTCTCCCATTATTTTTCTTTCTATTTTAGAACTTTTCATTTTTCAGAGACAGCCAGTGGATTGATTCACAGCTTTGAATCAGGAAAATTTGAATTAAAACCTAATTTGGATACTTACTAGTTATGTGATCCTGGAGAAATCATTTAAACTATTTTTGCATCAGTTTCTGCAAATGTAAAATGAGAATAAAAATTGCTTTTACCCCACCATGTTGGCAGTATCAAAGGAAATAATATCTGTGTTTTTTCAAAAAAGTATTTAACACATTATCTAGAATAAAGTAATTCAATGTATATGCTTATATATGTATACATATATAGATATACTTATTTCCTACCTCTCAAATGATTTTTGTTATTATTTTTATCTAGCTTTATGAAGTATCCTTTTAGTAGTTTGATTAGAATGACTAAATTAATAATTTATATTGAAATTTAATCATTTTTGTTATATTGATATGAACCAGAAATTATTCAATAATATTTCAAATTTCTTTCAATTATTTGACATAATTTCTTTGAAGACTATGTTTGTGGTTGTATCCACTTGTCATTCTGATAAGTGAACTATCTAGAATTTTATAGATTTTGTAGTAATTTTGAATGGAATTTTCTTTTCTGTTTCTTCTAATATTATTATTGTTATTTAAGAACTATGGAAAAATTTTTTTTTTATTCTGAGACTTGAAGTCATTGATTATTTTAACTTTACTTATTCTCTGGTACTTTCTAAGAGAGACTGTGTCATCAGTCAATGTAGATGGTTTTATCTACTCTTTGTCAATGTTCACTTCACTTTCTCTTGTTTCATAGATATTGTAAACATTCCTAGAACTATAACAAATTATAGAGAGAAATTAATTATTATCTCAATTCTAGCATATATTGGAGAATTAAATTGAACACTGAGAGGGTGACATGTCCAATGTCACAATAACAACAAGTGTTAGAATCATGAATTGTTGGTTCAAGACCAACTTTTATCCACTACATGATACAATGTTTAAAACAAGCATGATGTTTGTTTCTCATCTTTGACCTATATTGAAATTTCTTTCTTTCTTTCTCTCTTTCTTTCTCTCTTTCTTTCTCTCTTTCTTTCTCTCTGTCTCTCTCTCTCTGTCTCTCTGTCTCAATGTCTCTCTCTGTCTCTCTCTTTCTCTCTTTCCTTCTCTTTTGGTAAGGTGAGGTTAAGTGACTTGCCCAAGGTCACACAGCTAGGTAATTATTAAGTGTCTGAGAACAGATTTGAACTCAGGTCCTCCTAATTCCAAGGCTCTATCCACTCTGCCCCCTGGATGCCTCATCATATTGTTATTTCTTATTACCCTTCAGGCATTGCTACAAAATATTAATTTAGGATATCTGAGTTAATTTTTTTATCATTTAATTGTTTGAGATATTCTCACTTCTTTTTGAATTTTGAATTTGTTATTTCTTCTGTCTTTTAAGCCTGTCTTTTTTTCCCCTCCTGATTGTGGATTAGGCCTATATTTAGATTCTCTCTCTCTCTCTCTCTCTCTCTCTCTCTGATTTTTTATCTTTTTTTATTTTTTTCTCATGTTCCCAATTTTCCCCCTCCCTACATTTATTTCTTCCCTTCATTTTTCTCTTTATTTCTTCCAGTTACTGTATAGGTCTTCTTAAGGCTGCTCATGATCAGCCTTCTCCTATCTTCTAAGTGAAAAGTACAGAAACTGGCCCAATTCTCTATCAAGAATGAAAACTAAGAGAAAAATACTGGTCCCAGATTAGTTTCCATTGTCCATTCTTTTAGTCTTAGGATTTCTTCTTTTTCTTTTGAATACGTAGACAAAATAAGTGCCTGACAGCTAATGAAATACAAGTTTCTCAGCAACAGGGAATCCATTTTGTCTTATTTTGTTTTAGATTGTGTCTTGAGCAGTTAATTTAGTATACCTTGCACAAAATAGGTGCATAAGTAAATAAATGGGTTTTTTTTTTACTACTGATGGATGTGACTTCTGTTATCAGAGATGTCAAAATTGCCAGTAGAAATTACCAATCACCTCCTGAACCTGATTAAAATGTAATTGAGTAATATTAAACAAAACAAATAAAAAGGTAATGCAATAAAGATAATGTTATCTTGTGATTTTCTAAGTCAATATTGGCCGGTACAACTCTATTTCTATTTGACCCTAGATATATTTGCTACATGATTTTTTTCTGCCCTTGATTCATTTAAATTAGGAAAAATATGTAAGAAAAATATAATAAAATCTACCACTTTGTTAATCTTATCCACATTTTTTTAGATTTTTTTTCAAGGCAAATGGGGTTAAGTGGCTTGCCCATGGCCACACAGCTAGGTAATTATTAAGTGTCTGAGACCGGATTTGAACCTAGGTACTCCTGACTCCAAGGCCGGTGCTTTATCCACTACATCACCTAGCCGCTCTTCTTATTCACATATTAATTAATTTTAATTAAATGTAAAGTTTTAAGTAATATTCTATTTGTGGGACTACAGTACATTTGAATAAGTAAAGATCCTTTACTTCCTTAGGCTGCTTAAAATATTATGAAATACTCTTTTCATGGCCACTGATTGCTTTCACAAAGATTGAAAATTATATGGACAGGGGTCATTTACAACTTTTATTCTTAACATCACATGTCATGTAGTGTATCTTATGAATACATCCTGGGAGGGAAGAAAAAAAGAACAGAATAAGAAGATATTGAGTCAGTTTAAAAATATGGATATGGCTGACTCCTGTGTTTTTAATAAGAACTATTTTAGGTTTCTTACTATTCACAAAATTGCTGGTTCTACCAAACTTTCAATGATCAAAGCAATTTGTCTGTCACTTAGATATACAGACGATATGAGCATTTTGATACATAGTATTTGCTTTCATATATGATTTTAGATGTTTTCCTAATCTCATTCTTTCACAATGCTGTTTTGTAATTTCTCCAACAGTCTTCATTGAAAAGTGATTTTCTGGGTAGCTAGGAGGCTCAATGAATACAGCATTGGCCCTGGAGTCAGGAGTACCTGGGTTCAAATCCGGCCTCAGACAGTTAATAATTACCTAGCTGTGTGACCTTGGGCAAGCCACTTAACTCCATTGTCTTGTTAAAAAAAATTTTTAAAAAGTGATTTCCTTTTTATGAGGTTTCATAATATTGAATATATCAAACACTTGTGTGTTTATATATATATATGTGTGTGTGTGTGTATGTGTGTGTTTGTGTGTATATGTATACATATGTGTGTATCTTTGATTCATTTAAGGATTATTTATTGAATTGTCTTGAATTTTGTTCTATTTTAAATTTGGCATTAGAAAGATTTTATAATTTCTATAGAGGAAAATTTTGATCTGATAGTTCAAAGCTCTCCTCCTCCTTTTTCTCCTTCTTTCTAATTTACCTTAGTAATCTTTTACATTTGTCCTTTCATATACATTTTAAAGCAATGGAGTGACTTGGCAATTTGGACTTTACTCATAATTTTATGTATTTGTTTATTTAAGTTTTTGCTGATTACTAAATATAGAATCCAATTTTTCAAATATGTTTTAAAAACATAATGTGGGATAAATAGGTGTCACAGTGGATAGAGCATTGGCACTGGAGTTAGGAAGACCTGAGTTTAAATCTGACCTCAGACACTTAATAATTGTCTAACTGTGACTTTGGGCAAGTCACTTGACCCCATTGCCTTAAATTAAAAAAAAATTAAAACAATAATGCAATGTTTGTTTTACTTTTGCCTGAATAATTCTTAAAACTTTGAAATAGTTAATTAAAAACCATTTAAAATAAATTTAAGGGAAGGAGATACAGTAATCGTTGCAATGGATAAAAGGAGACATCATTTACATCTTTTTCTACATTTTATCATTCAGATAAAGGTCATTATGAACATGGTTATTGAATTCTTTTGAATTCTTTGAAAGCATTGAGAAGGTGCTATAAATAATGAGAAATAATTAGGGTCCTAATTGTCAGGAGAAACAACAATTTTTTGGGAGCAAGCTTCTTACCATTTCAATGTTAATTGGCTCTTTTTGGTTACTTATATTCTATGGAAAATGGGAAAAATTTATATTTGATAAATTATTTTGTGAAGCTTCAGCTGTTTAAAATAGTATGCAGAACTTTGCTGTAAGCATATGAGTCTTTTTAAAAACACTTTTATTTTTAATTTCCAATTACAGGCTAAGATAGTTTCAACATTCATTTTTGTAAAATTTTCTCCTTTACCCCCTTTCTTCCACTTTACTAAATAAAACAAAAAAAATCTGATAAAGGTCATACATTTACAAATTATGTTAATCTTATTCATGTTGTGAAAGAAGACTAGAACAAAAAAACTACAAGAAAGAAAAACTCCAAAAATAAATTTTAAAAAGTGAAAATAGGATGTTTATAGACTCCATAGTTCTTTTCTTAGTGTGGTTAGCATTTTCCATCATGTCTTTTAGAATTGTCTTTGATCAAGGGGTGGAGCCAAGATGGCAATAGGAGAAGACCCTCTCTTAGGTGCTCTCTCTTCAAATCTCATAAAATAAGGACTCTAACTAAATTTTCAAGAGACAAAACCCACAGATGGATCCGGTGAGGCAATTCTCCTACCCAATGTAACCTGGAAAATAGTGGAAAGGTTCCACTCCACAGGGTTGGAGGGGTGGCCTGCCAGAGTGAAAGAAATTCAGCCTCCTGGTGGCAGCCCCATGGCACCTGGGAGCTGCAACTCATGCAGGGGGCAGTTTCCTGACTTTCACCCCAGGAGCACCAGGCAAAACTTGGAAGATCAGTGGGATACCTCTGTCAGAGCAAGCATGTGAAACAAAGCCCTCAGGGCACTCAGCAAACAATGTGGTGCTGGCAGCCCAGATCCAGGAAAGGGATGCAGGTGGAGCTGGTAAATAGGATCTCCCAGGCAACTGAGACTTGAGTACTCAGCTTACCTAAGGGAGGGGAGTGCAGACAGAGAGACTTCTGAGATTTGTGCTCTGTCCCTGGAACAGAACTCTGGGGCTCTGACCACATTCAGATCCTGATCTAGGCCCTCATAGAACAGCAGCCCCCCCCCCCCCCACCTCAGCCTCATGGCAGAGGTGTACACTTGTGGACATTCACAGACCAGGAGGGAAGACAGAGCTTCACGCACAGAGATCCTTGTGGGGGGTGTCCTAATAATACTAAAAATCTCAGGAAGCACCCCAAGACAAGGCACAGGCTGGGGAAACGAGTAAACTGAGAAAAACGAGGAACACCATTGAGATATATATTGTCTATGATCCCAAGAAGGATCAAAATACTCAGTCAGAAGATGAGGAAGTACAATTTTCTGCATCTAAAGACTGCAAGAAAAATGGAAATTGGACTCAGGTTATGACAGAGCTCAAAAAAAGATTTTGAAAATCAAGTGAGGGAGATTGAAGAAAAATTGAGAAAAGAAATAAGAGAGATGCAGGAAAAATATGAAAAAGAATTCAGCAGCTTAGTCAAGGAGATCCAAAATAATGCTGAAGAAAATAACATGTAAAAAAAGAAGCATAGGTCAAATGGGTAAAACATTTCAAAAAGTTATTGAGGAGAAGAATCCTTTAAAAAGCAGAATTGACCAGATAGAAAAAAGATAAGAAAACTTTCTAAGGAAAACAAATCCTTCAGAAGTAGAATGGAACCAAAAGAAGCTGCTGACTTTAAGGGAAGTCAAGACACAATAATTTGAAATCAAAAGAATGAAAAATTAATAATAAAAAATGTGCTTGAGTCTTTGTTCCAACACCAAGACTCTGTCACGAGTGGGTCACATTTTTTATGATAAGTCCATGGTAAAAGTTACTTCCATATTTTTCCACTGTTGCCATTGCTGATTGCAACTCCTGCCTTTTGTATTTCTCCACTACCATGTACTATGTTTTTCTCTCTCCTTTCACTCTGACTCTGCTGTAGTGTAGCTGAGTGGAACAGCAGACAGATCTCTGGCACCATGGCCAAAAGGCCCTGAACCCCCATAACACCCCATAGGCCCAGCATCCACTTGGCCCAATGGTCCTGGACAGGCCATCCAATCCCAGCCCCTTGCAAGAAGTAAAAAAGAAAATGTGTTATATCTGACCAGTCTCCCCCCGTGGTCCAAACTCTCCTCCATTGCTCACATCACCCCCTTTCCCCCTGTCCCCCCCTCCTTCTTACTCCAGATGCCTGTACTGCACTGAGTATATATGCTGTTTTCTCTCCTAGCCACATCTGATGAGAGCAAAGATTCCCCCTTGCCTCCCCCCTTCCATATCATTGCAGTAGCTCATTGTAATAAAGAAAAATCTTATTATATGAAATATCTTGACCTATTCCCCCTCTCCTTTTTCTTTCTCCCATTACATTTCCCTATTTTCTGTTGACTCCATTTTACTCCATATTTTATCTTCGAATTCAGCTTTCTTCTGTGCTTCAACTATAAAAGCTCCCTCTACCTGATCTGTTAATTGAGAAGGTTCATATGAGTATTATCAGTGTCATTTTTCTATGCAGGAATACATGCGGTTCATCATCATTAAGTCCCTCATATGTTTCCCTTCTCCTCCAATCTCTATGCTTCCCCTGAGTCCTGTATCTGAAGATCAAACCTTCTGTTCATCTCTGGCCATTCTAACAGGAACATTTGAAATTCCCCTGGTTCATTGAAAGTCCATCTTTTTCCCCTGGAAAAGGACATTCATTTTTGCTGAGTAGTTGATTCTCAGTTTCATTCTAAGCTCTTTTGCCTTCTGGTATATTGTTTTCCAAGCCCTATGAGCTTCCAATATAGCTGCTGCTAAGTCCTGTGTGATCCTGACTGCAGCTCCATGATATCTGAACTGTGTACTTCTGGCTGCTTGCAATATTTTCTCTTTGACTTGGGAGTTCTGGAACTTGGCTATAATATTCCTAGGGGTTGGTTTTTTGGGATCTTTTTATCGGGGGGATGGGTGGATTCTTTCCATTTCTATTTTGCCCTCTGCTTCTAGAATATCAGGGCAGTTTTCCTGTAGTAATTCTTTGAAAATGATGTCAAGACTCTTCCTGATCATGACTTTCAGGTATTCCAATAATTTTTAAATTATCTTTCCTAAGTCTGTTTTCCATATCAGTTGTTTTTTCAATAAAATATCTCACATTTTCTTCTAATTTTTCATTTTTTTGGTTTTGAAGTATTGATTCCAGATTTCTGGTAAATTCATCAATCTCCCTGAATTCTATTCTTTGTCTGAAGGATTTGTTTTCCTCAGAGAGTTTTCTTAACTCTTTTTCCATCTGGCCAATTTTTGCTTTTGAAAACATTCTTCTCCTCAATAACTTTTTGAACTGTTTTATCCATTTGACCTAAGCTGGTTTTTAGCATGCTATTTTCTTCAGCATTTTTTTGGATTTCCTTGACTAGGCTGCTGACTTCATTTTCATGTTTTTCCTGCATCTCTCTCCTTTCTTTTCCCAGTTTTTCTTCTAACTTCCTCATTTGATTTTCAAAGTCTTTTTTGAGCTCTGCCATAGCCTGAGCCCAATTTCTATTTCTCTTCGAGTCTTTAGATGTAGGAGCTTGGGCTTTCTCCTCTTCAGACTGAGTGTTTTGATCCTTCTTGGGATCATAGGTAATGTATTTCTCAATGGTGTTTCTCTTGTTTCTCTGCTTGCTCATTTTCCCATCCTTAGCCTGTTTTGGGGGGTGCTTCCTGAGCTTTTGGGACACTCCCACAAGGGTACCAGTGTGTGAGGCTCTGTCCTCCCTCCTGGTCTGTGAATGACTACAAGCTCCACCCCCTCTGCCATGGGGCTCAAGTGTGGGGTGACCCTGCTATTCTACTGGGGGGCCTGGACTGTGATTAGGATCTGAATGTGGTCAGAGCCCCAGAGTCCTGTTCCAGGGGCAGAGGACAGAGCTCTGCATTCTCTCTCTTCACTCCCCTCCCTAGGTTTAATGGGCTCATGCCCTGGGGGCTCCTGCTTATGGGTTCTGCCTGATTCTGTTTCCTAGATCTAGAATGCAGTGGCCATGCTGCTCTCTGTGTGCTCTGAGGGCTGGGCTTCATATGCTCGCTCTGGCAGAGGTACGCCGGCTGTTCACCCAATTTGTGTCCAGTGCTCCCTGGAGCATAGATCGGGAAAGTGTTCCCGCTGCTGTGAGCTGCAGCTCCCAGTGCCCTGGGGCTTCTTCCAGGAGGCTGAAGTTCTTTTGCTCTGGCAGGCCACCCCTCTGGCTGGCCACCCCTCCGACCCTGGGGAGCAGAGCCTTTCTGCTCTTTTCCAGGTTACCTTGAGTAGGAGAACTGCCTCATTGTGTCCCTCTGTGGGTTCTGTCTCTCGAAAGTTTAGTTAGAGTCCTTAATTTCAAAGATTTATGAGAGAGAACCTAGGACACGATCCACACTTGTCACCATCTTCAGAATGAAAAATTAGACAAAAATGTGAAACATCTCATTGTAAAAAGAACTGATCTGGAAAACAGATTCAGCAACGATAATTTAAAAAATATTGGGATACCTGAAAATCATGATCAGGAAAAGGACCTTAATCTCATTTTTAAAGAAAGTTCTCTTGGTACTGCTCACTTCTTTCAGCATCAGGTCATGCAATTATACCCAAAGGGTTTTCAGCTTTTCCCACCATTCATCCTTTCATGGCTTCTTTCAGAACAACAGTATTCCATAACATTCCCCAAATCATGGGAATTCCCTCAATTCCTAATTCTTTGCCACTACAAAAAGAACTGATTTAAATACTTTTATATGTATGGATCTTTCCCACTTTTTTATAATCTCATTGGAATATAGACCTAGATGTTATATTTTTGGATCAAAGTGTGTGTGCAATTTTATTGCCCTTTGGGCATATTGAAAATTGTTCTACAAAACACATCAATCCACATGCATTAGTGTCCCAGTTTTCCCATATCCCCTCAAACACTGATCACTTTCCACTGATCTACCACTCTATTTCTTAACCAATATCAGACAACGTTAATGACTTCTGTTATATAATATAATTTTAGATCTGGTATGGCTAGGCCACCTTTCATTGTTGTTTTTTATTAATTCCCTTTATATTCTCCATGTTAATATCCTCCATCTCCATAGATCTGACAGATAGATGGGAAAAATTTATTACCAAATGAAAGAAAGAGAACATTATGAATTGCAAAATGCATTATTTTGATTACAATAAATGGAAGTTTTTTGCATGAAAAACTCAATACACCCAAGATTAGAAAAAAAGAGAAAGTTGAAAAACTGCATTCAGATTTAGAGAACTGAATTAAATTGCTATTCCCAATTGATAAATGGTCACATGATATGAACAGGCAGTTTTCTGTTGAAGAAATAATAGCCTAGGAGCGGTTAGGTGTTGCAGCAGGGTGGCTAGGTGGTGCAGCAGATAAAGCCCTGGCCCTGGTGTCAGGAGTACCTGGGTTCAAATCCAGTCTCAGAAACTTAATTACCTAGCTGTGTGGCCTTGGGCAAGCCACTTAACCCCATTTGCCTTGCAAAAAATAAACCTAAAAAAAGAAATAATAGCCTGATGAAGATTTCTGATGAAGAAATAATTGTAATATTAATTGGAGAAATGCAAATTAAAACAACTGTGACGAACTACCTCACACCACTCAGATTGGCTAATGTGATAATAGAAAATGATAAATGTTGGAGGAGGATGTGGTGAAACTGGGACACTAAGGCATTGAGGCATTGTCGGTAGAGTTGTTAACTGACCCATTCTGGAGAACAATTTGAGACTATAACAAAAAAGATTATAAAATTCCACATACTCTTTTAGCCAGTTATACCACTACTAAATCTGTATTCCAATCCAATCATAACAAAGAAGAAAGGACCTATATGTAAAAACTTTAGAGCATCTCTTTATGTGTTGACATGGAACTGGAAACCCAGCGAATGATAATCAATTGGGGAAGGACTCAAATACTATTGTTTTATAAGAAATCATGAGCAAGTGGATTTCAGAAATCCCAGGATATACTTATATGAACTGATCGTGAGTAAAGTGAGGAGAACCAGGTGAACACTGAATACAGTAATAGCAACATTTTGTGATGATCAACTAAAATAGATTCAGTTCATTTCAGTAATGCAGTAATCAAAGACAATCCTTTTATATAATATTTATTTTCATTTTTTGTACAAATGTTTTTTCATACATTACTAAAATATTCTTGTTTAAGAGTAAACATAATACCCATCCCCCAAAATATAGATTCTCATGAACAATAAAGTTTGAAAAATAATAATAATAATAATAATAATAATAATAAGAATAAGAAGAAGAAGAAGAAGAAGAAGAAGAAGAAGAAGAAAAAGAAAGAAAGAAAGAAGGATAACAATGGCAGCTAGGTGGCACAGTGGACAGAGCACTAGCCCTGGAGCCTGGAGCACCTGGGCTCAAATCTGGCCTCAGACACCCAACAACCACCCAGCTGTGTGGCCCTGGGCAAGACACCCAGCCACATTTTCCCTGCAACACCGCCTAATAATAATGATAATGATAATAATAATAATGATAATGATAATAATAATAATAATAATAATAATAATAATAATAATGAAAATGTGCTTCAGACTGTGTTCCAACACCACCAGCTCTGTTGTGGGTGAATAACATTCTTTATAAGTCCATCACAAAAGCTACTTCCATATTTTCCCATTGTTGCCATTGCCAATCACAATTCCCTCCATTCGTACTTCTCCACTACCACATACTATATTTTCTCTCTCCTTTCACTCTGTTCCTCTTCTTTAATATGCTGTAGGGTAGCTGAGTGGCACAGCAGACTGATGACTCACCCTGGGGCCAAGAGGCCCTGAGCCCACATACCACCCCTAAGGACAACCAACCACCTGGCCCCATGGTCCCATCCAATCCCAGCCCCTTGCAAGAAGTAAAAAAGAAAATTTGTTATATCTGACCATTCTCCCCCACGGTCCACCCTCTCCTCCATCACTCACATCTCCCCCTTCCCCTTGTCCCCCTTCTGTCCTTCTTACTCTAGATGTCTATACCCCATTGAGTATATATATATATATATATATATATATATATATATATATATATACACATATACACATATACGCTCTTCCCACTACTAGCCACCTCTGATGAGAGCAAGGGTTCCCTCATTCCACCTTGCCTTCCCCCTTCCATATCATTACAATAAAAAAATCTTATTATGTGAAATATCTTAGCCTATTCCACCTCTCCTTTCTCTTACTCCAATTACATTTCCATTTTAGCCAATGACTCCATTTTTACAATAATTATATCTTCAAATTCAGCTTTCTCTTGTGCTTCATCTATAAAAAACTCCTTCCTGCTCTATTAAATGAGAAGTTTCTCATAAGTATCATCAGTATCATTTTTCTGTGCAGGAATACATGTAGCTCATCATCATTAAGTCCCTCATATTTTACCCTTCTTCACTTTCTATGCTTCACCTGAGTCCTGTATTTGAAGATCAAAACTTTCTGTTAAGCTCTGGCCATTTTAACAGGAACATTTGAAATTCCTCCGTTTCATTGAAAGTTCATCTTTTTCCCTGGAAGAGGATGTACAGTTTTGCTGGGTAGTTGATTCTCTGTGGCATTCCGAGCTCTTTTGCCTTCTGGAATATGATATTCCAAGCCCTATGAGCCTTTAATGTAGTTGCTGCTAAGTCCTGTGTGATCCTGACTGCAGTTCCATGATATTTGAATTGTGTCCTAGATGCTTGAATTTTTCTCTTTGACTTGGGAGTTCTGGAACTTGGCTATAATATTCCTAGGGGTTGTTTTTTTGATCTCTTTCCGGATTAGATCAGTAGATTCTATCAATTTCTATTTTGTCCTCTGCTTCTAGGATATTGGGGCAATTTTCCTGTAGGGTATACAGTGGTAACATCAAAGTGGTCCTGATGCATGGAAAGCCCACCCAGACTAGATCAGACCCTATAGAAACAGCATTAAAAATAGAGAGTCCCAGATGTGATGGCCTATTATTTTTGAAAGTAATTTAAA
Source organism: Macrotis lagotis (assembly GCF_037893015.1). Classification (NCBI taxonomy): domain Eukaryota; kingdom Metazoa; phylum Chordata; class Mammalia; order Peramelemorphia; family Peramelidae; genus Macrotis; species Macrotis lagotis. The sequence continues at coordinate 116,423,474 of NC_133666.1, forward strand.
ACCTCAGATCAGATCCTATTGCCTTGCATTTTACAACATTCAAACCTCAGAATAGAGAACTGCATTTGGTCAACAATTGATTGTTCTCTGGTGCCACCATGAAAAACTGGGATGGGTTTAATCTAACTTCCAGTCCCAGAATATAAAGTCAATCCTTTTCACTGTTCATGAGACTGTGATCTAAGATGAAATGAAGTTGCCTAGATAAACCAATATGATTTCTTCCTTGAGGAAATGTACAGAAGGTGGATAAGTTCCTTCTATATAGATGATACTCTTTTCTTCCCATCTCATTAGTTCCTGGAGAAAGTTCCAGCAGAGAATAATCTTCTTTGAAGATATTAGGTATGTACTCAGAAAAGATAAATCTTTCAAGATTCTAGGACTAATTTAAGCTGCCTAATGAGTTGATTGATGCGTTCACTTCGGTAGCCAGGTTTGCCCATTTCCTTGAGAAAGCCCACTCTATTCTTGGCATTCATGGACAGTGGAAAAGGACAAAGGAGCCTCGAGACCTGAGAGAAATGCTCTCCACCACTGAGCAGATTTCATTAACAATATCTTCCAGACAAATGATACCAAATTTCCCTAGACACTCCTCAGAGTGTTATTTGTTAGGTATACTTTCTTATTATTTATCCTGGCTTATTCTCATTTCAGAAAGAGTTCATGGACAGATTTTAGGTTAGGATATCCCCAAACTACATAAGGCTCTATAATTAGAAGTTTCTTTAAGGAAACTGGGGTCATGTTAACAAAGACACCACTATACATTTTCTTCAAAGTTCCTCTACTGTATTTGTCACCTGAGTCCTCGCTCTATTAATCCTCTCCATATGGACCACAAAGGCTATTCTATGTGTATTCTTTAGCACATAGCATCCAGGCTTCAAATCCTGATGTTTGACATGAGCTACATCACAGATGATCAGATGAGATTTATGAACAAATGATTCCAGCAACCTGAATTTGAGCTGACTCCCTTTCTTTTGCTTCCTCTTTTCCAAAAGTGCCTGCTTAGCCTGAATGGCTTTGAGTGCTTGATAAGTTTTCCTCCTCTTCAGAAGATTCTCTGGAACCAAAGGAATCTTTTTTTTGGGTTCAAGCTCTACCATCTTTCCTGCCTTACTAGTGCTTTTAAATAGAGATGACTTATTTTAAGGAAAACTTCATTTACTTCTATGCTCTCTAATGTTTTTAATAGGAATGGATGCTGTATTTTGTCAAAAAAAAAAAAAAAACTTCTCCAGCATCCAATTAGATAATCATGTGATTTCTATTAGTTTTGTAACTGATATGATCAGATACAATTTTCATAATATTGAGTGACCCATGTATTCTGGGTATAAATTCTACCTGTTAATAGTGTAATGTTCTGTTGACAAATCACTGTAATCTATTTGCTAACATTTTAATTTTGCATTATTATTAGTTAGGAAAATTGACCTATAATTTTCTTTTTCCTGTTTTATGTATCAGCATCATTTTTGAGTCAGTAAATCCCTTCCTTGTCTATTTTTCCAAATATAGAATTGGAAAGAATTGTTCTTTATATGTTTGATGGAATTCACTTGTGAATCCATTTAGTCCTGAAAAAAAACATTGATGGTTTATCAACATTCTTTTTCTGAAATGTAGTTATATAAGTACTTCATTTTCTCTTCTGTTAATCTGTTAATTTTTATTTTTAGTATATATTCATATATTTCATTTAGTATGTAAGATTTATTGTCATGTAGTTGGGCAAAATAGGTCAAAATTATTGCTTTAATTTCCCCTTCATTAGTTGTAAATTGAACCTTTTCATTTCTGATACTGATAATCTGGTTTTCTTCTTTTAAAAAAAAAATCAAATTAGCCAAAGGATTAATCAATTTCATTGGTTTATTTATGTAACAACTTTTATTTTAATTTATTAGTGCAATAGCTTTCTTTCAATTTCATTAATTTCTCCATTAACTTTTAGAAATTTCAATTTGATATTTAATTGGAAGTTTTAATTTTATTTTTTCTAGCTTTTTAAATTGCATGCCCAATTCATTGAACTCCTCTTTCTTTGTTTTGTTTATGTAAGCATTTCAAGATGTAAAATTCCCCCTGCTTTGACTGCATCTCATAGTTTTGGTATTTTGTATCATTATTTACATTGTCTCAAATGAAATTATTAATTGTTTCTTTTCTTTGATTTTTTTTGTTTGACGCATTTAATCTTTATGAATTAGACTATTTAGTTTCTAATTAACTTTTAGTCAATTTTTTGTGACCCCTTAATTACATATATTTTTATATCGTAATCTTAAAATGACGCATTTAGTATTCCACCTTCCTTGCATTTGATTGTGAGGTTTCTATGCCCTAATACATGGTCAACTTTTGAGCAGATCTCATGTACCGCTGAGGGAAAAGTAAATTTCTTTATATCCCCATTCAGGTTTCTCCAGATGTCTATCATATTTAACTTTTCTCAAATTCTATTTGCCTCCTTAATGTCTTCCTTATTCATGGTATCTTTTAGCAAGATGTGGTTTCCATCCTTTTCCCTTTTAATTAAATCTATTTTTAATTCTGCATTGTCTTAGATCAGGATTGCTACCTTTCCTTTTTTTTCCAACCCTTAATCTGCATGCATCTCTCTGTTTCATATATGTTTCTTATAAACAACATATTTCAGGACTCTGGTTTTTAATCCTCTGTGCTATCTGATTTCATATTATGGTAGAGTTCATCCCATTGACATTCACTGTTATTATTACTTACTCTGTATTTCCCTCCATTCTTTTTTTATATCCCTCCTCACTGATGTTTAGCTTCTGACCACTGACTCCCTCAATATGCATCGCTTTTTTCACCCTTTTTCATCTACTACTTATCCTCTCCTCTGATTTCTCTTCTATCATTCTCACTTCCCTTTTCTTTCTCCCCCACCCCCAAACATTTCCCTGTAGGTTAAGATAAAATCCAAGTTTGGGTGTATGTTTTTCCCTCTCTGAGTCAAATTCAATGAGAGCAACTTTAAACAATGCCTGCCTCTCCCTTTCTTCCCTCTATTGTAATTTATCCTTTACACCTCTGCATAGGATATAATTTATCTCATTCTGCCACTTCATTTCATCTTCTTTCAGTAAAATTCTTTTTTTCATTTCTTAATTTTTTTATTTTTTATTTTTATTTTTAGGTTTTTGCAATAGGGTTAAGTGGTTTGCCCAAGGCCACATGGCTAGGTAATTATTAAGTGTCTGAGACTGGATTTGAACCCAGCTACTCCTGACTCCAGGGCCGGTGCTTTATCCAGTGCATCACCTAGCTTCCCCTCTTAATTTTTTTATATCATCACTTCAAAATAAACATATTCACACCTTCTCTTTATCTTTATATCTTTTAACTGCCCTTACTGAGATAAAGTTAAGTCACAAATATTACCTTTAGAGAGGTAAACAGTGTAATATTTTTGAATGATTTTTTCCCTATTTACCTTTTTATGTATCTTTTGAGTCTTGAATTTGATGATTGAATTTTCTATTCAGCTTTGATTTTTTTCCATTAGGAAAGTTTGAAAATTCCTGATATTGATTCTTTGAAGTTCATCTCTTCTCCAAAAGAATATGTTCAGTTTTGCTGCTTAGTTTATTCTTGGTTATAATCCAGTCTCCTCCTTCATAGATATATGCCAGATTCTCCAATATTTCAATGTTAAAACTGCTAAATCCTGTATATTCCTGACAGTGGGCATGTTGTTATTTTTATTGTTTGTTTCTAGCTTTTTACAATTTTTCTTTTTGACCTGATGATTCTGGAAATTGGATACAATATTCCTTGTTTTGCATTTTCATTTTGGTATCTCTTTTAGGAAGTATTTGGTGTATTCTTTCTCTCTGAATTTGCCCTCTGATTCTTGGCTATTAGTGCAGTTTCCCTTGATAATTTCTTGAAAAATATTGTCCAATCTCTTTTTTTTGATCACGGCTTTCAGGTAACCCCAAAAGTCTTAAGTTATCTCTCTTGGATCTATATTCTAAGTCAGTTGTTTTTTCAATGAAGTGTTTTCTATTTTCTATTTTTTATTTTTTAAAATTTATTTTTACTGATTTTTTTTCAAGACTTGCCTAAAGTCACTCACCTAGGTAATTATTAAGTGTCTGAATCCAGATTTGAACTCAGGTCCTCCTGACTCCAGGGCTGGTGCTCTATTCACTGTGCTGCCTAGCTACCCCATTTTGACTGATTCTTTTTTTTTGCAAGGCAATGGGTTGACTGATTCTTGTCATTAATTTATAATTGCCTAATTTTAATTTTTAAGGATTTATTTTCTTCAGTTAGCTTTTCTATCTCCTCTTCCATTTGGTCAACTAATTTTTTAAGGAGTTATTTTCTTCATTGTCTTTTTTTCCCTTTTGTCCAATTCTATTTGTGCTTCTTTCCCCAATTTTTCATAAGTCTCCTGCATAACTCTAATTTCTGTTCCCAAATATTATTCTACCTCTCCTACTTGACATTTAAGATCATTTTGGAGCTCTTTCAAGAGGACTCTTTAGGCTTCAGACTAACTCATATTCCTTTTGAGGCTTTATATGTAGGTATTTTGTCATATTTTCTTTTCTAAAATGATGTTTTGATCTTCCATGTCACCATAGTAGCTTCCCCCCCATTTTTTCATTTTAAGCTCTGTTCAAGTAAGTGTCAGTGGGGCAGAGTCCCTAGCTGCTTGTGCTGGGGACCAGAGCCTTCTTATGGAATTTCTAGACTAGGGCTGCAGGTGCTAGTGACTTGCCCACTGTCTTGAGCTTGCTGTGCCAACATCTAAGGGATCTCAATATGCCTTTTGTACTGAGACCAAAACCCTCACACTTGACCTACTGCACTATTGAGTTGGGACCCAGAGACCTCTCTTGCCATCTGTACTGCTGTTAAGAGCTTTGCCTTGGCTTTCCTGTATCCAGCTTGCACGGAGGTGTATTCACTCTCCACCTTAGAGAGACAAAGCATTCATGAATTCATTTGAAGATATTTTAAAATTGGAAAATAATTTCACTCTGTTTCTTTGTGGGGATCTGTCATTCTAGAACCCATTTAGAACTTTGATTTAATGTTGTTTTTGAGGGAAACTGGAAGAGCTCAGGTGACTTCCTGGTTCCTCTGACATTATGGCTCTACTACCCTTCTTCCCCCAGACTCCTTTCTATAAGTATGAAATTTATTAAGCCAGGTTTTAATGATACATTATTAACATTTCAAGGTCACTTTTAGTCTTTCTAGTTACTAATTAGGACAGTGATATTTTCTTACTAGTGTTCTCTCTCAATTCAAAATATGTACTGTCCTGCTACATTTTGTATTTCATACTTCTTCCTATCCTCATCATAATGCAAACCTTTTGAGGGCACCTCACTTTTGTCCTTACATTTCAGAAATACCCTGGTACCTTAGCTATTTTTTTTTATCCTTTAATGTTTTAATGACATTTTTAGGGTTATTTTTTGCAAGGCAAATGGGGTTAAATGGCTTGCCCAAAGTCACACAGCTAGGTAATTATTAAGTGTCTGAGGCCAAATATGAACTCAGGTTCTCCTGCCTCCAGGGCCAGTGCTCTATCTACTGTACTACCTAGCTGCCCCTTAATGATTCTTTTTGACCTCATTTGGGGTTTTCTGGGCAATGATCCTAAAGCTGTTTTCCCTTTCCTTCTCTAGTCCATTTTACAGATGAGAAAACTGAGGCAAATACTGTTAAGTTACTCTGGGTCACAAAACTAATAAGAGTCATGGCTAGATTTGATTCATGAAGACTATTCCCTGACTCCATATTTAGAACTTTATCTACTATGCCACCTAGCTGCCCTTCTTGATTATGACAGGTTCTCAATTAAATGATTGTCAAAATGAACTAAATTTTTACTCTCTGAACTAGTAGAGAATCAGAATTAACTCTAACTTTTCCAGTACTTGTTTGACTCTTTGAATTGTATCATCTGGGCTATATTCACTGAGATTTGGGATTTACCAAGGTATTTCATGGACATCATCATTGTTTTGCAGCAAGGTTGTGTTTTCCTTACAATCTGAAGTCCTACCACTTTCCTAAACAACTGCTTTGAGGACTTCTGAGGAGATAGATGATATAGATAGATAGATATAGATATAGATATAGATATAGATGATATAGATACATATTAGATAGATATAGATGATAGATATAGATATAGATATTGAAAGCCATTCTTTATTTCCTTTTCTGTCAATGTATCTTCCTTCTTTTGAACTCTGGATTTGTATTTAATATGAACCTTTCATCTTACTCTGTATTCTCAAAAGAAAAATTTTTAGGTACTAAATCATTTTGACTATTCTATCATGACCAAATGACTGCAAAGGATATATGAAAAGAAGACATTACCTGAATTTAAAGAAAGATCTGATGATGAAAATAAATATACATCCATACATACATTTATGTCCAGGATTGGAGGGGAGGCGAAGAAAGCAATTTATATGATAACTTTATATTTTTGAAAAGAAATAATGAATTGTACATAACAGCTTTGCAACCTCATGTGCAATCACCTTTTTTCTACTATGTTTGGAAATTCTTATATTACTGCATATTTAAAAATAAAATAATTTTTTAATAAAAGAAAATATAGTAGTCTAAAAGGGAAAAAACACTAAACCATAGACCATAAAATTAGAGCTGGAAAACATTTGCAATTATTTGGTCTTGTGCCATTTTTTACTGATACTTCTACTGAGGTTGTGATGGATAAAGCTAAATATATATATATATATATATATATATATATATATATATAAAGATAATTATGATAGTTATATTTTCTTGATATATTATTACTATGAAAGATGATATTTCCAAAAGAACTACCATCCTGAAGACACTTTCTGGATGACTTTAGCCTGACATCTCAAATTGGATTGATTCATGGATATCACGCAATTTGAAGGAGATAACATTTGAGGTTGGGAGAAGGAAAAAGTCATCTAATGTTGCAATGTAACCATCAATGAAGAAACTAGTTGAAATTATTTGTATCTTCAAAAAAATATTACAGTACAAAAATAATAAAATATTAGAATACAAAGTAACAAAATCCATAATAAATTTTAAAAAATCATCAACATTCCTGTATAGAACAGGAAAAAAAAGGAAATAAAAGAAATTCCAATAAAAATAATTGCAAAATGAATAAATATATATGGGAGTTTACTCATTAATGTGTACACATGCAGACACATAACATAAAATATCAGCAAAGTGTTCTTTGCAGAAATAAAAGGAAGTCAACTAAGAAATATGCCTTGACAATGCTGCCTAATTTACTTTACAGTAGTGATCAAATTCCTGAGGGAATATTTTGTAGAACTAGACAAAAATAAATATTAATTGGTATGAGAAAAAAATCTTTGAATTACCAAACCTCAAAGGATATAGTTAAGTAGCAATCATCTGAAATTTTTGATAGTAGTTTAAATAAATACAACAAAGCAGAAGAGTGGAAATGTTTGATAAGTATTGTTAATTGATAAACAAATATTAAAACAGTAATTGAGTTTATGATGCTAGAAATATAAATTACTGTGAAAAGATTTCTTTCTGATAAAAGAAATGAGGAAAAGGAAAATAGTGAATTTTGTTTTTAAATTTGAAACTTGTTTAAATTTGTTTTAGCTAAATGACTTATATCATATCTTCTAATCATCTCAAAATGAATGTCACCTGAATATATGAAGTCAAAGAAAGATTTCAAATAATCAAATATAATATTTCATAGAAATAAACATAAGCATATACAAAAAAGGCTTTTTTGTCCTCCTTCATGTCAAGGTTTGCCAGCATATGAGGAAAACTGCAAGATGAATATAGGAATAATGGAATCATAGAATCTCAGAGTAGAAAGGAATCTTAGAAACCACCTTGTTAAACCAATACCTGATCTAGAATTCCCTTTATATCAAACTTGGGAACAATGGATGGATCTTACAGTAAGGAGGATGGGAGTTCAACCAGTCTTATACACATAAGACATTAGCTCTGGAGTAGACTTATGATATAACATAGCACCCCTTCACTCAAATCCAATTCATGTACTTGCCATGGTATCACCATTCTGATGTCAGAGTCTTCTTTGAGAATACCTCTACAGAATGGGTATCTCTCTTCATCCCATGCATTCCATTAGATTATTCTAATTGTTAGGAAGATATACTTGACACCAATCTAATTCAATTGTTGTTCAATTGTTTTTCATTCACGTCTGACTCCTCATGACCTCATTTGGCATTTTGTTGACAAAGATTCTGTTAAGTGGTTTGCTATTTTCCTCAGCTCATCCAGGGGCAAACAGGGTTAAATGACTTGCCCAGTGTCACATTGCCAGTAAGTGTCTGAAGGCAGATTTGAAGTCATAAAGATGAGTCTTCTTGACACCAGGTCTCTATCCACTGTGTCGCCTAGCTGCCCCAATATAAAAATCTAAATATGATTATCTTCATTGTTCCTACTCTGACTTTTGGAGCCAAGAACATCTTTTACCTTCTTTCTACATAGCATCCTTAAAATCTAGAATTAAATTGATTGGGAAGGACCTTTCCAATCAGCCCATTTTTCTACTTTCAAGAGTTCCATTGAAACTGTTTGAAAATCATCACTGAACCACTCTATTTTTTTTACTTATTTCTATGCCTATATAGGCTCATTGCCATGCTAAATATTTTCCTACATCTTGCTGTATGCATATGAGTTTGTCCCCTTCATTGAGGCTGAGGCAAACATTAGTTGCCATAACACCCCATGTCAGAATCTGGATAATTACTGTGGGTGTCAGATGTTACACTACCTTTATGTGACTTGATTCCTTACAAAAGAAACCATTTTAATGGAGGAAAAGAATGCTGCTTGCAGGGTGGATAATTCGAATTTAGCCATTGTTTTTCTGATATGGCACAACTGTAAAATCTCTCATTTAAGATTGGGAAGATTAGCAAAAAGTTATTCTAAAAGAGAATTCAGGCACTCAGCATGATTTTTTCACATCTCATAATGCTGTGGTACTTGGTCATAGATTTTTTCCTGTATAGCATGGAAAAGAAAGGAACTCAAGTGGTGGTGAAGTATTCTTGAACTTGTATTTGAATTGCCTTTGTCACTTGTCAGAACTTGACAGCTCTGTACAAGCACTCTGAGTAATGCAGATGTTCCAAGGCACCCAATGTGGCCATTTGGCATGCATAAAGGACCTGGGCATGGAGAAAAGAGAGTCCTTATCCAGTTATTCTGCATTACAAATTAGGAAGGATAGAAAATTCAGGGAAATCAAGCCTCCAGATTCTCCTCTCCTCATTTAATCTGCCTCCCCTGAATTCTTAACAAAGATGTAGCTTCAACAAAGGTATTCAACCTATAAAGCTTCAGAAGATTCTGAAAATGAAAGTGCCTGCTGGATCTGATTTTTTAAAATTCCAATTTAGTACAATGCTGAAATCTATGATTCACTTGGATTTTTATCTGTGGAATTTGATAAAGGTCAGGTTATGTTCATCGAAACATTCTGGAGAAGCTCCATTTTACAACAGTAATTAAGTCTAATCAGTGAGATCTCAACTTTGCCACTTACTACTCATAGGACATTAGTTTTGGATTAGATGATCTATGAAGAAGATATTCAAATACTTCAGGAAACTGTACTTTTATTGACATGTGTATGACTTTGATAATGTAATCTCTTCATACGTTATTAGACGATCTTTACGAAATGCCTTGTGGTCAAGTATGTATCTCCTGTTGACCAACATATCCACTTCCATCACTAGGGGTGAATGAATGTCATGATTAAATTAGAAAACTGAAGGTTACCTCCATGTTGGAATGAGGAATTAAAATAGTCAATTTGGTTAAGGGATATATATGGAACATAAATATGTGTCAATCTATATGGAAGTACTTTGTGACAGAAAAAATGGGAGTTTACATCATAAAACAAAAAAATTCAACATCTTTATGTCAGGGGGCAGTCTAGTGAAGCCTATGATCCCTTTTCAGAATAACATTTTAGACAGGTGTAAGATGCAGGAGATTTACAGGGGAAAACAAATATAATAAATTATAATTACCAAAATATATTTTTAAATGAGTTTATGGATCCCAAGTTAAGCACACGTGCTCAAAAGAATAAAGTATAAAGCAAAAATATGCCATGTATATGTAACATACAACTAACTTTTAGAGTTATATATTTTTGTTAAACACATAAAACATAAAAAATTGCTTGTCATTTAAATGTTAGTTTCAATCCATAAAATATCATAATACTTTTTTATAAGTTAGCATTCCTTTCTCTAAGTTACTATCACAGTTCATTGTTCATTTATTCCTGTTGACTTTTATGGTTCTCATTTGGGTTATGCATTATTTCAGAAGTATCTCCCTATATTTCTTTGTGTTCTTCATACTTATTCATTTAAGTCTTTCTATAGCTTTTCTCTATGTTAGTGCAACACAATTTTTTCACCATTTCCCAATTTAAGTTGCTTTCCATGCTGTTGAACACATGACTGTGTTCTGAAAATCTTTGAACAAGTGACTCATTTCCATGGGAACATTGTACATAGTAACAGAAGCATTGTGTGATGACAATTAACTATGATAAACAGCAAATGCAGTGATTTTTCAGCAATACAGTAATCAAAGATACTTCTAAAAGACTTGTGATGAAAAATGCCACACACAACTAATGATAGAATGGAGTCTTCAATGCAAATCAAATGCATATTATTTTCACTTTTTAAATTTCTTTTTCTTTTGAGATTTTCCCTTTTGTTCTGAGTCTTCTTTCACAACATGACTAATGCAGAAATATGTTTTTACCTGATTTTAAGTGAAGTACCTTTAAAACTTCATTACAACTCTTTAATGACCAATGAATTGTACTTTGATATTTCTAAGAGCCATGATTTCATGTATGTTGATAAGTTTTCTAGTAATTAAGAAAACAAATTACCAAGCATTAGTAAATAGGTTCCATGAATTATTTTGACCAAAAAAGTTCAAATTTTGGCCATCTGGTGGTGATAAGTTTTTTTTTCCTTTAACTTTTTAAAAAACAATTTTATTTATTTATTTTTCCAAAAACATGCAACAATAGTTTTTGCCAATCATTTCTTTGGCAAGGTTTTGAGTTTTACATTTTTCTCCTTCCCTTCCTTCCTTCCTTCCCTCCTGCCCTGACATAAAGCAATCTAATATAGATTATACATATGTATATGCTAAACATAGATTTTGAAAGAATTAAATCCAAATGGAAGAAAAAAAAATAGAGAGAAAAAAATCCCCTAACATAATACATAAGGCAACTTCTAAAAGTTGAAGATAGCTAACTTTGGTCTTCATTCAAACTCTACAATTCCTCCCCTGGGTTTAGATGGTATTATCACAAGTCTTTTAGAATTGTCTTTGATTATTCTACTGCTGAAATGAGCAAGTCCATTATACAATGTTGCTGTGTGTATAATGTTCTTTTTGTTCTGCTCATTTCACTCAGCATCCACATTTGTAAGTCCTTCCAGACTTTTCTGAAATCCTATCCCTCATGATTTCTTATAGAATAATAGTGGTCCATCACATTCATATGCAACATGGCATCGCCTCAATTTCCAATTCTTTGGCATCATGAAAAGAGAAGTATGAATATTTTTGTACATGTGAGTTCTTTACTATATTCCATGATCTCTTTGCAATCCAGGTATAGTAGTAGTATTGCTGGATCAAAGGGTATGCATAGTTTTATTGCCCTTTGGGGATTATTACAAATCGCTTTCCAGAAAGGTTGAATCTGTTCACAATTACATCAACAATGCATTAATGTACCATTTCCTCTCCAACACTGATCATTTTCCTTTTTGTTTATATTGGCGAATCTGACAGCTGTGAGGTAGTACCTCAGAGTTGTATTAATTTGCATTTCCCTTATCAATAATGATTTAGGAAAATTTTTCTTATGACTATACATAGCTTTAAATTCTTCATCTGATAATTGCCTTTCCTTGTCCTTTGACTATGTATCAATTGGGGAATGATTTATTTTCTTATAAATTGACACAATTCTCTATTTATGTTAGAAATGATTCCTTTATCAGAAACACAAGTTGTAAAACTTGTTTCCCAATTTAATGCATTCTTTTTAGTCGTGGCTGCAGTGGTATTCTTTCTTGGCAGCAATGATTTTGTTTGTGCAAAAGCTTGTCAATTTAATGTAATCAAAATTTTCCATTTTGTCTTTTATGTTGTTCATTATCAATTCTTTGGTCATAAACTGCTCTTCTTTCCATGGATCTGACAGATAAACTATTCCTTGTTATCCTAAATGGTATATCACCTTTTATGTCCAAATCTTGTACCCATTTCAACATTATCTTGGTATAGGGTATGAGATGTTGCTATATGTCTAGTTTTTCCCATACTATCTTCAGTTTTCCCCAGCAATTTTTATCTAAGTTTTTTATTCCAAAACCTGGATTCTTTGGGTTTATCCACAGATTACTATTGTCATTTACTATTTCTTCTTTTACACTTAAGCCTATTGCACTCATCCACCAATCTTTCATAGACATACCAAATAGTATTGAAGGCTGATGCTTTGTAATATAATTTTAGGTCTGGTATGTTTAGACCTCCTTCCTTTGAATTTTTTTTTCATTAATTGCCTTGACATTCTTGACCTTTTGTTTCCTATTTTTTTTTTTTTAGGTTTTTGCAAGGCTATGGGTTTAAGTGGCTTGCCCAGGGCCACACAAATAGGTAATCATTAAGTGTCTGAGGCTATATTTGAACTCAGGTACTCCTGACTCCAGGGCCAGTGCTCTATCCATTGTGCCACCTAGTCACCCCCCGACCATTTGTTTCTTTATATGAACTTCATTACTATTTTTTCAAGCTCAATAAAGTAAGGTTGTAGAAGTTTGATTGTTTCCATTCTTTGTTCTGACTCTTTCTGGTTTAGGCATCATTACCATATTGGTGCCATAGAAAGAATTTGGCAGAACTCCTTTATACCTATTTTTTCAAATAATTTATAAAGAAATGGAACTAATTGTTCCTTGGATATTTGATAGAATTAATTTGTGAATCCATCTGGCCCTGGAGATATTTTTCTTAGGAAGATCATTGATGGTTGGCTCAATTTCTTTCTCTAGGATGGGGTTGTATAAGTTTTTCATTTTTCTCTTCTTTTAACCTGGGCAACTTATAGTTTTGGAAACATTCAAATTTATCACTTACTTTGTCAAATTTACTGATACTTATTATTAGCACTTTACTACTATTTACTCCTATTATTACTATATTATTATTATTACTTTAATTTCCTCCTTATTGGTTTTATTTGTAGAAAAACTTTTTTCATTTTTGATACTGGTAATTTGGTTCTCTTCTTTCTTTTTTTTAGATCAAATTAACCATAGGTTTATATATTTTATTGTTTTTTTAATGAAGCCAACTGTTAATTTTGTTTATTCATTCATTAGCTTTCTTTTGATTTTATTAATTTCTTCTTTGATATTCAAAATTTGTAATGTGGTATTTAATTGGGGATGTTTAATTTATTCTTTCTCTGGCTTTTTAGTTGCATTCCCAATTCATTGATCTCTTTATTTTATTCAGAATGTATTTAGAGATATGATATTTTCCCTAATACCTGTTTTGATAACAAAAATGAGAAGTTTTGATATGTTGTCTCCTTATTGTCATTTTTTTGTTGTTTTTTGCAAGGCAACGGGGTTAAGTAACTTACCCAAGGTCACACAGCTAGGCAATTATTAAGTGTCTGAGTCCATATTTGAACTTAGGTACTCTTGACTTCAGGACCAGTGCTCTAACCACCATGCAAACTGGCCACTGCCCCCCCACCCTTTTTTTAGATTTTTTTTCAAGGCAATGGGGTTAAGTGGCTTGCCCAAGGCTACACGGCTAGGTAATTATTAAGTGTCTGAAGTTGGATTTGAACCCAGGTACTCCTGACTCCAAGATCAGTCTTCTATTCACTGCCCCACCTAGCCACCCCTCACTGTGCTACCTAGCTGCCCCACTCCCCTGTTTTTTAAAGAAAGATTTTATTAATTTTGAGTTTCGCAAATTTCCTTCTATTCTTACTTCCCTCCCTCCCACCCCCACAGAAGGCAGTCTGTTAGTCTTTACCTTATTTACATGGTAAACTTTAATCTAAATTGAATGTGATGAGAGAGAAATTATATCGTTAAGGAAGAAAAATAAAGTGTAAGAGATAGCAAAATTACATAACAAAATAACTTTTTCTAAATTGAAGGCAATAATCTTTGTTCTTTGTTCAAACTCTACAATTCTTTCTCTGGATACAGATTGTATTCTCCATCACAGATAGCCCAAAATTGTGCCTGATTGTTACACTGATAGAATGAACAAGTCCAGCAAGACTGATCATCACCCCCATGTTGCTGTCAGAGTGTACAATGTTTTTCTGATTCTGCTCATCTCACTCAGCATCAGTTCATGCAAATCCTTTCAGGCTTCCCTGAATTCCCATCCCTCCTTGTTTCAAATAGAACAATAGTGTTCCATGACTTACATATATCACAGTTTCTTAAGCCATTCCCCAATTGAAGGACATTCACCTAATGTCCAATTCTTTGTCACCCCAAACAGGCATGCTATGAATGTTTTTATACAAGCGATGTTTGTAACCTTTTTCATAATCTCTCCAGGGTCTATTGTATTGCTGGATCAAAAGGTATGCACATTTTTGTTTACTTTTGGGCACAATTCCAAACTGCTCACCAGAAATTTTGGATGAGTTCACAACTCTGCCAACAATGCATTAGTGTCTCAGATTTCCCACATCCTTTCCAACATTGATCATTGTCCTTTCTGGTCATATTGGCCAGTCTGAGAAATGTGAGGTGGTACCTCAGAGATGCTTTAATTTGCCTTTCTCTAATAAGTAATGGTTTAGAGGAATCTATCATATTACTATGGATCACTTTGATTTCCTCATCTGTAAATTGCATATCCTTTGACTATTTTTCTTTGTATTTTTAAGGGGTTTTGCAAGGCAAATGGGGTTAAGTGGCTTGCCCAAAGCCACACAGATAGGTAATTATTAAATGTCTGGAGCTGGATTTGAACTCAGGTACTTCTGACTGCAGGGCCAGTGCTCTATTCACTGCACCACCTAGCCACCCCCTTTGACCATTTTTCAATTGGGGAATGGCTTGTTTTTATGAACATTTGACACACAGTTCTTTCTATATTTTAGAAATAAATTCTTTGTCAGAAAGACTAGTTGAAAAAATAGTTTCCTAATTTGCTATCTTTCTTTTGATCTTGGTTACAAGCATATAATGCTTGTTGATTATTTCAGATAGATATTGTTTTTATTTTTATTATTTTTATTATTATTAAGAATCCATTTATTCCTATACTTTCTAGGTTTTGTCTGTACAAAAACTTTTTAA
This sequence comes from Macrotis lagotis, assembly GCF_037893015.1. NCBI lineage: Eukaryota > Metazoa > Chordata > Mammalia > Peramelemorphia > Peramelidae > Macrotis > Macrotis lagotis. The sequence continues at coordinate 116,438,962 of NC_133666.1, forward strand.
TTTAATGTAATCAAAATTATGTACTTTGTTTTCCATGGTGTTCTCCATTTCTTCCTTCGTCATAAACTGCTTCACTTTCCTTAGACCTGACAGGTAAACTACTCCTTGATCTTCTTGTTTGCTTATAATACTGTTTTAATATCTAAATCCTGTATCTATTTTGATCTTATCCTGGTATAGGGTGTGAGATGTTGGTCTAATCTAAGTTTCTTCCATACTAACTTCCAAATTTCCCAAAAGTTTTTATTGAAGAGAGAGTTTTTATCCCAATAGCTGGGCTCTTTGAATTTATCAAACAGCAGATTACTATAATCATTTCCTGCTATTGCACCTAGTCTATTCCACTGATCCATCACTCTGTTTCTTAGCTAATACTAGGCAGTTTTGATGCCTGATGCTTTAAATGTAATTTTAGATCTGGTAAGGCTAAGCCACCTCCTTTTGTACTTTTTTCATTGAATCCCTGGAAATTCTTGAATTTTTATTTCTCCATATGAGTTTACTTACAGCTTTTTCTAGCTCATTGAAGTAATTTTTTTGGAATTTTGATTGATAGGGCATTAAACAAATAGTTTAGTTTTGGTAGAATTGTCATTTCATTATATTAGCTCTACCTATCCATGAGCAGTTGTTGTTTCCCCAGTTATTTAAATTTGATTTTATTTGTGTGAGAAGTGTTTTGTAATTATTTTCAAAAAGTTTTTGAGTCTGCCTTGGCAGGTAGAATTCCAGGTATTTTATATATTATCTGACGTTACTTTAAATGGGATTTATCTTTCTACTTCTTTCTGTTGTATCTTGCTAGTCATATATAGAAATGTTGAGGATTTATGAGGGTTTATTTTATATCCTGTTACTTTGCTAAAATTGCTAATTATTTCTAGTAGTTTTTTTAGATGATTCTTTTGGGATTCTCTAGGTATATCATCATGTCATCTGCAGAGAGTGAAAGTTTTGTCTCTCACTTCCCATTTCTAATTCCTTCAATTTCTTTTTCTTCTCTTATTACTGAAGCTAACATTTCTAATAAATACTGAAAAGTAGTGGTAATAATGGACATCCTTGTTTCACCCCTGATCTTATTGGGAATGTCTCTAAGCTTTCCCCATTGCATATAATGCTTGTTGATTATTTCAGATAGATATTGTTTTTATTATTATTATTGTTGTTATTATTGTTGTTGCTGTTATTATTATTATTATTATTATTATGAATCCATTTATTCCTATACTCTCTAGGGTTTTAGTAGAAATGGGTACTGCAATTTTTCAAAAACTTTTTCAGCACCTATTGATATAATCATATGATTTCTGATAGGCTTTTTACTGATATAATTAATTTTATATTATTTTAGGTTTTTGCAAGGCAAATGGAGTTAAGAAGCTTGCCCAAGGCCACACAGCTAGAAAATTATTAAGTGTCTGAGGCCAGATTTGAACTCAGGTACTGCTGACTCCAGAGCTGGTGCTCTATCCACTATGCCACCTAGCTGCCCTGATATAATTAACTATATTAACAGTTTTCCTAATATTGAAACAACTGTGCATTCCTGGGATAAATCCTACTTGATCATAATGTATTATCCTAGTGATAACTTGTAACCATTTTGTTAAGATTTTATTTAAGATTTTTGCATCTATATTCATCAGGGAGATAGGTCTGCAATTTGCTTTCTCTATTTTAACACTTCCTGGTTTAGATATCAGCACCAGATTGGTGTCATAGAAAGAGTTAAGCAGAGTTCTGTCTTGACCTATTTTCCCAAAGAGTTTATATGGAATTTGAACCAATTGTTACGTAAATGTTTGATAGAATTGACTTGTGAATCCATCTGGTCATGGAGATTTTTTCTTAGGGAATTCAGTAATGGCTTGTTGAATTTCTTTTTCTGAGATAAGATTATTCAGGTTTTTAATTTCCTCTTCATTTCATGCATTTCAATTAGATTGTCAAATTTCTTGGCATAGAATTGGGCAAAATAATTCTGAATTATTACTTTAATTTCCTCCTCATTGGTGGTGATTTCATCGTTATCATTTTTAACAATAGCAATTTGGTTTTCTTCTATCTTTTTTATGAAATTGACTAGAGGTTTATTAATTTTATTGGTTTTTTCATAAAACTAACTCTTGGTATTGTTCATTATTTCAATAGTTTTCTTGCTTTTGATTTTGTTAATTTCTCCTTTAATTTTTAGAATTTCTAATTGGAGTTTTTTAATTTGTTCTTTCTAATTGGAGTTTTTAAATTTGTTCTTTCTCTAATTTTTAGTTGCAAATTTAGTTTATTGATTTCCTCTTTCTTTAATTTATTCATGTAATCATTTAAAGATATATTATAGCCCCTCACAGCTTCCTTGAATGTATCCTATATGCTTTGGTATGTCATTTCATTATTGTCATTGTCTAGGATGAATAATTAATTTTTCCTAATTGTTTATTTTAGATTTTTGCAAGGCAAATGGGGTTAAGTGGCTTGCCCAAGGCCACACAGCTAGGTAATCATTAAGTGTCTGAGAGTAGATTTTAACTCAGGTACTCCTGATTCCAGGGCTTGTGCTTTGTCCACTCTGCCACCTAGCCACTCCACTTCCTAATTCTTTAAAATGAGGTTATTTAGTTTTCAATTAGTGCTGGGTCTATATTTCCCTGATCTAATATCACATATGATTTTTATTGCACTATGATCTGAGAAAGAGGTGTTCACTATTTCTGCCTTTGTACAATTGATCATTAGGCTTTTATACCCTAATACATGGTCAATTTTTGTGTAAATGCCATGTACCGCAGAAAAAAAGTATATTTCTTTCTATCCTCATTCAATTTCTTCCATAAGTCTATCATATCTAAGTTTTCTAATAATCTATTTACCTCCTTACCTTCCTTCTTGTTTATTTTATGATTAGATTTATCTAAATCTGTGAGTGGGAGCTTGAGGTCTCCCACTAGTAGAGTTTTGTTGTCTATGTCTTCCTGTAGCTCTTTCAACTTCTCCTCTAAGAATTTGGATGCTATATGCCATTGGGTACATACATACATATTTAATATTAAAATTACTTTATTGTCTATGATACCTTTTAGGAGGATATAGTTTTCTTCCTTAATACTTTTAGTGCTATTTATATTTGCAGCTGATTTATCTGAGATAAGGATTACTACTCTTGCTTTTTTCACTTCAACTGAAGCACAATGTATTTTGCTCCAACCTTTTACCTTTATTCTATATGCATCTCTCTGCTCAAATGAATTTCTTTTAAGCAACATATTGTAGGATTCTGTGTTTAATCCACTCTGCTATTTGCTTACATTTTAAGGGAGAATTCCTCCCATTCACATTCAAATTTATATTTACTAACTCTTTATTCCCCTCCATGTTATCTTCCCTCTCTTTGTATTCCCCCCCTTTTTCCCCTTTATCCATATTCCACAGTGTTTTGTTTCTGAATAGTACCATCTTCACTGTGTTTGCTCTCCAATATCAACCCCTCTCCCCTGTCTTTCCCCTTTCCCTTTTTCCCTTCTTTCTTCCCTTCCTTCTGTTAGTTTCCCTTTTTTTCTCTCCCCCTCCCTGTACCCCCTACCCTTTACCACTTTTAATACTTGAAAGGTAAGAAAAGTGTCTTAACTTAAGTGAGTGTGTGCAAGTTAACTTTAAGCCAAGTTTGATGTGATGAAGATTCAATAGTTCTCACCTCCTCCCTTCTTCCCCTGTATTACAATAGGTATTTTGTACCTCTTAATGAATCTCCTCTATCCTGTGTCTCCTTACTGTCCCCTTCTTTAGGAAGTATTGTTTTTAAATCATGCTATCTGAGTCACAGTTGAGTGTTCATCCTAAGTATATTCTCTCTAATAAAGTTACAATTCTTGAAAGTTTAGAGTCTTTCTCCCAGGTAGGGATTTAGCCAGTTTCATTTTATTGGATAATAGTCTCATGAATAAGACATGAGTGATCATCAGTTCTGACTAAGTATATTCTCTCCAATAGAGTTCAATTTCTCAAGAGTTATGAGAATCTTTCTCCCAAGTGGGTATATAGCCAGTTTCATGTTACTGGATAGCAGTTTTTTCCCCCTTACCTTTTTTTTAACCTTTTCATATATCTCTTGAGCCTCCTGTTTGATGTTCAGATTTTCTATTTAGCTCTGGTTTTGTCATTAGGAAATGTTGGAAGTTTCCCATTTCATTAAATGTCCATCTTTTCCACTGGAATAGAAGGCCCAGCTTTGCAGGATAATGGATCCTTGGCTTCATTCCAAGTTCCCTTGCTCTTCAGAATATCTCACTCCAGGCCCTTTGATCCCTTATAAGTTGATGTAACTAGGTCCTTGCTGTGGCTCCTTGGTATTTAAATTACTTCTTTCTGGCTGTTTGTAAGATTTTCTCTTTTATCTGATAGTTCTGGAATTGGACCACAACATTCCTTGGTGTTTTCTTTTTATCATCGCCCTCCAGAGTGGATTAATTTATTCTTTCAATAACTATTTTGCCTCCTGGTTCCATGATATCAGGGCAGTTTTCCATCACTAAATCTTGTAATATTAAGTCCAGGGTTTTTGTTTCTCTTCAATGTTTTCAGGGAGGCCTATAATTCTCAGGTTGTCCCTTCTTGATCTATTCTTGAGGTCAGAGATTTTACTGATGAGGTATTTCACATTTTCTTCTATTTTTTCAATCTTTTTATTTTCTTTAACAGAATCTTGTCTCATGAAGTCATTAGTTTCCACCAATTCCATTCTTTTTTTAGAGAATAATTTTCTTTATTTACCTTTTGAAACTCCTTTTCCAATTGGTCAATTCTATTTTTGAAGGAGTTTCTCATTTGCCCAAATGTAGTTTTACAAGAATCATTTTCTTTTATCATTTTCCCAATTGAGGATTTGAGATAATTATTCTCATTTTTTATTTGTCCAATTTTATTTTTCCAAGGATTTGTTTTCTTGTTGTGAGATGTTAATCTTCTCTTGCAATATGTTAATTTTCTCTTGAATTTCTTTTCCCAAATTTTCCAATTGATTTTTAAACTCCTTCCTGATTTCTTCAAGTAAGTCTCTCTGGGCTGGAGACCAATTCATATTGTCCTTAGAAGTGCTAGATATCTCTGGGTTAGAATCTATTTATTCTAAGTATTTCTTCATGGGTCCCCTTTCAATGGCCTTTCTTCATCTTCCTAGGATCTTGTGTTGGGGGCTGGCTTTCAGAAGTTATCTTTTTGAAGATACTAGAGGCTTTGAGAACTTGGCTTAGTAATTCCAAGGGCTGGCCAGTAGGGGATGCTGGTTGCTTTCTCTGGAGTGTTTGAGGCCCTCAGCAGCAGAGTCTGAGTTGACCTTGAAAAATGGGCTGAGCCCAAAGTCTCTGCTGCTGAGGTTGGTCCTCTGGCTTCACCCCATTGCTCTCCCTGTGATGGCCCTCTGATCTAGTCTCCTGGTTCACCCAGGGTGCCCTGAGACAGACTTTATTGGTAGATTTTCTTCTTCTAGCTTCTCTTTCTGGGTTTTGTTGCTCAAATTTCTGTTAAGAGGTTTCTTTCATGTAATTTTTGAGGGGAACTAGGAGCACTTAGCACAGTGTTTGTCTTCTCTCCACCATCTTGCCTGGAAGTCTATTGTCATTGTCTTGTTGAAATTATTAATTATTTCTATAATTTATTATTTGATCCACTCATTCTTTAAAATTAGTTTTCCTGGGCGGCTATGTGTCATAGCGGATAAAGCACCAGCCCTGGAGTCAGGAGTAACTGGATTCAAATCTGGTCTCAGACACTTAATAATTACCTAGCTGTGTGGCCTTGGGCAAGCCACTTAATCCCGTTTGCCTTACAAAAAAAAACTAAAAAAAATAAATAAAATTAGTTTTCTAATTTAGTTTTCCCAGTGTTTCCAATTAATTATAGGTCTATCTCTTCATGGCCCTTTATAGCACATGATTTTTATTGCATCATGAGCTGAAAAGAATGCATGTAATTTTTCTGCCTTTGTTCATTTGATAATGAGGTTTTTATATACTAATAGATGGTTATTTAATGTTGATGCAACCAATTCCTATGTAATCCTGACTATGGTCCCTCTGTACTTGAAATACCTTTTTTCAGGACACTTGCAGGATTTTCTTCTGTTAATTCTGAAGTTTTGACCCCTTTCAGGAGGTGAATAGTAGACTCAACAACTTTTGCTCTCTGGTTCTCAAATGTCTGGAAAGTTATCCTGGACAATTTCCTGAAGAATGATAATAGCTTTCAAGTAATCCAATTATTCTTAAATTTTCTCTCCTGAACATATTTTTCCAAGTCAATCATTTTGCCAATGAGGTATTATGCATTTTCTTATTTTTTTTGGATTTTGTTTAACAAATTCTTGGTTTCTCATAAAATCATTAGCTTCTACCTCTACTTTTTATGTCTCAGGGATGTATTTTGCTTTTGCATCTCCACTTCTATTTGGTCAGTTTTATTTTTAAGAGAGCTGTTATCTTTTTTTTCCAATTGCTCAATTGTATTTTTAAAGGAATTGTTTTCTTCTGTCACTTTTTCTTGCAAGATACTAATTTTCTTTTAGATTTGATTTCCCATTTTTTCCAAATGATTTTTTAATCCTTTCTGAGGACTTCTAAGAAGTCTTTTTGGAGTGGAGAAAACAATTCATAGTCTCCTCCATAGCTTCATTTATAGCAACTCTTCTGCTCTACTTTTCTGAGCTTGTTTTGCCCATCCTTATCTCCAAAGTGACTTTCAAAAGATACTGGGTTTTTTCTGTCATTTTTTCATTTTGAGTTTTGTTACCTATCCCAAGGTTCTTTTGATGGGGGAGGGGCTTTCTCACAAACCCAAAGTGTTAAAGCCTTAAAGGCTCCCCTGGACTATAGAGGTTAGGAACTCTTAGGGCTGACTGAAAAAGAAAATCTTAGACTCTCAGTATCTCTGTGCTGGGGATTTCAGCCTCCCACTCCCCATAGTGGAAACACCTATGGCTATCACTGGGTCCACAGGTGGCCCAGAGTCTGTGCTTGTGGCAGCCAGGCTGGAAATGCCAGACACATTGGAAATTAGCTTGAAATTTAGCTGCCCACTCCCTCACTGGGAGTGGATAGAACACCTTGGTTTAAGTTTGAGCTGATTGCAAAGGAACACCTGAGACTCTCTGTATTGATTTTCAATGCTGGGGAACTCAGTCAGCCTGGGTTGTTGGGAAAGGTAGGATCATTTTTGGTCATCTCTCTGGAATGTTTCCAGTAAGTCTCAAGGCCCTCCTTCTAGCTTGGAATACCAGAGACTAACTGTCAGGTTCAGGCCATCTACACCAGCCACAGGCTGAATTTGGGTCCTGGGTAGCTGAGCTAGACCCTTGTAGCCAAGTCCTAAATCCAAAGCCTCTGATCCCACACTGAGGATCTCATATTAGGTTCCCTGCTTCATCTAGACACCAGTGAGCTAGGTCTCTGCTCTCTGACCTGGGCTTGCTTATACTCCCTCCCCCCAAAAACAAATCTTGCTGGAAGACGTTTCACTCTGGTCACTGGTGTATTCTACCATTCCAAAATATATTAAGAGACTTGATTAATGTTGGTGCTGGGGGAAACTCAGTAGCACTTGGCAGAAGTCTTGGTTTCTCTCTGTCATCTTTGTAAGATTTTCTTATTATAAATAAGCTGGTTGCTAGATGTCAAGTCTATAACTTCTGTCTATATTGAAAGTCTATCTTCATAAAATATTTGTCAGTGTTTTATTAGAGAACCTTGAGTAATATTTCCACCATATGTGGTCAATGAAGAAAATTGCAATGGAGAAATTATATTAATTTACTAAATAAAATCCTTTGTAGAATACAATTTTCACATAAAATACTTGAGATTCTATGGGCAGCTATCTCAAAATATAGTTGCAAGTAGAAACACAAAATTTTTAAAAAGCAGAAAAAAGCAACAAATCCTAAACAGAGTCTACTTGTAGTAAAACAAAACAAAACAAGGATACCAATTTCAATCTACTTATTATTTGTTTGAAAATTATTCATCTATATGTGTCTGACTCTTTTCTGTCCTGTCAAGGGTTATCATTGTCTCCTTTGTTCTGAAAAAGGACTAAAAACGCATTATTATGTTTGAGTCTATGTCTGGTCATGGCTAATTTTAAACATAAGTGTATGAAAGGCTCCATCATGGTTTGGGTACAAATAGTCTATATGACATTTTGTCTCTGAATTTGTGCATATAATGTTTCTTTTTAGTTCTGTAAATCTTCTTTGTGCATAGAGAAAATCACCTTCTTTGTTCAGGCTTGACATACTGAATGATTCTGTGTCAGTAACTCTCATGTCTCATAATTGATCACAAAGATCTTTCCAGATTGTATCCAAACAACTTCAGGTCTTATATATTTCAAGATTCTCAAAGGCAACAAACAAATCAGAATAAAAAATTTCAATCAATCTTTACTTAGCTTTATTCAGGTCTCCATTTTACACTTAAACATATTAGGACACTGAAGGGTCACCTGTCTTTGATTTCTCTTTCAAAAATATAAATATTGAATGAAAATTAAAATTCTTTTAAGTTTCTAAAATACATTACGTTTCTAGGTTTCTCTTCCATATTATTTCAAAGTTTCTACACAAAATTAAATTTTTCACCAAGATTGTTTGAAGATGTTCTATTTTTTGAAAAGTCAATTTTCCAAACTCTAGGATTATACTCAAATTTTAAGGTAGGTTATTTCTGGTTATAAATATTTTATCTTTATTTTTACTTTTTTGCCTTTTAGAATAACTTGTCTTAAGATTTTTTTCTCCTTCATAGTTGTCTCCAACAAATCTTTTTTATCCTGCTTGTGTTTTTTTGCTACTTGAATTCTGTCTTTCTGATTGCTTGCAACATTTGTTTTTCTTTGACTCAGACGTTTGAAATTTTGATTGTACCATTCTTGAGTGTTTTCTTTGTGGAATTTCAGGAAGATAAAAGTAGATTCTTTCTATTCCTCCCTTCTTTCTTTCTTTTCCTCTTTCTTCTCTGGTTCTAAAAGATTTGAATAATTTTATTTTATTTTATGATTTCTTAAAACACAATATTTATTTTGCATTGACTTTTAAAGAATCTAATGGATATCAGACTTTCTTCTACTTGTTTCCACTGTCAGTTGTTTTTGATAATAGATACAAACCTATTAATTCCTTCTTCAACTTTTAAAAACTTGTACTAATATTTCTTGTTGCATTATGAAGACAATGAGTTTGGTTTGCTTCATTTTATTTTTTGGAGGTATAAAACTTTGATAAAGTTTTATATCTTCTGTTTTGTAATTTTTATTCATTTTATTCCCCAAATCACATTTTATTATTTGTCCCTTTCTTCATCTCTTCTACCTAATCATGTTTCCCTCCCTTTTCACATCCTTCCTACAAGGCTCTGCTTATAGTATCTTTAGAGTTGCTCTCTTCTTTTGAGTTTACCTTTTGTACTTTGCTTACTCCATAATATTTCTTTCTTGTGCTCGGTATGTCATATTCTTAGCTTCAATTCTAGCATGAAAATTTTGTATTGGACATTTGAATAGATTATATTTGTTTCTTTACATTCTGGATTCTTAATGTCATTGTCGAGGCTTATCTAGACCTTTTGTCTGATATTGGGTCTCTTCTTTTGCCTTACCCTCATATTTCTGGAGCAGTCTTCTGATGGTTCACTATGGCTTTGCTTCTCAGTTAGTCTATATCTACTTTGCTTAATCAGGAGTTGATTCTATATCCTGTTATGATGGTTACAGACTCTGATAGGGTTTTGAAGATCATACTATTCAGAATTACTCCATCCTTCTTGTTTCTGGCATACAAGCCTTGCTGTGATTCCATGTAATCAGAGGGTGCCATGGCCCATAATGATGATTTCAATGGCCTATCTGCTGATAGGTTTGGACCTAAATCTGGGTTAAGGTCACCAATTATTGGAATTGAATTTCACCTATGATGCCCATGATAGGATTAGAGTTGGATGCATTTAAGAGAATGGTTAGAATTAAATGGCTTCTGATCAATGTGCAGGGTTGTCTTCTCTCCTTCCATTTACAGATCAGTCACTTTATGTCCTGCTGATCTGTTTGGCTTCTATCTTACTCTATGATGTTCCCATACTTACCTCAATTTAATTTGGCTTTCCTGGTTCAACCCAACTACCATACTCTACCTTCTTCTGAATGTTTTGTACAATTCAATTCTGGACATGATTAAGGAGCTTCTGGTTCCTTTTTGGCTTCTCAAATCATTGGTCTTTCTAAAGCTTTTAAAAGATTTTTCTTGGGATTACTGTGGGACAACTGGACTTCTCTAAACTTTTCATATTTCCCTCTTACCAGATTTTTACATAGTATTTTCAATGATCAAAAGATGTCCTTCAATATAAAACAAAAGAATTTTTAAAAAATCCACAACTTTTTGAGTTGAATATTTTTTGTGAGTCTATATAGCTGATTTTATGTAAGCTTAGGTGAATGACATACAGAAACTTGTTTAATTGATACTTCCAAAGTTGCATAAATGGGAACGAACAAATCAAAAGAAATCTAGTTAAGGGCTAGAGCTTCATGTTACCCCTATCTCACAAGTTATCGTGATGATCTTGATGAGAAGTGTTGTTCACAGTCACTCAGGTGCTAGGTTAATGTTGACTTTCAGACAAAGGACCTGAAGGGTCAGAGATCATATTGAAATTGGTATAATGGAGTTGAGGACAAGGAACAATACCAAAAGAGAATTTTTTACAAATTTAATCAAGAAGGGGTTATACCTGACTGTGTGGCATCAGTAAACATGCAGGAGACTCTCAGCATTTCTGCTTCTAAACAGAATTCCTAAATTTAATCTTTAAGGAAAGCAGTATTATATAACAAAAGCTAAACCTGACAGCATGGGTAAAGAGACGCTTGACTGTAACTCAAAGAATACCATAATCTAAAGTGAATCAAAATTTATGATGATGAAAATTATAATAGATTGGATGTAATAGGTCCTATAAAATATTCATGAAATAGATGATTGAAAAAGGAAAAGAGTTCGTCTTGCTTTGAAAGAGGTAATAATGGGTTGATATAAGGTGAACTTCTTGGATAACAACAAAATATCAGAAGAATTAAAGGAATTACTTCAGAACATTGAGTTGATTCTCTATGGAGCATTTACATAAAGTTACAGAGAAAAATCACACACATCAAGAAAGCATCTATAGATTCTCATTTGCAGGGAGCACCTATATCAGTAAAAGTGAGGAATCATTGAACTATTAATACATTCAGTAAATAAGCAAATAAACAATCACTTTGCTTCTGTGAAGAGGCTAAAATTGCAAATTAGTTAAAAGTTCAGGGAGGAAGTCCAGTCCCTAGTTAGGCATACATATTTTAGAAAGCAAAGATATAAACTTTTACTTTGTTTTTATCTTATAAGATTTAATTTGTGAGATGGGGAAAAATTCTTTTGAGGTTTCACAGCTAGCTAAATATAAGTCATCAATTTTCAAAAATTATAGTCAAAATTTATCTTTAATTCCACATGTTGTATATGGAATTAAGTATTTCCTAGGACAAACAAATTCTCTGAAGTTCTTTGGTAAATGATGCTTTCTTCTACAAATTTAGACATATAGCAAAGTAAATTTATAAATGTTTAAGTAACTTTTCACCTATAATCCTACATGTTTAATAATTCTATAGGAAATTAACAATATTCCTCATATTCCTAAATATAAGGAATCATATATTTAGCATAACTAACCATAATTTGACTCAGGTAAATCCCCAGATGTTCTTCTTTTCTGAGAAATTCCTTTTTCCATCAAGCAAAATTTTAAAAAGAGAGTTTTGACCCATTTGACAGATAGAGCATATGTGATACACTGGTAAATGATGCAGCATTCAAACAATTAATAGAGTGACAGCAGGAGGTTCAAGGATTCATTATGAGGCCATTATGTCTCACATTGCATTCAGGAAACAATGTTTAGATTATATGTCTTTTTAAATAATGCAGAACATGTCATTCTTTCTCTTTGGTACCCCCAGGAAGCAATTTTGCTCTAATATGTTCCTGGAATAGAGCGAGTATAGAGCATAGTAACTTCTTATTGTGGTATATTTATGTGTGTTCATGACACACATTTTTCCCCTGATGACTGCTGTCATATCTGTTCAGTTTAGTAGTCAAAATAAGTCTTTAAATTTTTTCCCTTTATGCATTGCAAACTAATCTCAACTAGAGAGAGTTGAGCTGACTTTTTCTTCATTCCACACAGGTACTATCAAGCAAACTGACTACATAACCAATCTCAGGAATGATAACTGTTGTTAAGGAAGTAAGAGAATGACAGAAGGCTAACTTGACTTAACTAAGGTAAATTGTCTCTGGAGAGCCTAAAGTGGCTTTGAAATTTTTTTTAGTTCAAGAATGTGCTTATAGGATAAGGAAAACAGACAGTATGTTAGATGAAGTGCCATTTTTATGAATTCTTTCCTCTACCTTCTCAGAGTTTAATTGATTCACATGTTGGCAGGAAAATCTGGCAAAATTACCAATGAAGGTTAGCAGGACAAAATTAGTGAATTCCTTGGAGTCATGATGGTTTTAATACAATCTCCCAAGATTCTCTTTTTTGATAAATTAATGTCACATATTTTAGTATATAGCAGTATGATCTATCATGGGGACAGATTTTTTCTAAATATGGTACTTTTATTTCATTGCATCTCCAAAATTGATTTTAGGGAGGATAAAACATAAAGAATTTCAATTTAAATATTTTTCATCTTATTATTGTAATGCATGATTTATAAAGAATAACATTAATCCCCCTCTCCTATTAAAAGGCATTCTATGAAGGCTTTTTAAGATCTTTCCAACATGGTTTTGATACAAAATTAAAGGCATTGTAGACTATTCTTGTCCTGAGATAACAACTTCTGAAATGGTATATCACAAAAGTGAACTTGAATGAAATATCAAAAAGTTGGTTCTGACCACCTGAGAGGGAGGGAGAAATTATGACCTCTATTACTTGCAGAATAATTTTGAGATAAAGTTTTATTCAACCTGGAAAGTGTTAGGGTTTATTTTCTTCTAAGTTCTTTCTAATCCTTGATGGCAACCTATTAGAGCATGTGGTTAGCTAGGTAGTACAGTAGATAGATTGTTGGACCTGTAGTCAAAAAGACTCATATTTCTGAGTTAAAACTGGATTCAGACACTAAATAGCTGTATGCCATTTAACACTATTTGTTTCAGTTTCTTCATCTGTAAAATGAGTTAGGACATAGCAAACCACTCCAATTTCTTTGCCAAGAAAATCCCAAATGGGTTCTTGGATGCAACTGAACAATTGTTGGGATGTGGGTGTATTTTGTGCATAGATGTTTGAATAAGAGTTAAACTTGCTTTCTGCTTAGGAGAGCAGAGTCCTTGGAATTCCTGGGAGAAGGAGCTACCTGGTCTGGTTTGCTACATTTTGATAGCTTACTTAAATGTGATCCTGAAATGTTGAGGCAGACTCAGAAAGTATCTAATGCTAGTTAACCTTGGCTGCATATTAGAGAAGTGAGTGCATTTGTTTCTGTTTGTTCTGTTTTCCAACTGAAAACCTCTCTTGTTAGCTGTTGACAATGTCACTTCCACATATTCATGTGATGGGTTTCTGCTGCTGCTTATTTTGAAACAGAGGTGATAATTAATCTTCCCACATTCAAGCATTGCAAACATATTTCCATTTCAAATGAGATAAGAACCAAACTGAACCACCCAATTAAATTTTAGATAGCTCTGTAAGCTATTGTCACTGAACTGAATTTTCTTCATGGCATTGGCATTATCAATCATGGTATTATTTCTAATGGACAATCTCTGCACAATAGTATGCCTAACTCATCCTAAATTGGAAGAATAAAAATATTGGGGGAATGGTTTAGCACCAATTGTTTTGCATACATTATTGTTATTAACAAAGCATCAATTACATACCCAGCAAAACTTGACAATACACTTTCAGGGGAAAAGATGGACTTTCAAAGATGGAATTTCAAATTCCTATTGAAGCAACCAGAACTGAACTGAAAGTTTGATCTTTAAGTACAGGACTCTGGTGAACCACAGAGGGGTGGACTAGAAGGACTAACTATGAGGACCTTAATGATATTGAACTGTTTGTATTCCTGCATGGGAAGAAGATACTATAATGATAACTCATATGAACTTTCTCATTTATAAGAGCTGTTAGAGGAGCATATATAGACAGGGCACAGGAAGGAACAGAATCTAATGGCATAATATAGTAAAAAGATGTAGTCAATGGGTGATAAAGGGAAGTACTGGGATAATGAGAAAGGAGAGGAAAAAGAACTAAAATATTTCACATAAAAGTCAAGAAAAAGCTTTTCCAGTGTATTGGAACAGAGGAAGGTGAGGGGGAATGAGTGAACCTTCATTCTCATCAGAAATTTCTCAAAGAGGAAATAACATACACACTTAATAGGGTATAGAATTCTATCTTACCACAGAGAAAAATGAGAAGAAAAGGATGGTATAATGAATGGCGAATAGGGGGAAGGAAGTGGGGAATAGGTGATTAAAGATAGGGAAAATTATGGGAGAAGGTAGTAAGATACAACACACTTTTGGACAGGGACAGGATGAAAGCAGAGAGAGAATAGAATAAATGAGAGTGGACAGGAATAGAGTGGAGGGAAATACAGATAGTAATAGCAACTGTGGGAAAAATATTGAAGCAATTTCTCTGGTGAGCATATGATAAAGAAAACAACTCATGCCAGAGACAGAGACATTGGAATCTGAACATATCCTGAAATACATTTTTCTTTCTCTCTCATTATTCTTGAGGCTTCTCATCATCTTGGGGGGAAGAGGGTTTATGTTTACTCTTATAGCAAAATTATTGTAATAACCAAGAGTCTACCATGTGAAAAAACATCAATACACTTTGTGTCAGTGGTGCTGGAAATATAGGATCACAATATTAATTGTTCTTTTTTTGTTTTTCCTTGTTCCTTTGGTCTCCTCATTTTCCCTTTCTTTCTCATTTTCTTTTTTTTCTCTCTCTCTTATATTCTTCTTTTTCTCTGTGCTTCAAATATCCCTCTCCTATTCTGGCTAACTCAACTGCTAAGCAACTAGAAAGAGCATCAAAACAGACAAAGGTCTTTCTTAAAATTACCTTTAAAAGATATTGATCCAGAACAATATTTTATTGGACATCACTGTAATAAAAACTCTCAACCTCCATATTATATGACATGGAAAGTTCTTATATTATAGAGATCTAGTAAATAAAATTAAAAATCTGTGGTGGCAGAATTGTGTCTGCTACTGGAGTTGCCATTAGAGGAGATACTTTTTTGTGAACTTTTTATAAAAGATAAATTTAAATGCCTACACTCTTATTAATTTACAAAAACAATCATTTTAGCCAGCTACTTAATAGTGTATCAACCATTAAACATAAAATAAAAACAGGAGAGTCACTTGTTCTAGTACTGTGTCTGTCTAAATGTCATCAAATAAGATGAGAAAAAAATATCATCAAAAATAAGATGAAAATAACAACTGACATTTAGGTAGAGAATTCATATTTTCAAAGTAATTTATAAGTTTATCTTGTTTGACTCTTTTAACAATACTGTGAGATTGGTGCCATTATTATTCAGCATTTACAGATGGTAACATTAGGGGTCAGAGAGCTTAGGTGAGTATACCATGTTAGATCACATGACTAGTTAGGCAGAATTTGAATTCAGCTATTTCTAAACCTGAGACTGTACTATATATTTTATAACACTGCCATTCATCATTAATTTTGCTGATAGTAAATAAGAATTATTTAAGTTTATATAATATTTTATGGTTTATACATAGTGGGGTTTTATTTAACAACCCAATGAAGCAAATAGTGAAAATGTTAATTATCACCATCCAAATGTGCAAAAACTGAGAAACACCTAGTAGGTATCCAAACTAGGACATGAAGCCAGGTCTTTTTTTTAAAACAATTTTTTTTCATTCTTTTGTAATTTAGATTTTTTTTTTGTCATGTCCCTTTTTCTATACCTTCACAGTTGCATACTTTTAAACAGATACTGTTTCGAATGGGTCTTAAAGGGATTTCTTGGATTCTTTATTATTAATGAGCACCATGAGACTTGCTGCAACTTGCTCAGCATGGGAAAACTGTTAGATATTTAGAAAATAAATATAAGTAATTACAAAGCCCCCACCCTAAAGAAGCTTAGTCGATCTAGTAGGAGAAGATATTTACAAGAAGCTGTAATATAAATTAGGATGTGACAATTTTATAGGAGATGATCATGGGGGAGATTTAACAATTTGGGGACAAAACCAAATCTGTCATCTTTTCCCCTAGAACATTTCCTAATTCTTATACTTCAGGTTAGGAGAAGGGACAGGGAAAGACTCAGGTACCACCTAAGATGAACCTTGAAGAAAAAAAAAAGTATTTTATCAGGTAAAGTCAGGAAAGATGAATAAATATAAAAACAATCAAAGTGAAAGGGATGGATGAGAGAAATCAGAAACTTTCCTGAGATTTCTCAATTTCCCTCAGGATTAGACAGGATTTCAAGCAGAGAGAAACAATTCGAAAATCAAGGAACCACAGTCAGGATTATCTAGGACTTGACAGCTTCAAAATTAAACAATGTGAGGGCCTGGAATAAAATATTTTAGGGGACAAAAGAGCATGGATTGAACTAAGAATCTAAAGAAAGAGGAAAAAATTGAGAATACTTTTTCAGGGGAGATGACAAACATTCAAAAATCTAAGAAAATTTTAATCTTTCTTCATGAAAAGACTAGAGTTGAATAGAAAAATTCTTCTATTTGAAGACTCAGATGAATAAAACGGTAAACAGGAAAAAGTTAAACATTAGCTTGTTTATATCTCTAAATGGAAAGATGACATTTATAATTCTTGAGAACTATCTATATTTGAAGGATTTATACTTAGAGCTTGTGGACATAAGTTGGTTTTGAGTTGATGTTATAAAAAAACTAATTAAGGCATGGGGAAAAAAGGAGTGTGCTAGGAAGAAAGGAAAGAGGGAAGCAGAACAGGCTAAATTACATCACTTGAAGAGGAACAAAGGAGCTATTATAGTAGAGAAAAAGAAGAGAAGAGGGGAGCATTACTTGATTCTTACTTTTCTTGAATTTGACAGAAAGATATATATATATATATATATATCTTTATATTCAGATAGTTTTAGAAATTTATCCTACCCTACATAGAATTAGGAAGGGAAAGGGGAAAAAAAAGAGGGAGTGTTTTGAGGAAAAGAAGGGCAGAATGATGGAGGTGATGGTCAGAAGCAAAACACTGCTGAGGAGCCAAAGGGTAAAAGGAGAAAGGAAAAATATAATTGGAGGCAAATAGAGAGTTAATAACCATAACTGTGATTATGAATGGAACAATCTCTCCCATAAAAATGGAAGTGGATTGCAGAGTGAGTTAAAATCCAGAATTATACAGAATATTGTTTACAAGAAGCTCATTTAAAGCACACACACACACACACACACACACACACACACACACACACACACACCAGAATAAAGTTAAAAGTCTAAAGCAGAATATGTTATGCTTCAGCTGAATTTAAGAAGAAGTAAAGTCCCAGGCCTGACTTCAGATAAAATAAAAGCAAAAATAAATCTAATTAAAAGGATTATGGAAGGGTACTACACCTTTCTAAAAGGTACCATAGACAATGAAGTAATAGCTCTAAGCACCAATTGATATAGTATCCATATATTTTTAGAGGAGAAGTTCAATGAGAGAAATATGATGCAAGTGAAGGACTTCAAATCTGTCTCAGAATTAGATGAATCTAGCCACAAAGTAAACAAGAAAGAAATTAGGAGGTGATTAGAATTTTATAAAAGATATGATAGCTCTCTGAAGAAAACTGAATGGGAATTGATAGGAATATATCCTTTTTTTCAGGGGTATATGAAGCCAACAGAAAAATTGTATTAAATATAAAATGTGGATGTATGGCATAAAAACCTCACAATTAATTGCAGAAAGGCAGAAATATTAAATGCATCCTTTTTATATCATGATGGAATAAAAATTGCATGTAAAAATTGCAAAGATGGAATAAAAATTAATTGAATACTAAATAAGTTGATTTTAAACAATGAGTGGATCAAATACATCATACAAATGATCATAATTTCTTCTGAGACAATGACAACAATGAGACAAAATAGTAAAACTTGTGAGATACAGGTAAAGCAAGTTTTAGATATATATCTTTATATACTTCCAAGAATAAAAGAAACAGGATCAATGAACTGGGTGCACAAATAAAATAGCTTGAAAAGCAGCAAGTTAAAAATTCTCAACTAAATACCAAATTAGAATTTCTGAAAGTCAAAGGAGAGATTATAAAATTGAAAGTAAGAACTCTATTGAATAAATAAAATTGAGTTGTTATTTTGAAAAAAGCCAATAACATAGCGAAACACGATTACCAGTATCAAAAATGAAAAGGAAAATTCAGCCCTAATGAAAATAATTAAAACAACAGTTATTTAGCTCAACTGTATATATCAATAAATTTAATAATCTAAGTGAAATGAGTGAATATCTACATGAATATAAATTGCCCAGATTAATGAAGAGAAAATTGAACACTTAAATAACTCCATTTCAGAAAAAAGAAATTGAACAAGCCATCAGTGAACTCCATAAGAAAAAAAAAAAAACTTTAGGTCTATATCATTTACAAGTCAATTCTATAAACATTTGAAGGGCAATTAATTCCAATTCTATATAAAGTATTTGAAAAAAACAATAGATGGAGTTTTATGACACCATTTTGGTGTTAATACCCAAATCAGGAAAAGACAAAACAGAGAAAGAAAATTATAGCTTGCAATGAATATTGATGCAAAAACTTTAAATAAAATCTTACCAAAGAAATTACAGCAATTTATCAGCCAATCACTTTAATTTAGGAGATATGGCAAGGGATGATGAGGGCTTAAATTATAATTACTTAAAAACAAGTGGAAAGGGCAGAATATGTATGAAAGATATTCAAAAATTAGGATCAGTAGTTTATAATAACAGTGATCAGGGTGAGGATAAGTCAAAGGAAGTATCTAAGTTTTGAGCTTGGGTTACTGACAGAATAGTGATATTGTCCGTGGAATGGTAAAATGAGTAACGTATTTGACTTCAGAGAGCATGAGCTTAGCTCCTGATTCTGATTTTGAGCCCACTTTACTTAGGAACTTAATCTCTTTCCCTTTACAGAATAGTCTAAACTAGATGATCTCTACTCCCTTCTAACATTGAATCTATGATCTCATGCTCTATATGAATCACTTTTCTTGTATCATTGTATCTAGGATGTCACGAATATGTCTAATCCCTTCAACAATATACATTTCAACCTACCTTTCAGACTTTTATTCAATCCTTCCCATAAATGTTGCATCAATGATTCTCCTAATGGGCCTTAATAAATGATTTGAGATTTGATCTATATTCATCAATTTTTTTTACAACTTTTTTTTTAGGTTTTTGCAAGGCAAATGGGGTTAAGTGGCTTGCCCAAGACCACACAGCTAGGTAATTATTAAGTGTCTGAGACCGGATTTGAACCCAGGTAATCCTCACTCCAAGGCCGGTGCTTTATCCACTACGCCACCTAGCCGCCCTATACATCAGTTTTTTATGATTGTCTTGCATCTTTTCCATCATATATTTCCTAGATTCACTTCCTTTGAGATATCAGTGGCATTATGGAACAGTGAATAGAATTCAGGGCTCGGATACAGACAGACCATAGTTTAGTCTCACCTCTGACTCTTGCCAATATGACCATAATAAAATTAAGGAAATCCCTAGGACTTGGCAACTAGACAAAAAATAATCTGGAGAGAAAGAGGGGGAAAAGAGAGAGAGAGAGAGAGAGAGAGAGAGAGAGAGAGAGAGAGAGAGAGAGAGAGAGAGAAAGAGAGAGAGAGAGAAAGAGAGAGAGAGAGAGAGAGAGAGAGCTATCAGGCTTATGAAATCGCTCATGTTTTCATTTCCTTTGGTGCATTTTTTATCAAAATAAAGAGACCAACCAGGAGGAAATTTTGAGGAAGAAGATGATGAGTTCAATTTTTTTAATGTTATTTTGTTTTTTCAATTACATGCAAAGATATTTTTCAACCTTCATCTTTTTGTAAGTTTTTGACTTCCACATTTTTCTATCTCCCTCCATTCCCTCACTCTTCCCCATGACAGGGAGTAATCAGGTCTAACAGATATATATGTGTGTATATATATATATATATATATGTATATATATATATATATGTACATATGTATCTATATATGTATATGTATATATATGTTCAATTACATTTAACATATTTCCTAATAGTCATATTGTGAAAGAAGAATCAGAATTAAAACAAAAAAAGCAATGAGAAAGAAAAAACATAATATTTTTTAAAAAAATCAGAATAGTATGCTATAGTCTGTATTCAGACTCCACAGTATTTTTCTCTGAATGTGAATGATATAGTTCATTACAAGTCTTTTAGAATTGTCCTTGATCACTGAATTGCTAAAAGTGGTACCTCATAGTTGATCATCACACAATGTTGCTATTAATGTGAACAATGTTCTCTTGGTTCTCACTTTGATGTCTTCAATTTTAGCAGTCTAATTTTGAAGTTTAGATAGGATATCCAAGTAGAAATTTCTAGAAAGTGCTTGGAAATGTAGGATTGTACTCAAACAAACGATTAGACTGAGAAAATTAAAGGTTATAAGAATATTTTGCAGAGAGGTTTCAAATGAACCCTTATATTACCAGAGAGGACTAAAGACAAGGAAAAGAATGTAAGAAAAAAAGAGAAAGGCTTAGTGAATAGACTGAGAATATCACAGAAGGCAATACCATAATTAGTAATGGAATTAAGATGGAATTAGAGTTAGGAGCTTTCTATAACTTAAAAGTCTAGTTATTTGGTAATGAAAGATTTGGTGACTTGTCTAAGTTTACACAAATATTATGTATCAAAAGGGAGATTTGAATTTAATCCTTTATGATTTGAGGATGACACAATAAATCTTACAAAACTGTCTCTCAACCATTGACTTTATATAGAGAGAAAAGACTAAAGAATAGAACCACGTGGAATAGCCACTTTTAGGGGAAAGAAAAGAAATCATCAAAGAGGAGAGGGTGGAAAGATAGGAAAAGACAAGAAATCAGGAAGATAAGGAGGAAAAATGTAACTTGGGGAAAGATGAAGGAAGAGAGCATAAGAGAAAGAAAGGAGTGGTAAGAGAAGAATCATTCATGTACAGTTGTGTAATTAATCAAACAATTATGTTTTTATTTAGTTCCCACTTTGTGCTAGACACTGTGTTCAGCTAGCAAGGAGTTGGAAATAAAGGTGGTGCTTTTCAATTGGTGAATACTGACAAAGTTTATGAATATAATGATATAATAATTATACTGTAAGAATAATGAAAGGTACTATTTTAGATAAATCTGTGATGATTTGTACAAACTTATCTAGAGTGAGATGAACAGAATCAAGATAATAGTTTATCCAGTAATAACACTGTAAAAAAACACAAATTGTAAAGACTTAAGAACACTAATCAATTCAATGACTAACAACTACTCCCTATGGAATAGGGACATAAGGATGAGCAGGACAGCTTTGAAAGTAATGTGTTGACTTTACTATATATACTTTAAAAAATCTCTATATAATAAAGACTTTTGAATTGACTTCTTTAGGTTTTTCTCTCTTTATGTTAATGATCTTTTCCCCATTCCATTAAATTCAGAATATATGAACATAAAAGTAAAGAAATCAATAATTCTAAATATTAAGTTCTCATTCAGTATAAGGATCAGAGATCCATAGCCATTGACTGCTGTAAGGAGATAAAATTTTTCAATGTTACCCTAAGTGGTTTATAACTTAAAATTTGCAGGACACTTCACTTTATTAACTTATATTAATCCTATGAGGTTGGAGCTATTTAGTTCATCAGATAATAAAAACCTCTTAAGTTTCTATTATATTCTAGGCACTGTGTTATGTGTTGGATATGAAAAGAAGCAAAAATTAGTCCCCACTACAAGTTCACAATAAAATAAATATTATAATCAATACTTTACATAAGATGTAACTTTCTGATTAAGTGAAACAAGGGATTATGAGTCTCTTTTTATTTTAAAGTCTGTTATAATAAAGCCCTGAAGCACTTTATATACTGAAAGAACATTTTTTTTTGTTTTGTTTTGTTTTTGTTCTTCATTTCTGAAGAAGACTAGGAGATCAGGGAGGTGATACCATGACAAGTATATGAATTTGATTTGAGTTGAGGGGGTGCTGTGCTAAGTCAACAGCCTCACTCTCTCTCCCCTCCAGAGTCATCTGGGTCCAGGCACCTGATATGAATCAGGATGACTTGGAGATGCTCCTGAAGGTGAGGCAATCAGGGTTAAGTGACTTGCTCAAGGTCACTCAGCTTGTAGGTGTCAAGTGTCTGAGGCTAAAGTTGAACTTCTGTCCTTGTGACTCCAAGGTCAGTGCTCTATCCACTGTACCATCTAACTGTGCTACTGAGAGTATATATAGCATAAAGAAACACTGCTATGATTTCCAATCACTTTTCTATTTTAAAGTCCTTTCCCTACTCATAAGATTGAAGTTAAGTCAGCTGAATTTCCTTCAGGAAAAGATACCAGAAGAGATAACAACATTCAGTAGACCATTGCTTTTCCTACAATAAATTATTATTTTCTGTATCTGAATGATGAAGTCTGATGAAAACATGCCATCCTTTCTGCTAGTGCTTTTATATTGTTTGTGAATATGTGACGATTCTCTGCTGATTTGGTAGATTAAAGAAGATCTCTATCTTTTGGGATCTGTTTGGTTGAAAACATCTGCCTATCTATGTTAGTGTAATATCTTGAATTTGCCATGTAGCTAACAACCTTTGTGAATTTGGACAAATAAGTTTCTTTAGCTATACAATAAGGATGTTAGATAGACTGAGGCACATGATCTCATCTACCTCTAAATCTCTGATCCTGTGGTTCTACATTATTTTCATTCATTATTTTAAATAGCACAGGTTAGTCAAAAAGGATCAACAGGGACATCTAGCTGTTGTCCATGACATTGAGAAAGTCATTTTGATAATCAATTTCTTTTTATAGTTGTCATAGAGTCTACTAAAAAATTCGTATTTGTTTCCTTCCCTTAAATGTTGCACAGTTTTGGAATATTGTGCAAATAAAAGAGACAGAGGTGAGAGAGAAGAAAAGATAACAAAAGGTCAAAATGGTGATTAATATTCATTTTTAATAATACTAAGCCCCCCCAAAAAGCTGATTGCCAAAGGGGACATCAATTTACTTAACAATATATCAATATCTGAACAATAGCACCCAATTAGTGCAAATAATGAATACTATAAAGTGGTTGCATATGTTCAGATTTGTATTATTTAAAATTGCAATTATTTAAAATATGATAATTCATCCATTCCAATGGAAATATTTTGATGAATATGCATAATATCACCATTTCACATTATTCAATATTCTTACTAATTCAGACCTAGCTAAATTATGACACATGATTCCAAAACTACATTCCCTAAACCCCTTAAGCAGAAAAACTGACAATGAACTGGATTGGAATTGCTGCTTCCAGTAGCATAATTTCTTCTAATAGAGATCCTAAGAGACTACTAAAAAGCAGCTTTACTCTTTTAGTTTCCTTTAATATGGTCTTTAATATGTGACTCTTCAGTTAGTCACAATGTTACCTATTGCTATTGATCAGAGTGATCTTTCAAAGGACTTGCCTTAAATTCAGTATTTATGGATCTGTTATATATTTTTGTATATGGTAATCTTTCTAAGACTTAGTACAGTCTAATAATTTTTGTACCTATAATATGGTCAGATTGTGACCAAACTGGTGAAAAGTCCTGTTAATAAGTTGTTCCTCTGATGACTCTGGTAAATTCTATAATTGACTTATAAGTCTTTCCAGTTTGCTAAAAAGCATCTAAAATTATACTTCACAGTCATAGCTTTTTTTTTAGGTTTTTTTTTTTTTTTTTTTTGCAAGGCAAATGGGGTTAAGTGGCTTGCCCAAAGGCCACATAGTTAGAGGCCGGTACTCAGGTACTCCTGACTCCAGGGCCAGTGCTCTATCCACTGCGCCACCTAGCCACCCCCACAGTCATAGCTTTTAAGTACCCAAAGTCATTTTTACATCAGTATAAGACTTTTTTTCTAAGTATTTATTTTTTTTTTTTGGTTCTTGCAAGGCAATGGGATTAAGTGACTTGCCTAAGTTCACACAGCTAGAGAATAATTGTCTGCGGTCAAATTTTAACTCAGATCCTCCTGATTCCAGGGCTGGTGTTCTATCCATTGCGCCTCCTAGATGCCCCAAGACGTTTTTTCTTAATAGTATTTTATTTCTTACAATTATATGTAAATATACTTTTCAACATTCATTTTTGTGAGATTTTGAATTCAAATTTTTCTTTCCTTCCCTTCCGTCCCCCTCTGTGGGGCAACAAGCAATCTGATGTGGGTTACACATATGTAGTTATGTGGGTCCTTTTCCCTTCTTTATGATCTCTTTGGGATACTGACCAGTTATGCTGGATCAAAGGATTTGTAGCCTTTTGCATATAGTTCCAAATTGTTTACCAGAATGGTTTATCAGTTCACAGCTCTATCAATACGACATTAGTGTCCCAGTTTTCCTACATCCCTTCTGACGTTTTCCTTTTCCTTTTTCTGTTCTATTAGCCAATCTGATAGGTATGAAATGGTATCTCAGAGTTGATTTAATTTAGATTTCTCAAATCAATAATGATTTAGAACATTTTTTTCATATGACAACAGATTGCTTTAATTTCCTTATCTGAAAACTGACCATTTGGGACAGCTAAGTGTCACAGTGTAAAGAGCACCTCCCCTGGAGTCAGGTGGACCTGAAAACTGCTAGGTCATTTCCTTTGTCCATATATGAATTGGGGAATGATTTATATTCTAGAAAATTTGAATCAAACTTTTATCAGAATCACTGGCTATAAAAAACTGTTTTCCAACTTTCTACATTACTTCTACTCTGAGTTGTATTTGTTTTGTTTGTGTAAAATCTTTGCAATTTAATTTATTTAAAATTATTCATTTTGTATTTCATAATTTTCTTTCTCTTTTTTGTCATAAATTCTTACTCCTCCATAAATTTCACAGGTAAACTACTACTTACTCTCCTAATTGACTTATGATATCACTCTTTATGCTAAATCATGTACCCATTTCAATCTTATCTTGGTAAAGATTGTAAGATGTTGTTCTATGCCTAGTTTCTGCCATGCTATTTTCCAGTTTACCCAGCAGTTTTTGTCAAATCATGAGTTCTTATCCCAGAAACTAGATTCTTTCCGATTATCAAACAGTAGATTAATATGACTATTTACTACCATGTCTTATGTGCTAACCTATTCCACTGATCCATGACTGTATTTCTTAGCCAGTACCAAATAATTTTGATGATTTCCATTTTCTATTTTAGTTTTAGATTTTGTCTAGCTAATCTTCTTTTTAATTTGTTTTTTTTAATTAATTCCCTTGATATTTTTGACCTTTTCGTCTTCCAGACAATTTGTTATTTTTTCTAACTCTATAAAATGATTTTTGATAATTTGATTGGTATGGCACTAAGTAGATTAATTTAAGCAAAATTGTAATTTTTGTTATATTAGCTCAGCATAGCCATAAGCAATTGATATTTTCCCAATTCTATATATCTATTTTTATTTATGTAAGTGAATTCACATGTTTCCTAAGTTTGTCTTGGCAGGTAGACTCCCAAATAATTTATATTGTTGAGTTATTTTAATGGCATTTCTTTTTCTATCTCTTGCTGCTAACTTTGTAGATAATACATAGAAATGCTAATAATTTATGTGCATTTATTTTCTATACTGAAAGTTTTCTAAAAGTTTCAGCATGAGATATTATCATGATTATTTCCAATGATAATACAATAACCACAATTTGTATAGTTCTTTAATGTTTACAAAAGATATTACAAATATTACCACATTTTATTTTCATAACAACCCTGGGATGAAGGTAATATTATTATACTAATTTTTTAAATGAAGAGAGTGAGGCAGACAAAAGTAGACAGAGGAGTGACCAGGTATCACAGGGTTAGTATCTGAGGCAAGACTTGAACTCAAAACTTCCTCAGGCTAGGTTGCAATAGATGAATCAACACTGATAGGTGAAACAACTGCCTTTATGATCACTTTAGTGGACATAGAATGTAGGAAAAACATATATAGAAGAAAATAATTCAAATATTTGTTTCCCTAAAATAGACATTTTAATAGGTTAAATCTGATGAAGTCTAGAAAGTGTTTTCAGAATATTTTTAAAAATAATATTTTAAAATTGATTTAAAATACAATACATAAGATTATAAAGAAAACAGCTATATTGAGATAGATCTTTATATGTGTGTTTGTGTGCGTGCGCACATATGTGTGTGTGTGTGTGTGTGTGTAAATATATTAACACTGCCTTCCACTCCACTTGCACATGAACTCCAATTAAGCCATGGACATGTTCCCCTGCCAGTGACCCTACAGTTCCTGGAGGCCCCACATCCCTGCTGCACTCTCCCAGGTCTCCCCTATGACTTCCCTGTCCCAAGAAGGATGAATCCTTCCTGAGCAAGCTTGGAGGCAAGTTGAGCTGGAAGAAGAAAGGCAAGGAGATGGGTGACTTCTATTAATAGAGCAAGAATGCCATCAACTCTCTTATGACACTTGTCACAGTCGACATCTACCCTGAGGACACCTTCCTTGAAGAGAATAAGGAACAGATTGTGATGGATTTCACCTCTGGGAAAGAAATAAGTTCAAAGAACTGGACAAGGTTTTAATTGACTGGATTAACGATGTGCTGGTGAAGGAGTGAATAATTGTTAAGCCCCTGCAAGAAGACAAATATAATAGCTAAGTATTGCGGAAGCTTTTGGAAAAGTTAGTCTACATGGTAGATGTGATGTAGTCAGGAAACCATATTTCTTCCAAAATAGGCCCTAGCATGATTTTATCATGATGTTGTTACTATAAGTCCTACCACAAGTCCTAGTTAAGATTGTCAGTCAGACGAACACATTTAGTAATCCAATGTAATACATAATGGATGTATTAAATTATAAAATATAGTAATATTAAATTAAATATCAATAAACAATATTATTGATATTAGAACTTAAAATAAATGATAAAATAAATTATAATAAGTAAATTTGTATATCTAAGTGATCATTTTTGGACAAGAGGTAAATGCCTATGCAAACAGATTAACTCAAAGCTTACTGTCCCAACTTATCTCTCCTCTGTGCTTTAGACCAGTTTTCCTGTTTTCAGGCTGCTGTAGGATTTGTTGCTTCCTCTGAGGTTGTTTGATATGCTTGATGCTAGGGAGAAAAGCCCACTGAACATGATGAGTTCAGGCTCAAGGCTGCAGGCTCCCCTGGCCTCAGACAGTGGACTCACTCCTCCTGCTTTGCTCTTGAGACAAATGACAATGTTAAACCTCTTACCCAGCAGAAACCACCTGGACTGTTCTGGATGGAGCCATTGGGAACCCAGTATCTGTCCAAATACCCTCACTCTCTGTCCTGGCTTTCCAACTGTTTCTTTTGGATTGGAATTCCTTTAAAACCTGCATTTTCCAGTAAAAAAATAGACTTTGCATTTCTTTCCATTGTCCCTTTCTTTTAAAAAAAAGCTACTTATAAGAACCTCATGAATATTTAGCTGCCCTTTTTACATGATGTGTATCTCAAACCCAGAAGACCCTGATGACAAGCTGCTTATTTAATCTTGATAAACCCATAGCCAAAGAGGCATATGAGAGATGGGCTGCAGATCTCACCAGGCTGAATGTGAACGTAATCCTTGAAGTCTCTAGTTCAGCTCCCTCCATTTGAAAATAAATAAAAAAAATAGACTTAGAGAGTCAAATAATGAAAGTGTAGTAGATTTAGAACTGAAAGAGAACTCCCCATATTCTATCTCCCTCATTTTATAATTGGTAAGAACAAATAGTGACTTTTTAGCATTGCATTGATAATGAGAATCAGAGGTAGAATTTGAACCCTAGTCCCATTCTGTAATCCTTGAGCCCGTGACTTTTGAAGGGGCCCATTTGCAATTTCATTCATACTTTTATTTTTTAATGTGAAAAAAAATCTTTAAAAAGATCATAAACCCAGGGTTTCAATAACCCCCACTCTAAAGAGAAATTATTCTGAATAAAAAAATGGGATTTCTTCAATTCAGAAAGACTCAGATACAGATCCTGTCAATGATCTTTACAACATTATCAAGCCACTTACAACTCATTCATGTCCTTGAGCAACAAATATTTTAATTTATGCTGAATAAAAGTAACAAGAACCTATATGTACAATTTTTTTCCCAGTGGAAATTGAAGATATGTATACCAAATAGGAAACAGTTCAAAAAGTTGTGATATATGATTGAGATGGAATACTATTTTGTATAAGAAATGAAAATGGAGGTGATTTCAGAAAAACCTGAGAAGACATATGAACTGTGCCAAAATGAAGTGAGCAGAATCAGGAAAACATTGTATACAGTAATAGGTACATTGTAATAAGGATCATTATTTCTGTGAAAAACTTAGTTGCTGAAACTAGTACAATGATCCAAAATCATTCCAAAGGACATATGATGAAAAATGCTATTCCTCTCTAGAGACAGAAAATTTAAAGTGCGAATTGAAGCATTTTTTCACTTCATTTTCTTGCTTTTTTTGCATTGTGGTTAATATTAATATGTATTTTGTATCAGAAAGATAATGCGTATCATATTGGTTGCTTTCTCAATGGGTGGTGAGGAAATTGAGGGAGGAAGAAAATTTAGAACTCTATAAAAAAGTTAAAAAATATATTTTTTTTTCTAAAAGTACCATGTTATACATGACTTACTATTCCACAATTTTCATTCTGACTCTAAAATGTTGAAATCATAGGATTAGGAACTTCATATTTTCTATCTTTGTAAAAAAGGGCTTAAATTTTTAGGAGGAATAATGAGTACATGCTATCATCTGGAGATGGAAAATGATTTTAAATGTCTTCATTTAATCCCTGTCCTATTTATAGCCCACTTCTGTGTATAAATGGGTAAGATGATCATTTCGTGCCTTTCATTATAGAATAGAAATATTTCAAATGTTCATCTGAGATAGAAAAATAATTATACCAATTGATTTTGTTACATTTGGTGACTTTTCAACTCAAATTCTTCAATACATCATCATTTTCAAAACTTTAGACTGAATATATAGATAAGATAGGAGCAGTGAGTATCAATATCATTTGTCTTTGGAACCAATTCATATATTAATTTGCCACCGGAATTTGTAAAGATCAGTTTGAGATTCTTAATTTACAGCATTTGTTTACATATACATAAGGAAACAATAAACGCTTCAAACACCATCTGCCTGTATTTTCCCTGAAGGGTTTTTGCATATTTTCAGCAAGAAATGAGTCTAAATATCTTACAATTTTTTCCAAAATGTTTCATAATTTTACAGTAGCCCTGCTAATGAAGAACAGTATATGCCCCTATAATAAGCCAAAATGATTCCAAACTGCAGACAGTGCTTCCTAATATTGTGAAAACATAGCAGGAGCTGTTTGGTGAATAGGAGCATTGTTTGGGAGGAAAAGGAGGGCTGAAGGGAAATTTCATTTTGAGAGTAGAATGAAAATGCCATTTTGTATCTCCACTCAAGATTGGGCTCATATATCTCAAAAACCTGGAAAAATGACTGGCAGATGCAGCATATTAGCTTTATGCATGTAGAGATATGGCAACTATTGAGGAAAAAGGTAACTAATCAGTTTTTTATATAGGTAAATGTCAATGATAAAAATCAGTCTCATCTCAGATATGCAAATATAGCCTTTCAATACTTGCAGAAAAGAATACTTGAAAAATTCAAAATTAACTCTGCAATTAATTTCCTGGTTTGACAAAGTCATACTTTCTGACTTTCTTTGTAAAGTAGAAACATAACTGATGTAGGAGAGGTATTTTAAGATGCTATAAATATAGTGCTAAAGAATAAGGATTTTTTTGGGGGGGAACTACATTTTACCATTTTGTTCAAGTTTTAAGTACAGAATGGGACAGATCCCAATATTTATTAAATAAAGAAGCTTTAACTTACCTTTTTTTTTTCTGAGTTTGGTCAGTTTGCCTCTCTTCACACAGTCTAATGAAATTCTACTTTCCTGGGGCTCACCTTATTGGTTCCCAGGAGTACAGATGTCCAATAAGTCTTTATCCAACTATGACTCAGAATTGTCAAACTCCTGTAATACATCAGATTAAGTTTCCCAAAGAGCAGGGACTACAAGTATGTATTACCAGACCTGAACCGGGTAAGGAATTTAGAGGCTCTTCCATCCTTCTTTACCAATGGCTAAATTCTCTCTATCATGTACTTTAAAAATCCTAGGATTATAACTTTCAAAGGGCCAAGAATGGACATTGCTTCTTATGAAGAGTAGTTTTACCTGGTTGTAATTTTGGAAGGGAACATTTCTTTCTACACACACACACACACACACAAAACACACACAGCCATAAACTGACTGAAAAATCTTAATAACAAGACAGTAACAAATCTAGCCATTAGATTGAAGTGTATCTTATCTCAGATAGCAATGTTATTCAGAAAAAAAATACTTATCCAAATGATGACAAACACAAAGAGTATTTTTCTTCAAAATTTTGATTTGTTCTATTATTATTAAGTAATAATGAGAAAGCACAAAGTCATTTACTGAGATATTCAATTTTCAATAGAATATATTTATTAAAATGCCATTATATGAATTAAACCATTATAATACAAAGGAAAAAATAATTCAAGGAAGTTGTGCATATAACATATGCACAAATATATAAACACAAAGTATGTAGAATTAAGTACAAAGCAAGTTGAGGATAAAGAAAAATTATAATTTTTGAGAAAGAGTGAAACAGGAAAAGACCTCAGCTCTAACCATGTGATTCCCCTTCTCAGTAAATTCCATTGTCTTCCTACAATATTTATTAGTATTGTTTTATTACCTGGTGTTTTTGCAATCTTACCCTAATCTACTTTTCTGTAATTATTCTATGATACTCTTTCTGCACCTTGCAGTCTGTCTGGGTGTGCTGATCTTTTTGTTGCTCCTCATACAAAACACTACATCTCTTTCTCTATGCCTTAGCAATTGATATCTTCATCTCTCTTCACATCTGCCTTTTAGAATTTCTTCTTTCCTTCACCTCAATTACCACCTACTCTATGAAACTTTCTGATTCAGGGGCAACTGGTGGTGCCATGAATAGATTGTTGACCTAGATTCAGGAAAATCTTAATTCAAATTCAGTCTCAGATATTTACTGACTGTATGACCTTTTTAATGGTTTTCTTCTATTTTTCTCATTGTAAAATGGGGATAGTAGCATCTATCTTGAATTATTATTTTGAGGATTAGATGAGATAATATTTGCAAAATGTGCCTAACACAGTATCTGACACATAGTAGTTATTATATCCATGCTTACTTCTTTCTTTTTTCCCCTTCCCTGTTCTACCCCAATTCACACCTGCTAGGATCCTCTCCAAAAATTACTTCGGTTTTATCTTGAATGCATTGCTTATGTTTATCTTGATACACAATGTCTTCCTTGATAGAGTGTAAGCTCCTTGTAAGCAGGAATTATTTCATTTTTGTCTTTGTATTCCAAGCACCCAGCACAGTGCTTAGAATCAAGTAAATGCTCAATAAATTGTTGTTGATAGATTGATTAATAGTTGTTTCAGATATTTGAGGAGGCAGTATGTGGAAGAGAAATTATAAATTTTTTCCTGCTTTGACCAAGAGGGAATATATGTTTGCTGTAAGAGAAAAAGTAAATTCCCTAATGATAAAGCTGTCTCAAAGTGGAATCCGGCTACTCAATCAGGCTAGTAGTTACTAAGTGCTTAATTTTTATTGATGGAAGAATGGGCTAGGTTGCACTGAAAGTTACCTACTCTTATTATTGGGTGTATTCTTTTTCTTGTAACGACTGGACTAGACAATTTCCAAGACAATTTGCAAATTTGGTAGGTTGGTATTCCAAGATTTACTAAAAGGGGAAAAAAACTAATTCCCCAACATTCCAAACATAATTAATATGATTTACAAGTCTTCGAGGGCCTAACATGGTTTTGCCACATGAAAGTTGAATTTAAGATGCTGTGAAAGTTTAAGCTCTATTGATTTAATCATCATTAAGGAATAATATAAATAACATGGAAAATCAGAATCTATCATCACATGAGTAAAGACCAGCAACAAAAGCTTCTGGTTTCAAATTACTTAGATTAATTATCCATTATTACTAAAGCAGATAATGGGAAAAATCATGTTCATAATCCATTGGTTTGAAGATTAGCACAGCTGTCTGGGTGATGTGTGTTCCCAAAGCTTTGTAATCTAGTGTCCATTCTGAACCTGTGCAAAATAAGGTTATTCACTATTTCAAAAATTTTCTTGGTGATTTGAATAACAATATGGAAAGTGAATTTTCCTCATTTCTGGGATCACTTACCTAAGGCAACCAAATAAAATTTATGTTTTCGCTTGGAACGAACTCTCTTGATGGGAAAATATTTGTTCAATGTATTGCCTGAGTTCTGTGGTGGCAGTGATGCTCTTGTCATTTCCAAGTTTCATTCCAAACTTTAAACAAAAAGCTAAGTATATGACAGTTTGAAAATGAAAAGTTATGAATGAACTGGAATCTAAGATTGAATTTAAATTATTAATTAAAAACATTACTGGCATAAAGAAAATAACCATTCAAGGACAGGAGACTGAAAAGTTAATTTGTAACATAATATTAAAATAAATTAAATTATCTCACTTTTCTTGATGGTAAATTTATTTTCACTATTTTTGAGAGTAGCTGCTTGAAAATGCTACTGATTAAAATGATGAAATTATGTATATAAGAAAAAAGTTATAGCAATTCTGACTAATTCTGTAATAAATCATGGTAAGAAAATCATTTGGAGTTGAAAGAAGGCTTAAATATTTCCTAATACAATCCCCCAAACTGATTCTCATAGAGACTAATTAATTTTCCAATGATTGAATAGATAAAAAGGGAATAAGAATTTGAACCCAGATCTTTTTACTCTAAATTGAGATTTGTTCATTGGGGGAAAA
Source organism: Macrotis lagotis (assembly GCF_037893015.1). NCBI lineage: Eukaryota > Metazoa > Chordata > Mammalia > Peramelemorphia > Peramelidae > Macrotis > Macrotis lagotis. Next base: position 116,472,362 of record NC_133666.1, read on the forward strand.
TGAATTTTCTAACATTTGAAGTTATCATATAACCTGTTTACTTTGGTGATTTCAGTGAATAGAATGCCCGGCCAAGAGTCAAAAAACTCATCTTCATAAGTTCAAATCCAGCCTCAAACATTTGCTGGCTGTATTATCTTGGGAATGTTACTTAATCCTGTTTGTCTCAGTTTTCTCATCTATAAAAAGGACTGGAAAAGGATATAACAAACCACTCCAGAATCTTTACTTAAAATAGAAACCTTAGATAAAATCATGAAGACTGAAATTACTGAACTTTGAAACTTTGAACCAAAACCTTGGACCAAAAACTAGGTTGTGTGTTAAGTTTGAAATACATAGAAAATCAACTTCTGTGATAAAATATTATTTTACATGTCAATGCAATAAAGTACTTGTCATTTTTTGTTAGTGTGGGAATTCCTGGTATGGAAAATTTCTCAAATTTTGTAGATTAAAACTTGTCCATTTTTTTATAGCCTTAGAAGGATGCCTAAGGCTGAGAGAAGTTGCCCATAACCACTTAGCTCACAATTTAGAATTGAGTAGCATCTCAGAGATTTCATTTTTTGACTCCTCTACCCCTTATAACTCACTTTAATTTTGAGGAAATTGAGGCCAAGAGGAGCAATATGAACTGCTTAAATTCACACAATAGTTTATAATGAGAAAGTTAGGACTAGAATTCTCATCTCGAAGTTCTGATTCAATACTCTTTTCCCACTTCTACACACAGTTGTTCAATGAACTTGCAAAAACATTTAACAATTAAGCCAATAGATATTATTATAAGCCATTTAAAAATATTTTAATAGATAGCATTGATAACATCATCTGAAAGCTGGTCCTATCCTTTGATCACTTAACAATTGGGGAATGGCTTTCATTTTTTATTAAATTTGACTCAGTTCTCTATGTTTGAGAAATTAAGAAACAAACTTATTTCAATTTTTTCCCACAGTGGCTATTACTAGCTGTATTTCCCTCCATTCTGTTTCCCCACCACCCCCCTTTTATGCTCCCCTCTCTTTTCATCCTGTTCCTCCTAAAAAGTGTGTTGCATCTGACTACCCTCTCCCATGATCTTCCCTCCCTTCTATCACCTGTACCCCCACCCCTCCTGCACCTTTCTCCTCATTTCTGGGATCACTTACCTAAGGCAACCAAATAAAATTTATGTTTTCGCTTGGAACGAACTCTCTTGATGGGAAAATATTTGTTCAATGTATTGCCTGAGTTCTGTGGTGGCAGTGATGCTCTTGTCATTTCCAAGTTTCATTCCAAACTTTAAACAAAAAGCTAAGTATATGACAGTTTGAAAATGAAAAGTTATGAATGAACTGGAATCTAAGATTGAATTTAAATTATTAATTAAAAACATTACTGGCATAAAGAAAATAACCATTCAAGGACAGGAGACTGAAAAGTTAATTTGTAACATAATATTAAAATAAATTAAATTATCTCACTTTTCTTGATGGTAAATTTATTTTCACTATTTTTGAGAGTAGCTGCTTGAAAATGCTACTGATTAAAATGATGAAATTATGTATATAAGAAAAAAGTTATAGCAATTCTGACTAATTCTGTAATAAATCATGGTAAGAAAATCATTTGGAGTTGAAAGAAGGCTTAAATATTTCCTAATACAATCCCCCAAACTGATTCTCATAGAGACTAATTAATTTTCCAATGATTGAATAGATAAAAAGGGAATAAGAATTTGAACCCAGATCTTTTTACTCTAAATTGAGATTTGTTCATTGGGGGAAAATGAATTTTCTAACATTTGAAGTTATCATATAACCTGTTTACTTTGGTGATTTCAGTGAATAGAATGCCCGGCCAAGAGTCAAAAAACTCATCTTCATAAGTTCAAATCCAGCCTCAAACATTTGCTGGCTGTATTATCTTGGGAATGTTACTTAATCCTGTTTGTCTCAGTTTTCTCATCTATAAAAAGGACTGGAAAAGGATATAACAAACCACTCCAGAATCTTTACTTAAAATAGAAACCTTAGATAAAATCATGAAGACTGAAATTACTGAACTTTGAAACTTTGAACCAAAACCTTGGACCAAAAACTAGGTTGTGTGTTAAGTTTGAAATACATAGAAAATCAACTTCTGTGATAAAATATTATTTTACATGTCAATGCAATAAAGTACTTGTCATTTTTTGTTAGTGTGGGAATTCCTGGTATGGAAAATTTCTCAAATTTTGTAGATTAAAACTTGTCCATTTTTTTATAGCCTTAGAAGGATGCCTAAGGCTGAGAGAAGTTGCCCATAACCACTTAGCTCACAATTTAGAATTGAGTAGCATCTCAGAGATTTCATTTTTTGACTCCTCTACCCCTTATAACTCACTTTAATTTTGAGGAAATTGAGGCCAAGAGGAGCAATATGAACTGCTTAAATTCACACAATAGTTTATAATGAGAAAGTTAGGACTAGAATTCTCATCTCGAAGTTCTGATTCAATACTCTTTTCCCACTTCTACACACAGTTGTTCAATGAACTTGCAAAAACATTTAACAATTAAGCCAATAGATATTATTATAAGCCATTTAAAACTATTTTAATAGATAGCATTGATAACATCATCTGAAAGCTGGTCCTATCCTTTGATCACTTAACAATTGGGGAATGGCTTTCATTTTTTATAAATTTGACTCAGTTCTCTATGTTTGAGAAATTAAGAAACAAACTTATTTCAATTTTTTCCCACAGTGGCTATTACTAGCTGTATTTCCCTCCATTCTGTTTCCCCACCACCCCCCTTTTATGCTCCCTCTCTTTTCATCCTGTTCCTCCTAAAAAGTGTGTTGCATCTGACTACCCTCTCCCATGATCTTCCCTCCCTTCTATCACCTGTACCCCCACCCCTCCTGCACCTTTCTCCTATCCCTTTTGTCTCCTATTTTCCTCTAGAGTAAAATAGATTTCTATACCCAATTGAGTGTGTATGCTATTCCCTCTCTGATCCAGTACTTATGAGACTGAGGCTCATTCACTCTCCCACCTTCCTAGTCTTCCACTCCACTGCAAAACTTTTTTCTTGCCTCTTTTATGTGAAATAACTTACCCCATTCCACCTCTCTTTTCCCTTTCTCCCAGTACATTACTTCCCCCACCCCTTAATTATATCTTTTTTATATATATTATGCCTTCAAATTCAATTGCCCTAAAAATGAGAAAGTTCATATAAGTTATCAGGGTCATCTTCCCATGCAGCAAAACAAATAATTCAACATCCCTCATGATTTGCTCATCTCAACTACCCTCTCTATTCTTCACCTGAGTTCTGTACTTGAAGATCAAACTTCCTGGTCAGCCCTGGTCATTTCATCAGGAAAGTTTGAAAGTCCTCTATGTCATTGACTATCCCTCTTTTTCCCCTGAAAGAGTATGTTCAGTTTAGCTAGGGAAATTTTTTTTGTTTGGAATCCAAGCTCTTTTGTCTTCTGAAATATTATATTCCCAGTCCTAGGATCCTTTAATTCTATCTTGAGTTATTCTGACTGTAGTGTCACAATATTTGATTAGTTTTTTTCTTACTGTTTCCAATATTTCTCTTGGCTTAGGAGTTCTGAAATTTGGCTATAATATTCCTGGCAGTTTTCATTTTGAGAGCTCTTTCAGGAAGTGATCAGTGACTTCTTTTGATTTCTATTTTATCCACTACTTCTAGTATATCAAGGCAGATTTCCTAGATTATTTCTTGAAAAATGATGTATAGGCTCTTTTTTTTAGTCATGACTTTCCGGTAGTACAATAATTTTTAAATTATCTCTCTTGGATCTGTTGTCCATGTCAGATGTTTTCCAGTGAGATACTAAAAATTTTCTTCTTGTTTTTCATTCTTTTGTTTTGTTTTATGGTTTCTTGATTTCTCACAAAGTCATCCGTATCCCTTAGCTCCATTTTAAGGAATTATTTTCTCCATAGAACTTTTGTATCACCTTTTCCATTTGATCAATTTCTGCTTTCTTTCTCTTCAACTGGCCTTTGGAGTGCGTTTTTCATTTGACTCAAACTGATTTTTAAGATATTACTTTCTTCAGTATTTTTTGCATCTTTCACCAAACTGCTGACTTAATTTTCATGATTTTCCCATATCAGTCTCATTTCTTTTCCCAATTTTTCTTCTACCTTCCTTACTTAATTTTCAAAATCTTTTTTGGGCTCTTACCTAGCGTGATACCAATTCATATTTTATTTGGAGGTTTTGGATGCAGAAGTTTTGATTTTGTATTCTTTTGATTGCGTCTATTTATCCTCCATAGAACCAAAGTAATTGTCTATGTTCAGATTTTTTTCTTTTGTTGTTTGCTCATTTTCCCTGTCTTTGACTTGATTTTATTTTTTTTATTACTGTAGGATTTTGCTTCAAGGGTGGTGGATACATTACCAAGATTCTGAGGGTTTTTCAGCTGTTTTCAAATATATCCCCAAGGACCTGTAAGTTGAGAGGCTAAGGTTGCTCTTCTGGTCTGTGCTCTGGTCTGTGGATGACCATAAGCATTCTTTTCTGCCCTGGAACCATGAAGAGAATCCCTGCTCTGCTGCAGGCAGAAATACTCTGTTGTGTTTCTCTTTTTCCTGATACTAAGGCTCCACACTATGACCTGGATGTAAGCGTGGATGAGGCAACAGAGTACTGCCTCAAAGATAACAGAGGCCTTTGCAGACTTCTCTGACTCCTTACCAAGGGTTAAGCACTCTGGAAGCAGCTGGAAGACTCATTTCCTGCCAGGTGACTCCCCAGGACTGCTCTTGGTCCCCTGTGACTGGGTTTGCCCTGAGGCCTATGATGAACTGGGTTCCCTGCTCACCTTGGTGAAGCAGAGATTTCTACTGACTTTCCCAATTGGCCTTGGCAATCCCTGGGCTGAAAGATCTGGAAACTGCCACTACTGCCACAGATCAGCTTAACTCCTCTTTCTAACCCTGGTAAAACAGACCCTTCCTGTGGATCTTCCAAGTTGTCTTGTGATGAAAAATTGTTTCATTCAGTCTTTTTGTGGCTTCTGACACTCTAGATTTTGATTAAATCATTACTGGAGTGTTTGGGGTGGGCAGGGAGGGGGAGAAGTGTTCTTAGAAGTCCCTGTCTTTACTTTGCCATCTTGACTCTGACTCCTCTTTCTTTTTTCTTTTTTTAGAAAGATTTTATTTATTTTGTATTTTATAATTTTCCCTCCATTCTTGCTCCCCCCCCCCCCACAGAAGACGTTCTGTTAGTCTTTACATTGTTTCCATGGTATACATTGGTCTCAGTTGAATGTGATGAGAGAGAAATCATATCCTTAAGGATGAAAAATAAATTATAAGCTATAGCAAAATTGGGGCAGCTAGGTGGCACAGTGGATAGAGCACCGGCCCTGGAGTCAGGAGTACCTGAGTTCAAATCCAGCTTCAGACACTTAATAATTACCTAGCTGTGTGGCCTTGGGCAAGCCACTTAACCCCATTTTCCTTGAAAAAATCTAAAAAAAAAGATATAGCAAAATTACATGAAAAGATAACTTTTTTTTCCTAAATTGAAGGTAATAGTCTTTGGTCTTTGTTCAAATTGAACAATTCTTTCTCTGAATACAGATAGTATTCTCCATTGAAGATAGTCCAAAATTGTCCCTGGTTGTTGCACTGATGGAATGAGCAAGTCCATCAATGTTGATCATCACCCCCATGTTGCCGTTAGGGTGTACAATATTTTTCTGCTTCTGCTTATTTCGCTCAGCATCAGTTCATGAAAATCCTTCCATGCTTCCCTGAATTCCAATTCTTCCTGGCTTCTAATAGAACAAGAGTGTTCTGTGACATACATATACCACAGTTTGTTAAGACATTCCTCAATTGAAGGACATTCATTTAATTTCCAATTCTTTGCCACCACAAACAGGGCTGCTATGAATATTTTGGTACAAGTGATGCTTTCATCTTTTTTCATAATCTCTTCAGGGTATAGACCCAGTAGTGTTATTGCAAGATCAAAGGGTATAATAATTTTTGAGGCCCTTTGGGCATAATTGCAAATTGCTCTCCAGAAGGGTTGCATGACTTCACAGCTCCACCAACAATGTATTAGTGTCCTAGATTTCCCACATCCCTTCCAACATTGATCATTGTCCTTTCTGGTCATATTGGTCAGTCTGAGAGATGTGAGGTTGTATCTCAGAGATGCTTTAATTTACATTTCTCTAATAAGTAATGATTTAGAGCAATTTTTCATATGACTATGGATCACTTTGATTTCCTCAGCTGTAAATTGCTTTTGCATATCCTTTGACTGTTTGTCAATTGTGGAATGGCTTGTTTTTGATTTTGTTTTTGAAAATTTGACTCTGTTCTCTCTATATATCTCTCTATATTTTGGAAATGAATCCTTTGTCAGAAATACTAGTTATAAAAATTGTTTCCCAATTCACTACATTTCTTTTGATCTTGGTTACAGTGGTTTTGTCTGTGTGAAAGCTTTTTAATTTAATGTAATCAAAATTATCTAGTTTGTTTTTAATGATGTTCTCCATCTCTTTCTTAGTCATACACTCCTTCCTTTTCTATAGATCTGACAGGTAAATTACTCCTTGATCCTCTAGTTTGCTTATAATATTGGTTTTTTTATTTCTAAATCCTGTATCCATTTGGATCTTATCTTGGTGTATATATATATATATATATATATATATATATATATATATATACATATATTGATGTTATCTTGGTATTTCTTTTTTCTTAAAAATCATATTTGACTGCTTGCAATATTTTCTCTTTGACTTGGGAGTTCTGGAACTTGGCTATAATATTCCTCGGGGTTGGCTTTTTGGGATCTTTCTCTGGGGGATTGGTGGATTCTCTCCATTTCCATTTTGCCCTCTGCCTCCAGAACATCAGGGCAATTTTCCTGTAGTAATTCTTTGAAAATGATGTCAAGGCTCTTTTCCTGATCATGACCCTCAGGCATTCCAATAATTTTTAAATTATCCTTCCTAAGTCTGTTTTCCATATCAGTTGTTTCCCCAATGAGACACTTCACATTTTCTTCCAATTTTTCATTTTTTGGGTTTTGAAGTATTGATTCCTGATTTCTGGTAAATTCATCAATCTTCCTGAATTCTATTCTTTGTCTGAAGGATTTATTCTCCTCAGAGAGTTTTCTTATCTCTTTATTCCATCTGGCCAATTTTGCTTTTTAAAGCATTCTTCTCCTCAATAACTTTTTAAACTGTTTTATCCATTTGACCTAAGCTGGTTTTTAGCATGCTATTTTCTTCAGCATTTTTTTGGATTTCCTTGACTAAGCTGCTGACTTCATTTTCATGTTTTTTCCTGCATCTCTCTCCTTTCTTTTCCCAGTTTTTCTTCCAACTCCCTCATTTGATTTTCAAAGTCTTTTTTGAGCTCTATAATAGCCTGAGCCCAATTTCTGTTTTTCTTGGAGTCTTTAGATGCAGGAGCTTGTGCTTCCTCATCTTCAGACTGAGTATTTTGGTCCTTCTTGGGCTCATTTGCAAAATATTTCTCAATAGTCTTCTTTTTGTTTCTCTGCTTGCTCATTTTCCCAGCCTGGGCCTGGTTTGGGGTGTTTCTTGAGCTTTTGGGACACTCCCATAAGGGTCTCAGTGTGTGCGGCTCTTTCCTCCCTCCTGGTCTGTGAATGACCATAAGCACCCCCCTCTGCCAAGGGGCTGAGGTGGGGGGGGGCTGCTGTTCTATGTGGGGGGGCTAGACTGCAATCAGGATCTGAATGTGGTCAGAGCCCCAGAGTCCTGTTTCAGGGGCAGAGGACAGAGCTAGGCAGTCTCTCTTCACTCCCCTCCCTCAACTCAATGGGCTCATGCCCTGGGGGCTCCTGCTTACCAGCTCCACCTGCTTCTGTTTCCTGGATCAGGGCTGGGGAAAGAAGATGCTGCTTGCTGTGTGCTGTGAGGGCTGGGCTCCATGTGCTAGCGTTGGCAGAGGTACCCTGCTGTTCCCCCACTTTGTGCTCAGTTCAAATGTCGTGGAGGTGCTGTCGGGATCACACAGGACTTAGCAGCAGCTACATTGGAAGGACGTAGGGCTTGGAATGCAATATGCCGGAAGGCAAGAGAGCTTAGAATGCAGCCAAGAATTAACTACCCAGCAGGGCTGAATGTCCTCTTCCAGGGAAAAGGATGGACTTTCAATGAACCAGGGGAATTTCAAATGTTCCTTTTGGAATGGCCAGAGCTGAACAGGGGGTTTGATCTTCAGATGTGGGACTCGGGTGGAGCATGGAGATTGGAGGACAGGGGGGAAATATGAGGGACTTAATGAGGATGAACTGCATGTATTCCTGCATAGAAAAATGACACTGATAATACTCGTGTGAACCTTCTCAGTTAATAGAGCAGGTGGAGAGAGCTTTTATAGTTGAAGCACAGGAGAAAGCTGAATTTGAAGATAAAATATAGTGTAAAAATGAAGTCAATAGAAAAAAAGGGAAATGGAATGGGAGAAAGAAAAAGGAGAGGGGGAATAGTCCAAGATATTTCACATAAGATTTTTTTTTATTACAATGAGCTATTGCAATGATATGGAAGGGGGGAGGCAAGGGGGAATGAGGGAAACTGCTCTCATCAGAGATGGCTAGGAGAGGAAACAGCAAATATACTCAATGGGGTATAGACATCTGGAGTAAGAAGGAGGGGGGAGCAGGGGGATGGGGTGGGGATGTGAATAAAGGAGGAGAGGATGGACCATGGGGGGAGAGTGGCCAGATATAACACGTTTTCTTTCTTACTTCTTGCAAGGGGCTGGGAATGGAAGGCCTGCCCAGGACCACAGGGCCAGGTGGATTCTGGGCCTAAGGGCGTGGTATGGGGGCTCAGGGCTTCTTGGCCCCAGGACCAATGATCTGTCTGCTGTGCCACTCAGCAACCCTACAGCAGAGTCATAGTGAAAGGAGAGAGAAAATAGAGTACATGGTAGTGGAGAAATAAGAAAGGAGGGAGTTGCGATCAGCAATGGCAAAGGTGGAAAAATATGGAAATAACTTTTGTGATGGACTTATAAAGAATGAGATCCACCCATGGAAAAAAAAAGAACAAAGGACAAACAATGTAATAGCACTTAATAAATGCATTTTTAATGATTGTTCAAATTTTAAAATTAAGTTTTAGTTAAAATTTGAGAAATAAAAATAATATTGTTTATAACTGAGTAATCAGTTTGCTTTTTTAAAAAATAAAATTAAATTCCTTGAATGCATACTTTAATAAAATGTTCTGGCACACTTAAAATTGTAGCCATTTTAATCTCACCCTACTAAATATTTAGCAAATATTTATGATTTTCCCTAGATCATAATTCTTGTTCTGTTTCATTTTGTTTTTAAAAATAAACCTCTAGTGCTAACTGGTTTTTGTTATAAAAGGGAGGACGCAAAATATGCAAGAAAAATCTGATTATTCGTGAATTCCAGTTTGGGGATACATTGTGTTTCTTTTAATTCTGGGGTTTATGGGTTATGTGCCTCCTATATTCAAGGACTGTATAAGGTACAGAGAATTCAAAGATAAAATACCAAACCATCTCAGTCCTCAAAAAGATTATTACTTCCCTAAACTCAGTTTCCTTATCTTTAAATGAGGAGGGTTGGCCTAGGTGATTTCTTAGTTCCCTTCCCCTTCTAAATCTGGGATCCTGAGACATTACATTCCTCTGGAGGAGGAGGGGTGTGTAGAATAGAAGAATAAATACAAGATAATATCAAGATGGGGTGGCCTGGCGATCTATGAGGAAAACCTTCCTGAAAGTAATGCTCCAAGAATCTTGAAGGAAGCTCAGAAGCTAAGGATTCTAAAGAGCAGCTAGGTGGCAGAATAGATAGAGAGTGCCATCCCTGGAGTCAGAAAGACTTATTTTCCTGAGTGCAAATTCGATCTCAACCACTACCCATATGACCCCACCTGCCTCAGTTTCCTTATCTGTCAAAGGAGCTGGAGAAGGAAATGGCAAATCACTGCAGTGTTTTTGCCAAGAAGACCTTAAATGAGGTCATGAAGAGTCAAACATAACTGAAAAAAATGATTGAAGAACATCAACAACAACAAAGGGAGGATTCTAAGGAGTAGAGACAGGGAGAAAATGTGTTCCAGCAACTGACTATATAGACTGTACAGGGATAGAAAATGGAAAATACTGATTTAGAAAACAGCAAGAAGGCTGCTTCTGGATGATTTATGATTAAATGGACCTAATGTACATTTAGTTTCTTTTTTTAAATAATAAAACATTTTACCTAAAAAAAATCATATTTGAACTGCTTGGACAAGATAGTGCTGTGAAAGTGTCTGCACAAACCCTGCTCCACTGAGAAAACCCCTTCTATGATAAAGAAGAATATCATAGGAAAAAACCAGAATCAAAGAAAAACACTACTGAACTCCACAATCCATTAAATTATGCCACAAAGTCAGAAGGCCTTCCAGAATCTGAGAACTTACAGAATATGACTGAACAAAGAAATTTCAGTTTCAAACATCTCCAGCAGTAACAGCAGCACCAACAGTATAGTGATACCCCAGGAGAGAGTGAGGTAATATAATCTGGATCAGACATACCCAGGGATTGAGTTTTGAAGTTTTAGCCTCCTGTTAGATAAATAAATGCACAAGTTATTATTTAAGACCGTCATCATCACCAGGACTGGGGCAAATCCTAGAGGATAGATACAATGAATATCTTGACAGTTGGAGAGACAAGGTCCTAGTGCTATACTTAACTCTTAATCTTGACTTGTAGTTATTATGCATTTGTTATTATGCTATTGTTCTGTAGTTGACATAAGATTTTTAAGGACTCTAAGAGAAAACAAAATTTCATTCAAGATACACATCCAGAAGTCCATGAGATAGAAGACAAAAAGTCTCAACCCAAGAAATAAAACTGTAGACATGAGCACACAGAAAAACAAACAAATAAAACAAAAAGTAAACTTTTACTATAATGTCCAAAAAACCAAAACAAACAATGCCAGTACTGAAAAAATTTTGAGATAAAATTGCAGAGAATGGAAATAGCTTTGAAATAATCATAAACAGAGCATTAATATAAAAATATAGATACAATCCTTTTAATTTTAAAACAAAATATTAAAAATATAGGATTAAAATTAAAATAGCAGAAAATAATTACCATTAACCATAATGAGGCCATTCTAGTAATGACTAGATCAGAAAAAGATCTGAGCAAGATCAGAAAACCTATACAGCAGCAAGGAAAGCGGGACAGAATATATGAAAAGAGTTGACAAAACCTTAGACTTCCTTGGAGACCATTCTATTATTTGATATGAAAGAGAACCATCCTTTCACAAAACCATTTTGCCTGAAGGCAGGAACATTTTTATGAGTTAAAGTACCAGGAAGGCAGGGCAAGTCTTCCTTCCTAATTCTAAAAAAAGACACAAATCTTTCCTGGATTAAGAAGGTCAAGTCAATTCTTCCTTTCAAAGTCTAAAGGAGTACACATTTCATTCCTTTCAATGCTATGAAAATCAGCCTTTGACCAGGAATACAGTTGCAAAAACTTATAATAATTATTATACTTTGACATTTCCCTCATTCTGATAAAAAACTGACATTATTACATCAACTATAGATAAACTAAAGGAAAAAAATGAGAGCATATTGTTGGAAAAGATAATATGTTGAGTACTCCTAAGGTTGCTAGAAGAATGGGCAGGCAACCAGCATAAGGTCTGTCTAAGAGGGTTGGGCATAAATACATAAATACAAATTATTACTTTTAGAATCCTTTTACTCAGTTAGAAAGTTTTGGTGACTTTAAAATATTTCAGCTGGTGTTACTATTTTCAAATGTAACAAAACACCCATAAGCCTTTCTACTTGCAAGTAACTTTAAATTCTTCTATCCAATGACATATGTTTCACAAATAATAAATTTCTACTTTTTATTAATTTGAACAATTAACATTTCTTTAAGAGGTTAAAGCAGGGACATAGCTTAATCAGGTGGTCAAGCCCTAAGGAAAAAACTCCATCAGAAACACTGAAGATTCACTTCGTTACAATAGTTTGGATCAATTGGTAATTCTAAGTTGTTTTAATTCATGTTCACTGAGAACAGAAGGATTAATAATTTACTTCAGCGGAGTCAAAACAAAAATCTGCATCAAAACATAAATATACAGGGTTCCTTGGCCTCAATTTCGTTAATCAAAGTTGGACACAGCTATCATCCTCAAAATCAGATTTATATTATAATGAATTAACTTAAAGATGAAATTTTTTTTACAGAAAGGGGGGCTTTTATGAACTTTTATCACAATGTTAAATCATCTTACATAGATTAGTTCATTTGAATAGCCCTGACTGATTGACTGTATATCCTCCACCTTTATTTATATATAAATAAATAAAGCAACTTTGACAATTATAATTACACAATTTCAACCTCATTTTGTGCAAGAATTTTATCAGAATTCTACAAAACAGATACTCTTGCAACAGAGTTAGATTTTCTATTACATTCTTCCTGTAAAACAATTAAAATAATCCCCCCAAAAAACCTCAAGTTAATTATATGTATATATATATATATATATATATATACATATATATGTGACTGTCCAATTAAAAAGTGATCACATAATTTAAGACAATTCTAAATGTCCAGTAAAAATTAATGGGTAGCCCTGTTTCATTTTGCCTTTCATGGCTTAATCTTGCCTGAAAAACTTTTACAGATTTTTCTTTTTGAAATCAAACTAACTCTGGCCTACTGCTGTCAAAGTGTGACTTGCTTTAAAAAAAACTTCCTACAGACACTCATCTCAACACTTTCTCCTAGTTTAAACCCAATTTACTAACTTGATTTCTAAAGGAAAATATTATTTTTGAAGTTTTTTTCTGAAGGTAAGACACTTAGACTATTAAAAATTCCCTAGCAAGTTACTAGGCCCTGAAATCTGAAAAATGATGATATCCTAATTTAGATGTTAATCTATTATTACTTACTAATTTTAAATTAATCTTTTAAAAACAATTAAATCAAACTACAAACAAATAAAAGGAGAAATTCATATTTTAGAACTTCCATTTAATTTAGCCTGGGTTAAAAATGAATTCAGTTGTCCATGCATCTTATTTCCCAACTGTTATCAGCATTTTAGACTAATAAAGACATAGAGGGAGCAGAGAGAGCTGCACAGCCAGGTTATCAGAATAGGAAAAATGAGACTTCATTCTGAGAGAATTTTTTTTCTATTTTACAACTAAGAAAAAAAATCATAGAAGGAGAGAATTCTACTCTTATTTCACAGACAGAAGACCACAACAACCAATAACTTTTGCATTTCGCTCTCTGTTTACCAGCAGCTTTGGGAACAGGGAGTGAAGGAGAAGGAGAGAAAGGGGGGGAAGGGAGGAGAGAGAGTAATTATATATGAAGACTATGAACAGGATAAATGATTATTTAGTGTTTACATCTTAATCCCACCCTCTTCAAGAGTCAAAGAAAAGTAAAAGAAAACAAATTAGTGCTAATGTCAAGTTTTATGTGAATTAATAATGTAAAGACAAGAAAAAATAATAAAAAATAAGAGAATGGGAGGAATGATAGTTCCCAGGTTCTCACAGGAGTTTGCAAATATCAAGGTAGGAAGCAAAAGAACAAGTATCTTGAGAAATTTACCATCATTTGAACAGAACTCCATGGGGTGGAGCCAAGATGGTGGCATGAAGGCAGGAATTTCCAGAAGGTCTCTTCCAAAATACTCCAAAAACCTTCATATATTGACTCAAATGTAATTTTAGAGTGTCAGAACCCAGGGAAAGACCCAGTGAATCAATTCTCCAGTCCAAGGTAATTTGGAAGATCCATGGGAAAGCTGTTTTACTGGGGTCGACCCAGTGAAAAAGGGACAGCAGCACAGCTAAGGTCACCCCACACCAGAAAAGAGTCTAGCCTTCTATAGGAAGATTCTGCAGGGCACCTGGGTCCCTGGGTTCAGGACAATGGAACGGTTTCCAGACTTCCCAATCCTGAGTTCACTAACCATAACTTAGAAGATCAGTGAGAAGCCTCTGTCAGAGTGATTGCAGAGCCCAGGTCAGCATGGTCCTCAATGCTGCTGCAGCCCTTAGTGTAGCCCCTGTCAAGGAAATGGAAACAGGCCTGCAAACCCACCCAGCAGGGAGCTGCCAGGAGTTGGAGGAGACTGCCAAGGTCTCTCCACTATCCCTACCGCACGACTTTGGTACCCTGTCCAAACCCTGGCTACAATCTTGATGGTATCCATCAAGCACAGATGAAGAGTGCATTCAGAGCCTCTTATAAGATCTTGAAGGAACTGAGGTCTTGTGGGAGTATTCCAATAACACTCAAAACCTTGGGAAGCACCTCAAAACCAGAAAATAGACAGGGGAAATGAGTAAAGAAAAAAAAGGACCTGACCATGGTTAATTACTTTGGTCCCCTGGAGGATCAAAACACACATTCAGAAGATGACAAAATCCAAGTTTCTGTATCCAGAGTCTCCAAGAAAAATAGGACTTGGTCTTGGGCTATGAATGAGCTTAAAAAAGATTTTGAAAATCAATTAAGAGAGGGAGAGAAAAAATGGGAATAGAAATGAGAGAAATGCAGGAAAATCATGAAATCCATGTTCAAAACCAGTTTAGAACAAATGGAAAAAGCAGTTCAAAAGATTAATGAGGAGAAGAATGGCTTAAAAAGCAGAATCCATCAATCACTTCCTGAAAGAGAGCCCCCTATAAAAACTCCCAGCAATATTATAGCCAAATTCCAGAACTCCCTAGTCAAAGAGAAAATATTACAAGCAGCCAGAAAGAAACAATAGAAATATTGTGTTGCTACAGTCAGGATTATGCAGGGCTTAGCAGTATCTACAATAAAGGCTTGTAGGGCTAGACATATGATATTCTATAAAGCAAAAGAGCTTGAACTACAACTTAGAATCAACTGCTCAGCAAAACTGAACATACTCTTCCAGGGGAAAAGATGAACATTTAGTAAAGTGGGGAATTTCAAACTTTCCTGTTGAAATGACCAGCACTGAACAGAAGGATTGATCTCCAAATACAAGACTCAGATGAAACACAGAGAGAGTGGACAGGAAGGGCAAATTAAGAGGGATTTAATGATTTTGAACTGCTTATATTCCTGCATTGGAAAATGATACTGATAACTCAAATGAACCATCTCACCTAATAGAGCCATTAGGAACAAAACATAGATAGACAAGGAAAAGGAGAGAGCTGAATATGAAAGTATATATTATAGTATAAAGATGGAGGCAATGGGTCAAACAGAATGTACTGAGAAAAAGGGAAATGAGAGAAAGAGTGGGCTAAGATGTTTCTTGTAAAATATTCAAGAAAAAACTTTTGCAAAGGAATATACTGAGAGAAAGGGAAATGAGAGACAGAGTAGGCTAAGATGCATCTTGTAAAATATTCAAGAAAATCTTTTGCAATGGAATGTAAGGGGGGGAAGGCAAGGGGAAATGAGTGAGCCTTCATTCTCATGGGATTTGGCTCAGAGAGGAAATAATATACACACTTAATAGGGTTTTGAAAATCTATCTTCCCCCAGGGGAAAATGAAGAGGAAGAGGATGGGAGAAAGGGTCAGGTAGAGGGTAGGGGGATGCAGGTGATAGAGAAGAGTGAACATTGTGGGAGAGGGTAGTCATAAACAACAATTTTTTTTTGTTATTTTGCAAGGTGGTGGGGTTGCATGGCCTTCCCAAGTCCATGTGGCTGGGTGGTTGTTGGGTGCCTGAGGTGGAATTTGGGCTTGGGTCCTCCTGGTTCCAGGCCTGGTGTTTCATCTGCTGTGACACATTTTTAAGGAGGGATGAAATGAAAAGATAGAGAAAATAGAATAAAATGGAAGTGCGGTGGAATGGATGGAGGGAAATACAATTAGCAAGAGCAAATGTGGGGAAAAAAATCTTGAAGTAACTTCTTGAATGCACTTATGATAAAGAAGGCGATTCATCCCAGAGACAGAGCTGAAAGTATCTGAACATAGATTGAAATGCAAATTTCTTTTTCTTTTCTCTCATTTTACTTTTCTTGATGTTTTTCTATTTTTGTGGGGGGAGGGGGTATTATGCTTACTCTTACAAGACTATTTTAGTAATGTATAAATGAATAACTAACTAAATGAAAAAAGATGCTGGAGTGGTTTACAATTTTATTTTCAAGGTATGACAGCATTTATTATCTATTGATTACCAAAAATGAAATAAAATCAAATAAAGCAGTTGAGTAATTAAAAGGAATAATACCTGAAATGTATATTACACTTTAAGGCTTGAAAAATGCTTTAGGACGTTGTAGTGCCTTATAAATTTCAACGTGTAATTAATTTGTAGCAAATCTGTGAAAAACCACTCGAGTACCTGCCAAAAAAAGCAAAAACCGAATAGGGTC
Source organism: Macrotis lagotis (assembly GCF_037893015.1). Lineage (NCBI taxonomy): Eukaryota > Metazoa > Chordata > Mammalia > Peramelemorphia > Peramelidae > Macrotis > Macrotis lagotis. The sequence goes on from NC_133666.1 coordinate 116,488,819, forward strand.
ACAAAGAATCAGACTTGATTGAAAATGAAAAAACAATCTTATATTCACTACCTCTTTTACTCATCTGCATTAACTTCAGAACGTTATTTTCAAATATCTTCCTGTTATTATTATTCTCACATGTTTATCAAGGATATCATCTTTTTTCCAGGAAATTATTCTCAATGAGAAAGTATTCCATATGACTCAGTTGCCTCCTTAGTCACATTTTATTAGTAAGAATGCTGTCAGTGACTTTTCCCAGTCATTCTCTATCTTTCTTTCTTTCAAATGCCTTGAAAATGAAATGCTTTCAAAATTGTGTTGTTTCTAATGGGGATTTAAAAAAGAATTGCTCATGACTAGATACAACTTCTCTTTCAAGTTTCCTCTCCTTAAAGTCATTCTAATTTCCTTAGATGAAATATTAGTGACTTAAGTGCTAAGAAACAAATGTGGTAGTTCTGTTGTCACAGATTAGGAAAATAAATCAGTACAAAAAAAAGAAACTTTGACCTCCTTCATGACTGTGCTTTTGCTCTTAAAATATTAATGTGAATATATTTTTAAATTAAAGAGAACTATTTCAGGAGAGTATTATATTTATCAAATTTACATGTGACTTTCAGAAAAAATAACCATGTACAAGAATTTAAAAACTAATATAGGGTTGGCTAGGTGGCGCAGTGGAAAAAGCACCCAGCCCCTGGAGTCAGGAGTACCTGGGTTCAAATCTGGTCTCAGTCACTTAATAATTACCTAGCTGTGTGGCCTTGAGCAAGTCACTTAAGCCCATTTGCCTTGAAAAAAAAAAAAACCCTAAAAAAACCTAATATAAACATATGTGACAAAGAAAAATTAAAATAATCCTCAATTGACCACAATGTAATGAAATTGGAGTTTATAAAGATAATTTGATGAAACAATTTAGATTTAAATGTAGACTAAATAGTCTTAAAAATAATTCAAAGAGCAAGTCATAGAAAGGATAGACAATTTATTAAAAGAAAACTATAACAATGAGACAAATTTATCCATGCTTTCATGATATACAGAAATGCACAAAAAAGCTGTATCTCTAAACATAAATCAATAAGAGAAAAAATTTACATAGCAAAAGACTAGAAAAACAGATTTTAGCGACCTAATTAAGCACCAAAATTGAAATACTGAAAAAAGAAAAACTTTAAAACTTTGAATTAAAAATAAAATATGATTTACTATTTTAAAAAGTCAAATAAAATAGACAAACAACTAAACTGCTTTGTTCAAAGAAGAGAGGAACACGATGAAGGGTAATAAAATAAAATGTTGTTGTTGTTGTTGTTGTTACTATGTATAATGTTCTCCTGGTCCTGCTCATTTCACTCAGCATCAGTTTATACAAGACTTTCTCAGATTTTTCTGAAATCTAGCCAGTTATGATACAATGCTATTTTAACAGAATCATGTACCATAATATGTTAAGCCACTCCCTAATTGATGGACATCCTCTCAATTTCCAATTCTTTGCCACTATAGAAAAAAGCTACTATAAATATTTTTTGTATGTGTTAGTCTTTTTCCCTTTGTATGATCTCTTTAAGATATAGAACTAATAGTGGTATTGTTGGTAGGCATAGTTCTATACTGCTCTCCAGAATGGTTGGATCAGTTCACAACTCCAGCAACAGTGCATTAATGTTCTAGTTTTCCTGTCCTCTCCAAAATTGTTCCTTTATTTTCATTTTTGCCAATCTGATGGATGTGGTGAGGTGATTCAGAGTTATTCTTATTTGTATCAATCTAATCAATAATTATCTGGAGCATTTTTTTCATATGATTATAAATAGTTTTAATTTCTTCATCTGAAAACTGCCTGTTCATTTTTTTTTTACCATTTACCAATTGGATAATGAAGAGGTTTTTTGGATTCAATACTAATTCAGTCAGTCCCCTTTGAGGCTTCACATAATCTTCTTTCCTTTTCTGAGATGGTGTTTTTATCTTCCCTATGAACATGATAGCTTTCTAAAGTTAGCACTTTTTAGTTATTTATTTTTGTGCTCATTTTGATAATTGAGTTTTTCTCCTGGGGCAAAGGGAATAAAGTACCAAATTTTTTTGTTCAGGGTCAAGAGGCTGGTCCCTGGTTTTCCATGCTGGTGTGTCAGATGCTTGCAGTTTGTTCCCTGTGTTAAGGTATACCAATGCAGTCCAACCTACTGTACTAGCATTCTGAGGCTTGAACTCTCCCTTCTGAAGTGGGCTTCAGACCCTCACTGTTGGCCTACTGGACTGGAACTGGAATTGCACTGGTTTCACTTCAGCTCTGGCTCCCCAGATCTCCCACCAATGCTGGTCTACAAATGCCTTTTATCCACATGAGACATATTTTTACTGAAGTTCCTTTGAATTGAAAAGTTGTTTCTCTCTGTTTTTTTTTGTAAGTTCTGTTGCTTTAGGGTTTATTTAGAGGTTTCATTTAAAGTTGTTTCAGAACCTCTGGGAGTTCCCTAGCTATGTGCCACCATCTTGGTTCCACTCAGAAAGTCCAACTGTTACTTTAAAGGAAAGAAAATCCTGTAAAATAATATTACAAAAATGATTTACAGTAAAATATAATTTATGTTACAAAACTCATTATAATTCTTCATAAAGAAAAAGAATATTCAATGAAATAGAGAACTTTAAAGCATTTCTGATGAAAACAAAGCTATATAGATACTCTAAAATGCAAACACAAAAGAGAAAGGAAACAGAAAGATAAATATATTTAAAAATTATTAATAATTAAATATTAATGAGCTGTTTGCACTCTAACAGTAAAATACAAGTGAGCTCTCCCAATCTTAATTTACTAAACGAACATAGAAAAAATAGTGAATGGTTTCAAATACAAATTCTCAGTATATGTTCTTTTTTTGTGGGTGTATTTAGATACACTTTATATGTATTTTTAATTTTGTCAGATTTAGAATATTAAAAAGTTAAATTCCTGAAAACCAAAGATCTATAAAATCTTTTCAGAACCATGTAGAAAAATAAGTATGAAATGAAACAAAAGTAATAATATCCATTACAACCTTTTTGTAAATTATATTCCACTTTACTTTAAAAATTAATTTTTAAAAATTAATTTGGGAATTGTTTTAAAATGAATTTTTCATCTATGTTACCACTGTGAAAAAAAATAATAACTTCTTCTTTTAACTTGAGTGCATAGGTAGTCAGCATATTTTATAAAGAAAAAATAGGTGTCCTATTTTTTCCATATTTTCATACACTTTTGGAAAAAAATTTTCTTTATAATTCAAATTGCAATAAATTTTGTTATTTTACTAACTTTTGTAGCAATTTGGAAAACTCTGTGAAATTCCTTGCTTATTTTTCTTGAAATAAGTGACTTCTTTGAGAGTAGTGTTCAGTTCTGCATTCCATAGTTTGTTATGGATAATGGTCAGCTGGAAAGCGTCCAACACAACAAAGTCAGGGCTTTGATTCAAGTCATATGAGGATTGATTGAAAAATATTGTTGTTTAACATGAAGAAGACTCAGAAGGGACATAATAACTCTATTCAAGTATTTGAAGAATAGTCATATTGGGAAGGAGTTAACTGTGTGGACTCAGAAGTTAAAACCAAAAAAGATTTAAATTTCAAAGAGGACAATTTATTCTTGATAACACACACACACACACACACACACACACACACACACACACACACACAAACTTCAGTAATTAATTAAGTGGAATGGTTTACCCTGATAGAAATATTTTCCCACCTCCTTGGAGATCTTCAACAGAGAGAGACTATTCAGTATGGATGTTTTCCATCATATTGCCTCGCAATATTTAAAACCTGTGATTCTGATTTTATTTACAGCTAAAGCACCCATATAAAGAAAACATGACAGGTTTTCCCTTTCTTGTGTATCCAAATGATGAATACAGTGACTTTAATTTCCTGAATATATTCTTTTTTGCATAGAGTTCCTGAATTTCTGCTACCTAACATGTTTCTATTTTCACTTATTGTATTAATTTCAGTTGCAGTTAGTTACTTTATTTATCCTTCTTAATAAGACATACTTTCACTTAAAAACAAAAATTTGTTTTTAAAATTTTAGAAGAATAGCTATAATCTTTTGAGTTATTTCTATTTTTTCAAAGTCATATATTTTGCCTAAACATCTTCCTAAAAGTTACTTAATAAAATGAATGATGTTGAAAAATATAGTTGTTATAATAATTCCTTAATTTCTTTTTCTGACTTTTTTTTAACTTCAAGTTTATATATTTCATGTTCCATTGCCCTAAGAAGTATGATAGAACTTATCTGGGACCATCAGCCTATGCTGATGAGAATGGATGCAGATCATACCAATTTCCAGGTTGCATAGACATAGATTCAAATTTGATCCCATTTTGTATAGTCACTGAATTAAATGATTATTGTGCTAAGTTCACTATTAGTTCATGTGTTGTTCTCATTTTGGTTGTCTTTGATTTCAACTTTATTTTCCCTGGGACCATTTGAAAGTGTTCATAAGAGATTTTTATTAGAAAACATCAAATGATCTGGCCATAGTTTGGTTCTCCTCTTCCAAAAACTTCCTTTCTCCATCCCCAAATCTATTTAATAGTTCAAAAAAATACTAGATTAAATGAAAGAAACAAAATGAACTCCAGTACTTTTACTGGAAAAAAGTTTGAAGATAAAGTGACTATAGGACTTAAAATGAATTTAGAAAGATATTTGATTCATTTTCATTGCCTATAATAAAAAAATTTACCTTGACTCTCATTTTGAAAAAGTTATTCCTAAATCCTGATTCAAATAAACAAACAAAAAACTCACTATTGTTTGAAGAACCTGGCTTCAATGTTTCTATGTAGAAATGGCTAAATGTTTGCCTTCTTCAAATTGTCTTCAAACTGCTAGCCCCAGGGCACCTAGGTGGCGTAGTGGATAAAGCACCTGCCCTGGAGTCAAGAGTACCTGGGTTCAAATCCGGTCTCAGACACTCAATAATTACCTAGCTGTGTGGCCTTGGGCAAGCTACTTAAGCCCATTTGCCTTGCAAAAACCTAAAAAAAAGACTGCTAGCCCCAGAACAACTTAGTTGGCTTTTACAAAATGATATGTTGTATTGTGTTAAACTCTATTCAAAGGAAATTAAATGAAGATAATCTAACCCTTTGGTGACTTTACAACTCAGATAAAAAATATTGTTCAGTATTTACTGTGCTCAAAATATATCTCATTGCCATATCACATAGACACAAAACAATATTTTATCTAATGTATAAAATATTTTATAAATACTCCTTATAAAGTATTTTATAATTGTTAATATTTTTGTTGTTAAGACTGAATGTCTTCTATATGATTTATGATAAAATATGTGTTTATAATATTAATCACCTGAATTCCCAAAATATAATTTTTGACGTTATAAAATTGATAGATTATAAATCCCTTGAAGCAGGAATTGTTTTTATTTTCTCTTTGTATTTCCAGTACTTTAAAAAATCATTATTAGTTGATTCCTTTGATACAGAGTTGTTTGTGAAGATTAAGGAAATTTTGGATGGAGTTAGAGTAAAACTAAATGAGTTACTGGGTAATTAAAGTAGGAGACTATTACTGGTCATCTTGAATTTTATGTTGCCACTGGACTCTGATGATTCTGGAGGACAGAGTAAGGTTAATGACTGCACAGACCTTCCTTACTTCAATCCATGCTCAAATCAAGTCATCACCCTTGAGATGTCATTTGTCCTCTTGGAAAATGAAGAACAAACAATAGCAGCCCATCAGAATGCTTGAAATATCATATAGAATCATTTGATGTAGTTTTTCATCAGTTATTTTCTTTGTTCATTTGTTTGTTTTGACCTGATTTCTTCAATGCAGAGATGTTTCTAGTGAGGAAACTTTTGTGACCTGTGAAAATTCATAATAATTTTAGAGCTTAGAATCACAAGGAGTGACATAGGGGATCACTAACCTAACATACTAAGGTCTTGAGGAAGAACTTGAACCAAAGCTCATTCTGAGGATGTTTTGCCACTGTATACAACACTACGTTTAGCTTTTGGGGTGGTGAGGAAGGCAATTGGCATTAAGTGACTTGCCCAGGGTCACACAGTTAGTGTGTCTGAGTGTCTTAGGCTGGATTTGAGCTCAGTTCTTCTTGACTTCAGAGTAGTTGCTCTATCTATTGTGCTGCCTAATTACCTCTAGCTTTACTTAAGAACAAAACAAAGCAAAAACCAAAAAACCTATCACTTTTGAAGTGGTATGTTAGCTAGACTGCAAATTATAGAGGGGGGGAATGTCAAAAATTATGACCTTATTGGAATTCTTGTACTTCTGAGGATAGATATCACCAAAAACTCTGTGGGTACATATGATGGTTTTTGTATGTCTATGAATGATAGAAGTGATTTTATACATTTCTATATAATTTATGTATAATATCTTTATATTGTAGTCAGAGTATAAAATAATATAGAATACATTATATATATACAAACTGATATATTAAATGCATAATTAATTGAATACATGATGCATACAATCTTATTGATACTTAGGTGGTAGAGACAAATTCAATGTTTTGGGGAAGATTTGAAAGATGTTTATGACTTCCGTCAAACCTCAACCAAAATCTTATCCCCTACAAGATTTAGTTTTCCTAATTCCACTTAAAACTAGTACCTTCTCCTTTAGTTTGTTGCCAATTTATCAAATATATGTAAATATTAAATAGTTATTCATTTATCATCTATCTACCTAGTTTGCATATGTTGTTTGTATACTGTCTCCCATGGTAGACTGTAACCCCAAGAACAGAAGTTTTATTTACCTTTCTTTGTATCTCTAGTACTTAATATATAGCAGGCATTAAAAATTGCATTGCGACTAGCTGCTGAATCACTTTTGCTTTCCCAAGACTTCTAATGCTAAAGTTTATATCTATGAATTTGGGGAGTAATGAAGTGGATGGAAGTCTTCTAGGAAACAAAATCATTTCAAGTTTTTGGGGTCATGGGTGATAGTGCAGATCTCAAAAAATTTATAGTACAGAAACATATTATTGGTTTCTGATATTTCCTGAAAACTGATGAATGGCAAAAAAAACCCTTTTTAATCTATCATTTTGAGGATGATAGAGGATGTAATATAAAGTAAAATTGTGGTGACCCCTTTAAACTTTTAAATCACAAGGAATTAAAATGTGATTTTAAAGTTGTTATGTTTTATATGCTTAGTTCTATATATCTGCCATCAAGGTGCTAATTTCTTTGACTTCAGTGACAAAAATAAAAGCAACACTTTCTTAAACCCAGCTTTTAAGTAAATCAAAGAAAAATTAAATAAAAAATGAAATAAAATATATAAGAAGAAAAGCACAGTGATAATGAAATGAAAAATTATACCTCAAAAGAAATTAGCAAGTAGAAAAAAGGGAAGCAATAAAATGACAAATTTGAGTCTCCAGCTAATACTCATATGCAATTTGAGTTTTGTGAGCACATTATTCAATACATCAAGATCAACTGCTCATAACATAACCTGAAAATGTTCAGTGAATAACTACACAGTACAGTGTAGAGTGTATCACAATAGAAGCATCAGTAAAAATGAATTCCACAACTTTTGATAATAATACATTTCCCCTTGGCAAGACTCCTAAGAAGTTGCCTTATCTCTCCTTTCCCCAGAGACCTGTTTATGTAATGGTTAAAATAAAAGATAATTATAATTTTTTCATAAGTCTTACCTTTACTGTGGAAACTAGATCAGTGGTCTGTGTATTATACATATATATATATATATATATACATATATATATATATATATATATATAAACTTTGAATTTTGAACTATAGAGATGATGTTATTTCTCACTTTGTAACTGTTAAAATATTTAATCAAATATCTCCTAGAGCTTTTGTTTTTCTATAATAAGATGACTACCAAGTAAGGGACTATACCTTATTTGGACTCATCACTAAAAATTGCCAGCAGTTTCCTAAATTAAGACAGATACAATCTCTTTTTAATCTTTTCCCATTAAGTTGCCATTTAAAATAATTTGAAATTAGGTGTTCATGAGATCAACTAGGTGATTCAGTGTATAGAATTCTGGCCTGGAGTCAGGAAGACTCATCTTCCTGAGTTCAAATTTGGCCTCAGTTATTTATAGCTCTGTGACCCTGGGCAAGTCATTTAACCCTGTTTGTCTCAGTGATCTCATCTGTAAAGTGAGCTAGAGAAGGAAATGGCAAACCACTCTATTATCTTCAGTCACACAAGATTGAAAATGAATGCACAAGTCCTTGAGATAATAAAACAATGTGTGGGAGGCTTCAAGGATAATGGCTGAAATGTCTTGATAAACTGTGGAATAACTTGAACATGCACTTCACAAAATATATGGATGTAGATGCATTTTGACCTAAATCATTAAAAGGAATACACATTTTATTGAGATGCAGATCTATTGGAGAAGAACTTTTCAAACCCTTTTTTGAGTGGCATTAACCACATAGCAGTTTTTGCTTAAAGCTATGGAGCCCTTCTTAGAATGATATTTTAAAGTGGATAAAATAAAATACTTAGTATGCTAAAGCAAAACTATATTGAAATATAGTAATCAAAATATTTCTTTTTTAAATTTCATGGAAAATAGATTAAAACTCCTAGCAGATGACTCTCTGTAAATATAGTATAGAAAACTTGGACCAAGAGAAAAAAATCAGATCAAATGCAAAAAAACCAGGGAATAAGCCATCTCAGACTCACATACATATGTTGTTGGTCATTCATTTTTGAAGATGATTATTGACATTACATATGTATGTGAGTGGGATTGGAGTGAAACAGAGTTGTACAAAGTCCTCAGACTAGCTTTCTCTTCTAGAGTCATTGAAATGCAGTGGCTTGATAAAAATCAAGATAACTACTGATGGCCTAATATACAGTGAATGACCTTGGTGATTTTGAAACCTGAAGAAACTACTGAATAAAGCTCCGCAGCACTTGCTTCTATCCCCTTCATGGAACAAATTATTCTCATGTGCCCATCCTGTGGGGAAAAGTCTTCATATGATTAAAGCAGATGATTCAGAAGAAAACAAAACTTCAGAAATAAAGTAAGTGAATAGAATTCAGGGGACAAAGAAGAATTTTGAAGGTTAATGTGTAGTAATAGACCTGAAAGTGGAACTTTCACGTACAGTGGAAGGCAGAGCAAGTAGTGAGTCAAGAACCCTCAGGAGGATAAGATCATTTGGGATCTGAATACTAGAGGAAGGCAAAATGGAAAATTAGAAGATTTGTCAATCAGAAGACAAGAAATTCACAGGAAACCACAGATAAAGAGAAAGTAGGCAGAATAAGCCATAGAATTATATAGATTTAGAATTGGAAGATGGAAGTTATTTGTTCCAGGGTGTCAAATAAGCCCCAGGCTCTAGAGTGGTCTCAACACTGGAGTATGGACTAAATAAAAATAAAATGTAATTGAAAAATACTTAACAGAATAAGTTAAAATGCAATAGACCATAAATAATATTAATATGTGATTTTCTAAGTCAATATTTAGCCACAGGGATCCTTACAATACCATTGAGTATTCTCTATTTGAATTCAACATTACTGAACTAGTCTCCAGAATTATTTTTTCTTTTTAATAGTATTTTGTTTTTCTAAAATTACATATCAAGAAAAATTTTAGCATTCATATTTTATGAGATTTTGAATTTCAACTTTTTGCTTGCTGCCTCCATCCTTCCCCTACCTTTTTCAAAAATTATAGGCAGTTTGCTATAATTTATACAAATACTATTATGCAAAATATATTTCTGAGTCTCCGTTATAGAATAAGAAATAGAACAAGAGGTGAAATACAATTAAAAATAAAGTAATTGAAAAAATATGCTTACTGTCCATTATTTTTTTTATCTATGGATAAATGGATAACATTTTCTTTCACTGAGCAAGTTATTCAGAGTTGATCACCATACAATGTTGGTGATGCTGTGTATATTGTTTTCCATTTTGCTTTGTTTCAGTTTGTACAAATTATTCTAGATTTTTCTGATATCTGCTTGTTAATCATTGATTACTGCACAACATTCCATTACATTAATATACCACAACTTATTCACCATTTCCTCAGCTAATGGGCACCTTTTCAGCTTCTAATATTTTGCCAGCATGAAAAGAACTACTATGAGCATTTTTTTACATGTAGGTTCTTTTCCTTTTTTTTAATGATCTCTTTAGATAAAGACCGAGTTGTGGATCAAAGGAAATGCACAGTTTAGTTATCCAAAGGGCAGTAGTTTCAAATTGTTCTTCAGAATAGTTGTATCCACTTACGACTCTATCAACAGTGCATTATTGTCCCACATTTCCCATATTCTGTCTAACATTGATCATTTTCCTTTTTTTTGTATGATATGTGTTAGGTGAAGCTCAGTGTCCTTTCAAATTTCATTTCACTAATCAAAAGTGATTTAGAGAAGGTGGAGTCAAGATGATGGAAAGAAGCCAGGAAGCTGCCTGAGCTCTTTCAGTTTCCCTCTGAAACAGTTTTAAATGAAGCCTCTTAACAGATTCTGAATTCACAGAAGCCACAAAAAGATGGAATGAAACAATTTTCCATCCCAAGATGTCTTGGAGGGACTTCAGGAAAGGTCTGTTTCACTTGGTAAAACAGAAGTACAGGCCAGGGTTGTCAGTGTATGGGGAAGCCAACAGAAAGCTATTAGCCACAGTTCAGCACAGTAAGCCAGGTCCCTGAGTCCAAGCCTGGCATGGCAAACCAGTGATATAGCAGACTGACAGTGAGGATCCCAGACAGAATTGTAAACTCTGGAACAGAGGTACAACAAGAGAGAATAGATCAGGCTATCCTTGCACAGGGAACTTCATCAGCACCTGAAATCCCAGTTCAGAAACCCAGTGACCAGATCCCTGGCCCTGAGCAATACATGCTTGGAACTATAACCCTTGTGTTCCAGGTTCAGACCTCAAATTTTAAAAATGAGCAAAAAAAAAGTCTTAATCATAGAAAGCTACTATGGTGAGAGGTAAGATCAAATGCCACCTCAGAAAAGGAAAGCAGTGGCAAAATGCCTATATGAGAAGCCTCAAAGAGAATTATGAACTGCTTTCAAGTCCAAAAGATCCTCTTGGATGAGCTTAAAAATGATTTTTAAAATTAAGTAAGAGATGTAAAAGAAACATGGGGAAAATAAGAGACTTACAGGAGAATTATGAAAAAGAATAAACAGCTTGGAAAAGAAAAAATTGACTGAGGAAAGAACTTCTTAAAAAATAATAATGGTCAAATTGGAAAAAATTCTCTGGAGAAAACTCCTTTAAAAATAGAATTAGCAAAATGGAAAAGGAGATACAAAAGCTTACTGAAGAAAACACTTCCTTAAAACTTAGAATTGGCATGCAAAAGTTAATGACTCTGTAAGATATCGATAATTCATAAAAATAAAAATCAAAAGATTAATATGGAAGAAAATATAAAATATCTCATGGGAAAACCATCTGACCTACAAAATAGATCCAGGAATAATAATTGAAGAATTTTTGGACTACCTGAAAGTCATGTTCAAAAAATAGGCTCAACCATCTCTTTCAAGAAATAATCAAAGAAAATTGCCATATTATTCTAGACCCAGAGGTTTGAATAGTTCTTCAAAGAATCTGCTGATCTTCTTCTGAAAGAGATCCCAAAATGAAAACTCCAGATTTCTGAATTATCAACTCAAGAATAAAATACTGCAAGTAGCCAGAATGAAATAATTTAAATATCAAGGAGCCACAGTCAGTATTACACTAGTCTTAGCAGCACCAACTTTAATTGATTGTAGGGCCTACAATATAGTATTCAGGAAGGCAAAGGAGCTTGGATTAAAGTCAAGAATCAATTACCCAGAAAAATTGAGCATAATCTTTCAGGAGAAAAGATGAATATTCAATGAAAAAGAGGGCTTCCAAATTTTCTTGATTAAAAAAAGACTAAAACTGAACAAAATAATTGATCTTCAAGTATAAGAATCAAGAAATGCATGGAAAAAAGGAAATAGGAAAAATGGTTATTTAATAAGATTAAACTATTTACATCCCTACATGGGAAGATAATAGTTGTAAATATTGAGAACTGTATTTCTCTTAGAATAATTAGATGGAGTATTTTATCTAGAGACTGTGAGTATAAATTAATTTTTATATGGTGATTAAAAAAAAACCAAGGCATTAAAAAAATGATTACACTGGAAGAAGGTGAGGTAGAATAGAATAAATCACAACACATGAAGAAGCACAAAGGACCTATCATAGTAGAGAGAAAAAAGGGAGGGAGGGAGGGAGGGAGGGAGAGAGAGAGAGAGAGAGAGAGAGAGAGAGAGAGAGAATTGCTTGAATCTTATTCTTAAATATTTTGACTTAGAGAAGGAGGAATGGCATACACTCAAGATTGGATGTAGAAATTTTTTCAAACCCAAAAGGGAATTAAAAAAGAAGAGGGGAAAGCAAAGGATAGGTGTGTCTCCTAAAAGATATGTAAAGGGGGAAGGCAGAGGTAGGAAAGGGAAGGGAAGATTGAGGGTAGTGATAGTCAGAAGCAAAAAAAAAAAAAAAACTGGTGAGAGGTGAAAGATGGAAGATAAATACAAAGAGGTGGTAAAATATGAAGGAGGAAAAAAACAGTAATCATAACTGTGAATGTAATGGGAAGAACTCTTGCATAAAATGTAATCAAACAGCAGAATGAATTAAAAATCAAATTTCTAAAATATGTTGTTTACAAGAAACACATTTGAAGGAGAGAGAGCGAGAGAGAGAGAGAGAGAGAGAGAGAGAGATAAAAGACTTGAGCAGTATATATATTATACTTTAATTGAACTTAAAAAAAAGGAATAGTAGAAATCTTGAGCTTAGACAAAGCAAAAGCAACTCTAGACTCAATTAAGAGCTAAGGAAGGAAATTGCATTTTGCTAAAAGGCATCAGGAACAGTACTAAATATCAATACTAAACATGTATGCACCAAGTGGTATAGCATCCAAATTCTTAGTTGATAAACTAAATGAGTTATAGGAAGACATAAAGAAAAAAACTATACTAGTAAGGGACCTCAACTTCCCTTTCTCAGAATTAGATGAATATATAACCACAAAACCCCCCCAAAAAAGACTAAAGGAAGTGACTAGAATTTTCAACAAGTGAGTTGTGATAGAAAGCTTGAGAAAACTGAATGAATATTGAAAGGAATATATCTTTCTCAGTGGTACATAGCACTAGGACAGAAAATTATATAGGGCATAAAAATCTCACAATTAAAGGCATCTTGACTTCCGGCCAAGATGGCAGAGAGAACACAGGCACAGTTCTAAAGTCTTCTGATCTCTTCCCCATCTATCACATGAAACAAACCTCTTAAAAGAAATCTGACCCACAAAACCCAGAAAGAAAAACCAGTAGAAAGAACATCTACCTCAGCATTTGTCTCTGGCAAGAGCTTTGGCCGAATTTAGGCTGGTGAGTCTGGGCTCAGAGGGAGGATAAGCCCAGGATCGATCAGATATACAGCTGAATTGGAACCAGGAGTCTGAGGGCCTGAGAGCCAGACCTGCTGGTTTGATGGTGGGACTGGATGGTGGGGGCTTGAGTTGGCTGAGGAGCAGAGGAGCCGGTGTTGGTGCTATCCCCCAGTTGATTGTGGACAGGGCTTGGGGGAGAGTTCTGGAACAGGAAGGCTTGGGACACCATCTCTGGGTACCTCTGGTCTGAGTCCCATTACAATTCAGACTTCTTCTATAACAAACAAATGCAAACTACTTCTGCCTCAGGCCCAGGTGTATGAGAAGAAGAACCAGCCCAGCTGACGAATGACCTCAGGTCAGGGTAAAGCCCACCATTGACTGAAGGCAAAAGAATTCAATAGCTCCAAGTCCTCCCTTCAAGCAAAGGGAGAAGGCCTCAGTCAAGGTCACAGACACTCCAGAGAAAGCAAGCAACACCACCTACTGGCCAGCCAGAGGAACTGCCCTCAGTGAGTAAAGCCTTTAGTGATCCCAAGCCCCTGTGAACCAGCCCCTCCCCAACTCAGGTCTTAGCAGTATAAAGAGGGGTCAGCAGAAAGGTGGATCCATAGAAAAATTCTTGGAAGGGAAAGACCCTAACTCAGAGAGACCTGGAACCCCTGAGAAGAATACAATCTGGTCTTCAGCACAGACAGACTTCCTTGAAGAAATAAGGAAGGAGCTTAAAAATTTTGGAGAGACAAGTAATACCTTGCAACAAGAAAACAAAACCTTAGAAAGTACAATTGGACAAATACAAAATGAGAATAAATCTCTCAGATCCTCAATTGGACAAATACAAAATGAGAATAATTCTCTCAGATCTTCAAATGGGCAAATGCAAAAAGAAATTAAGTCTCTCAAAACCTCAATTGGTCAAATGGAAAGCTCTTTCAAAAGTAGAATTGACCAATTGGAAAAGGAGCTGCAAAAGGTTAATGAAGAAAACTACACCCCCACAAAAAGAATGGACTCTATAGAAACTAATGACTCCATGAGACAGCAAGAGACAGTTAAACAAAATCAAAAAATAGCAAAAATAGAAGCAAATGTAAAATACCTAATCAACAAAACCACTGACCTCGAGAATAGATCGAGGAGGGGCAACATGAAAATTATAGGACTTCCTGAAAACATTGAAGAGAAAAAAAAGCCTGGACTTAATATTATAGGATCTAGTGATAGAAAACTGCCCTGATATCATGGAATCGGAGGGCAAAGTAGTTATTGAAAAAGTACATTGATCCCCCACCAGAAAAAGATACTAAAATGAAAACACCAAGGAATGTTGTGGCTAAACTGCAGAACTATCAAATAAAAGAGAAAATCCTGCAAGCATCCAGAAAGAAATAATTTAAATATCAAGGAGCCACAGTAAGGATCACGCAGGACCTGGCTGCATCAACTTTAAGGAATTGAAGGGCTTGGAATGAGGTATTTTGAAGAGCAAGGGAGCTTGGAATGTAGCCAAGAATCTACTTTCCTGCAAAGCTGAGCCTTCTCTTCCAGGGGAAAAAGATGGAATTTAACGAAATGGAAGAATTCCAAAAATTTCTGATGAAAAGACCAGAGCTAAACAGAAAATTTGGACTTCAAACAGGAGTTGCAAGAGACACATGAAAAGGTAAAAAAAGGTGGTGGTAAAAGGAAAAACATATGCAATCCAGTAAGTTGAAACTGGCTATATCCCAGCATGGGGGGAAAAAAGATTCTCATAAATCTTGAGAACTGTAACTCTAGCAGAGAGAATATACCTAGCCAGAAATGATGGACATTCATGACATATCTATGAGACTGCTATCTAAAGAGATGTAACTGGCTTTAACCCCACTTGGGAGAAAGACCCTAATAACTCTCAGGAATTTTGACTCTATTCAATAGAATATACTGAACTAGAAGGGATAGATACTCGGAATTTTCTATGACTTAGATAGAATGATCTAAAAAACACTACCTCCTTAAAAAGGGGGACAAGAAAGAGACTGGAGGAGGGAGGGGATTGAATGGGGTAAATCTCATTTTACTAAGAGGTACAAAAAACCCTCTGGTAATAGAGGGGAAGAAGGGAGCAGATGAGAAACACCTGAATCTTCTTCTCATCAGACTTGGCTTAAAGTCAACCTACACATACTCAGTTAACTTATAAAACATCTAACCTTTCAAGTATTAAAAGTGGAAAAGGGGAGGGGGGACAGAGAAAGGGAAGGGGAGTAGGGGGAAAAGGGGAAATAACAAAAGGAAGTGAAGGGAAAAGGAAAAAGGGAAAGGGGAAAGAAAGGGGAGGGTGTGACATAGGAGGAAAAACACACTGAAGGGGGCTGGTATTCAGAAACAAAATACTGGGGAATATGGAGAAAGGGGGGAGAAAGGGGAAAAATACAAATGGAGGGAAGATAACATGGAGGGCAATAAAGCATTAGTAATCACCTTGAATGTGAATGGGATGCACTCTCCTTTAAAACGTAAGTGAATAGCAGAGTGGATTAAAAACCAGAATCCTACAATATGCTGCTTACAAGAAACTCATTTGAAGGAGAGATACATATAGAGTAAAGGTAAAAGGTTGGAGCAAAATATATTTTGCTTCAGCTGAAGTAAAAAAAGCAGGGGTAGCAATCTTTATCTCAGACAAAGCAACAGCAAAAATAGATAGCATTAAAAGAGATAAGGAAGGAAATTTTATCCTCCTTAAAGGCACCATAGACAATAAAGTCATTTCAATATTGAATATATATGCACCCAGTGGGACAGCACTGAAATTCTTAGAGGAGAAGTTGAAAGAATTACAGGAAGACATAGACAGCAAAAACTACTAGTGGGAGACTTCCACTTTCTGCTATCAGATCGAGATAAATTGAATCATAAAATAAAAAAGAAAGAAGTTAAAGAGGTAAATAGATTTTTAGAAAAATTAGATATGGTAGACTTATATAGGAAACTGAACAGGGATAGAAAGGAATATACCTTTCTCTCTGAAGTACATGGAACTTATACAAAAATTGATCATGTACTAGGACATAAAAACCTAATGATCAACTGCAGAAAGGCAGAAATAGTGAATACAAAGCCATATGCAATACTGGGCCAAGGAGATATAGACCCAGAACAAATTGGAAACTGAATAACCTCACTTTAAAAAAATGAGTGGACCAAAAAACAAATTATAGAAAGAATTAACCATTTCATCCTAGATAATGATAATAATGAAACAACATACCAAAACCTATGGGATTCATTCAAAGCGACTCTAAGGGGATATATTACAGCTCTAAATACTTACATGAATAAATTGGAGAAAGAGGAAATAAATGAACTAAACATGCAACTTAAAAAAATTAGAGAGAGAACAAATCAAAAATCCCCAATTAAATACTAAATTAGAAATTCT
This sequence comes from Macrotis lagotis, assembly GCF_037893015.1. Lineage (NCBI taxonomy): Eukaryota > Metazoa > Chordata > Mammalia > Peramelemorphia > Peramelidae > Macrotis > Macrotis lagotis. The sequence goes on from NC_133666.1 coordinate 116,505,789, forward strand.
AAAAATTAAAGGAGAAATTAATAAAATTGAAAGCAAAAAGCTATTGAATTAATAAATAAAACCAAAACTTGGTATTATGAAAAAAAACAATAAAATTGATAAAACTCTTGTCAATTTGATTAAAAAAAAAAGATTGAAGAAAACCAAATTGCTAGTATTATAAATGAAAAAGGTGAATTCACTACCAATGAGGAGGAAATTAGAATAATAATTTGAAATTATTTTGTCCAACTCTATGCCAATAAATTTAATAATCTAAGTGAAATGAATGAATATTTACAAAAATGTAAGTGGCCCAGGTTAAATCAAGAAGATATTAAATACCTAAATAACCCTATCTCAGAAAAAGAAATTCAACAAGCCATTATTGAACTCCCTAAAAAAAAACTTCAGGGCCTGATGGATTCACAAGTGAATTCTACCAAACATTTAAGGAATAATTTGTTCCAATTCTATATAAACTCTTTGGAAAAATAAGGAAAGTTGGAACTCTGCCTAATTCTTTCTATGAAACCAGTATGGTGTTGTTACCTAACCCAGAAAGAGATAAAAAAGAGAACGAAATTTATAGACCTATTTCCCTGATGAATATAGGTGCAAAATCCTAAATAAAATCTTAGCAAAATGATTACAACAAGTTATCACTAGGATAATATATTATAATTAAGTAGGATTTATTCCAGGAATGCAGGGTTGGTTCATTATTAGGAAAACTGTTAGTATACTCAATTATATCAATAACAAACCTATCAGAAATTATATGATCATATCAATAGATGCTGAAAAAGCTGTTGACAAATTACAGGATCCATTCCTATTTAAAACACTAGAGAGAGTAGGAATAAATGGACTTCCTTAAAAATAATTAGCAATATCTATCTGAAACCATCAACAAGCATTATATTCAATGGTGAGAGGCTAGAGGCATTCCCAATAAGATGAAGGATGAAACAAGGGTGCCCATTATCACCACTACTATTCAATATTGTATTAGAAATATTAGCATCAGCAATTAGAGAAGAAAAAGAAATTGAACGAATTAGAATTGGGAAGGAAGAGACAAAACTCTCACTCTTTGCAGATGACATGATGGTCTACCTAGAGAATCCCAACAAATCATCCAAAAAACTACTGGAAACAATTAGCAATTTTAGAAGAGTTGCAGGTTAGAAAATAAACCCTCATAAATCCTCAACTTTTCTATATATGTCTAGCAAGATACAGCAGGAAGAGCTAGAAAGAGAAATCCCATTCAAAGTAACCTCAGACAATATAAAATACTTGGAGTATATTTGCCAAGACAGACTCAGAATCTTTTTGAAAACAATTATAAAACATTTCTCACACAAATTAAATGAGATTTAAATAACTGGGCAAATATCAACTGCTCATGGATAGGTAGAGCTAATATAATAAAAAGGACAATTCTTTTTTTATGTATTTTTTTGCAAGGCAATGGTATTAAGTGACTTGCCCAAGGCCACATGGCTGGGTAATTATTAAGTGTGTGAGAGTGGATTTGAACCCAGGTTCTCCTGACTCCAGGGCTGGTGCCTTATCCACTGCACCACCTAGCCTCCCCTAAAAATTACAATTCTACCAAAACTAAACTATCTGTTTAGTGCCCTACCAATCAAAATTCCAAAAAATTACTTTAATGAGTTAGGAAAAATTGTAAGCAAATTCATATGGAGAAATAAAAAGTCAAGAATTGCCAGGAACTTAATGAAAAAAAGTGCAAAAGAAGGGGGCTTAGCCCTACCTGATTCAGAATTATATTATAAAGCATCAGTCATGAAAACTGTTTGGTATTTTATTGGCTAAGAAATAGAGTGGTGGACCAGTGGCATAGACTAGGTGTAAAAACAGGAGATGATTATAGTAATGTGCTGTTAGATAAACACAAAGAGTATGACCATTGGGATAAAAACTCTCTCTTTGATAAAAACTGCTGGGATAATTGGAAGTTAGTATGGCAGAAACTTAGATTAGACCAACACCTCACACCCTTTATCAAAATAAGATCCAAATGGTTACAGGACTTAGACATAAAAAAACAATACTATAAGCAAATTAGAAGATCAAGGACTAGTTTACCTGTCAAATCTATGGAAAGGGGAGCAGTTTATGACTAAGGAAGAGTTGGAGAACATCACCAAAAACCAATTAGATGATTTCCATTACATTAAATTAAAAAGCTTTTGCACAGATAAAACCAATGTAACCAAGATCAAAAGAAATGTAGTAAATTGGGAAACAATCTTTACAACTAATGATTCTGACAAAGGACTCATTTCTAAAATATACAGAGAACTGAGTCATATTTTTAAAACAAAAAGCCATTCCCCAATTGACAAATGGTCAAAGGATATGCAAAGGCAATTTACAGATGAGGAGATCAAAGCAATTCATAGCCATATGAAAAAATGCTCTAAATCATTAATTATTAGAGAAGTGCAAAGCAATCTTCTCTGGGGTACCACCTCACACCTCTGCGATTGGCCAATATGACCAGGAAGGATATTGATCATTTTTGTAAGGGTTGTGGGAAATCTGGCACACTATTACACTGTTGGTGGAGCTGTGAACTCATCTTACCTTTCTGGAGAGCTATTTGGAACTATTCCCAAAGGGCAACAAAAATGTGCATAGCCTTTGACCCAGCAGTACCACTACTGGGTCTATACCCTGAAGAGATGATGAAAAAGCGTATAAACATTACTTGTACAGAAATATTTATAGTAGCCCTGTTTGTGGTGTCAAAAGTATTGGAAATCAAGTAAATGTCCTTCAATTGGGGAATGGCTTAGCAAACTGTGGTATATGTATGTCATAGAAAACTATTGTTCTATTAGAAACCAGGAGGGATGGGATTGCAGGGAAGCCTGGAGGGATTTGCATGAACTGATGCTGAGTGAGATGAGCAGAACCAGAAAAACACTGTACACCCTTACAGCAACATTGGAGTGATGTTCAACCTTGAAGGACTCGATCATTCCATCAGTGCAACAATCAGGAACAATATTGGGCTGTCTGCAAAGGAGAGTGCCATCTGTATCCAGATAAGGAGCTGTGTAGTTTGAACAATGTTCAAGGTCTATTCCCTTTGATTTAGAAAAAAACAGATATCTTATTGTCTGATCTCGTTGACTCTTAGACTTCACTTTTTTAAGGATATGATTTCTCTCTCATCACACCCAATTTGGATCAAGGTACAACATGGAAACAAAGTAAAGACTGACAGAGTGCTTTCCGTGGGGATGGGGAATGGAGGGAAGCCAGATTGGGAGGAAAATTGTAAAACTCAAATAATATCTTTAACAATAATTAATTGAAAACAATTAAAGGCATCTTTCTTAGATCACAATTCAGTTATTGATATTACGTGTAATAATATATCAATAGACAGGCTAAAAATTATTGAAAACTAAATACCCTAATCCTTTAAAATGAATGGATTGAACATAAAATGAAAGAAACAATAAAATATTTTACCCAACATAAAGAAAATAATGAGACAACATACCAAAATTGGTGAGATGCAATCAAAGCAGTTAGTAGGTGATATTTTATATTTCTAAATGATTACATGAATAAACTAGAGAAAGAGGAGATCAACTAATTGGATATGCAACTAAAAAAGCTAGAATAAGAACAAATTAAAAATACCTGATTAAATACCAAGTTAGAAATGCTGAAAATAAAAGAAGAAATTAATAAAAATGAAAATAAGAAAACTATTGGTCTAATAAATAAAAGTAAGGGTTTGGGGGGGTGGGGCTGGAGTCCTCCCTGCTGGTTTGTAATCTATCTGCCAGGACCTTTGCTCTTGTTAAGTTGTCAGGACCTGGATTGTACTGTTGCTAAAAGCCTCCAGCTGGCTTTCCCCACTCTCTCATCTCCTTGTCTTTACTTCCCCCTTCCCCCCAAAGAGACAGACCTTCACTGAAGATCCTCCATGATGTCTACGGTTGGAAACTTCTTTGAATCTTCTCTTTTTCTTGGTGGCATCTGTAGTGTAAATGTTAGAAGAAAGGCTTCATTTATCTTTGGTAGGGTAAATCTCCAGGAATGTGTTAGCTTAGTCATCTTGGTTCCACCCCAGAGGTAAGGGTTGGTTTTATGAAAAAAAAAACCCTAATACAATGGATAAACGTTTGTTTGACTTGATTTTAAAAAAGACAGAAGGAAATTGAATTGCTAGTATCAAAAATAGAAACGGTGAATTCACCACCATCGAACAGGAATTTAGAACAATAATTAGGTGTTATTTTGCCAACTGTATGTCAATAAATCTAATATTTTAAGAGAAATGTATTTACAAAGTTATAAATTGTCCAGATTAACATGAGGAAACAGCATATTTGAATATCTTTCAGAAAAAAATGAACAAGCCATCATTGAACTCCCTAAGGAAAAAACTATCCAGGGTCAGATGGATTTACAAATAAATTCTTTCCAACATTTAAAGAATAAATAATTGTATTATTATATGTTTATCTAAAAATATGTTCATTTGGAAAAAACAGGCAAAAAATAATCCTCCCAAATTCCTTTTATGCCACCAATATACCTAAACCAGGAAGAACCAGAACCAAGAAAGAAAATTAAAGGTAAATCTCCTTAATGAATATTAATGCAAAAATTTTTAAATAAAATATTTGCCAAAAGATTCTTAACAGGATAATATAATATGATCAAATAGGATTTATAATCAGGAATTTGGGGCTTGTTCAATATTAGGAAAACAGCATAATCAACCAATATCTATAACAAAAATAAGAGAAATCTATGATTATCTTAATAGAAGCTGAAAAAGTTATTGACAAAATCTAGCACCCATTCCTATTATGAACAATAGAGAGCATAGGAATAAAAGAATTTTTCCTTAAAATGATAACAACCCATAACAAATGATAGCAAAATATCTAAAACCATCAGCTAGCATTATTTGTAATGGGGAAATAAGATAAAAACATTTCCAGTAAGGTCAAGGGTAAAACAAGGTTGCTCATTAACACCACTGTTATTCAGTATTGTAATAGAAACATTTCTTTCTCCATTTTTTCCCATTTATGCTTTCCTTGAGTCCTGATATTGAAATTCAAATTTTTGTCTTAGTTCTGGTCTTCTTATGAAAGCTTGACATCCTCATTCCATTAAATGATCATTTTTTCCCCTGATGTATTATTTTTTATTAAAAGATTTTTCATTGTGATTCTAGCTCCTTTGCATTCTATAATGTCACATTCTGACTTCTGATAATAATGCTGCAGGTGCCAAGTTTTCTGTTATCTTGATTGCTAATCCTCAAAAATTGAATTGTTTCTTTCTGGCCACTTGTAGCATTTTTTCTTTTATCTAATAGTTATGAAATTTGGCTATAATGTTCTTTGTTTTGGGGGATCTGAAATTGTCTCTCCTGGATCTATTTTTCAGATCAATTTCCCCCCATGAGGCATTTTACATTTTCTTCTATTTTTCAGTCTTTTGAATTTGTTTGATTGAGTATTGATGTCTCATAGAGTTGTTAGCTTCCATTTGCTCAGTTCTTACTTTTAAAGTGCTATTTTCATTAATTAACTTTTTTTTTAACTTTTAACTTTTTTTATTTTTTCTCTGGGGATTTTTCTGTCTCCTTTTCCATTTGGCCAATTCTTCAGTTTAAGAAGTTTTGCAAACTTGTTTCTTTTTTCATAACTGTCCCTTATCACTCTTATTTTCCTTCTCAATCCCTCTTCTACCTTATTGATATTTTAACCTCCTTTTGGAGCTCTTCCAAGCTCTGGACTGGAGAAAACTTCCCATTTTTCTTTGGGGTTTTGTCCATAGATGTTTTGGCATTGTTACTTTCTTTTGAGTTTGTGTCTTGGTCTCCTATGTCACTATAATAATTTTCTATGATCATATTCTTTTTGTTGTTATTATTGCTTTTTGCTCTTTTTTTAAAACTTTTTTTCTTTTCTTTTAATTTGATCTCTGTCCCCAGGGTGGAAGGAATGCTGTCTCAAGATTTCTTGTTCAAGTGGTTGTAGATCCTGTCTTTTTACTTTTTGCTACACTAATATTGCCCTGAGATCCCTGAAGGATTCTCAAATCTGGTATTGTTCTGAGGGGATGCTCTAGGGGAAAGTAGTTATCAGTGCTAGAATCTATAGCTGTCTGGCAACTCAACTGGTGACGAGTTGGGTTCCTAATGATGGTGTGTTGTGTGTTAAGGTTGGTGGAGTGCTTCTGCATTTTCCTGAAACTATACTGAAGCACGCAATAATCTGGTTGCTAAAGCATGCAAATTTTGCTTAGGGTTGTACCTGAAGCAGATGGAAGCCTGGTCCTTGGAAGATTACTGTTTACCAGGGCTAAAATGAAACATGTCGTAGGACAGAGCTGGAGTGACTCTCCTGACTCTGCTATGGCATATGAAAGGTTCTTGTGTTGACATTTATTTAGATCATCACACTGGGGCTCAGGATCTCTTTTTTTTGTTTGTTTGCTTATTTGGGGCTTGCTACTGGCCTCCTGGAATGCTTCATTTTTCTAGGCTGCTCCCCTTTTTGCCATACTGAGATGGACTTCTCTTGCAGTGTTTTTAAATTTATTGGATTAAACAATTGTTTCATGGCATTCTTTTTTTTTTCTAGTACAGCTGTCCTAGGATTTGTTTTGGGGCACTATTTTATGCTTCTGTGGAGGTGAATATGTGGAGTTACTACTAGTAACTTCCTCCTTACTCTTCCATCTTGTTTCCTTGTTGGGCGCTATTTGACACAGTCGCAGCAAGAAGACTCAAGGCAGTCACACTGCCTGATGGAACAACATTTCCTTCTTCAATATATATAGGGATTTCATGCATACCAATATTTATAGGTTTATTATTGATTACAATATTTACTCACCCTAATACTGGAATGACTATAAAGGAAGGATTTCAGAAAAATTCCTTAAATAAAAAAGATTGTAAACTCTGTCCAAATTTAACAGGACTGCCTCTCCCTGAGGCATACAAAAGACTTCAACATTATGAAATCTCTGGAAAACCCAGCACTGGGAATTCCAAGGAGATGCCAAAATATTCATAGGAAAAACAGATACAAGATGGGTCATATAGAATTCCAGGGAAATTAATAGTTTTGCCCCCCTTACCATACACAGGAATATATGAAAAAGATGGTGAGAAAATAGTTAGTACAGGTGACCAATATGTGAACTCCAGCAACCTTAGTTTCATGGGAAAGAATAAAAAAGTCACAGAAACTGTGGCTTCTACCAACTAGGCCAGAAAGAAAAATTGGTTATTGTAAGACTTAACGGATGGGTGGACAAGCATAAAGACCCTCACTACAGGCTGTTAAGGAAGTGTATTGAAAAACATTACCTACACAAAACATAAAAAACTTTCCATTAAAAGAATTGCTTAATTAATACCTTTAAATGAATTAGCAATCATACAATGTAGTAATAAATATGATAACAGACAGGTTAAGGTCATCATGGTCCAAGTAGGGATAAGAAATCAATTAACTATATGATTATTACTTAAACTTGTAATCACATGATTAAAACTTGTAACCATATGAACTATATGATTGATGATGAAAATTGTACACTCTTGTAACCAAGGAAATGATCTCTGTTGGCTTGCTTGAAACATACATGATTCTGAAACTATAAAAATAAATCCAAGAAGCTGAGTCAGTCAACCTGCTCCTGCCTTTACCCACTTGTTGACTCAACTCATTTCACGGACTCTATCCCTCCTGTCAGGTTCCAAGAACCCCACGGAAGCTGGACCCCCACATTTCCTGGAAATCCCTTTTCTCTGCACTCTTATTTTATAGATGAGAAAACCAAGGTCCTGTGAGGTCAAATGAATGGTCAAATGAAACACAGATAGAAAGGGGCCTCCTTTGACTTAATATTTTGCTTTTTTCATAGCTTGAATAAAGAAATTCAATACTTTTAAATTCAATCCATCCTCAACAAGCATTTTATTAAGTACCTACTTTATTATGCATTAGACATTATGTCAGAGTCCAGAGATCTTTTTATTATTTATTTTTTTAAGGTTTTTGCAAGGCAAATGGGGTTAAATGGCTTGCCCAAGGCCACAGAGGTAGGTAATTATTAAGTGTCTGAGACCAGATTTGAACCCAGGTACTATTGACTCCAAGGCTAGTGCTTTAACCACTATGCCACCTAGCCTCCCCAAGAGTCCAGAGATCTAAACACAATATAAAAAAGTTATTGCCTTACAGTATCTTATATATTGTAGGACATTACAACATCTAAACTAATCAATTACATGCAATTTGAGAACGAATAAAATCATAAAAAGTAAGGTGATCAGGAAAACTCACAGAATTTGACACCTGAATCAATTGAGTTACTCATCTTTCTTTGGGCGGAAACATGATTCCCTATGTAACCTCTCTTACTTCGGTACTTTTCCTTATTTTTCATCCTCTCATGGCAGCTTAGGCTGTTTAGGTTGTTTCCTGTCTGTAGTCTTTCCCTTTGCTTCTCCTAATCGCAACACTGCTTAAATAAACTTTTTTGTACTTAAATGAATTCTTTCATGTTCTGCCCAAACCTTTATCAGGCTACATCTTTTTTCTCCAGGCAACACTCTTTTTTCTCAAATAACTTATATTCTAATTGAAAGAGAATTCAGCTACAGAGCAGATAGAAAGACCCACTGGTTCTCAGGGTGCTACATCAGGACAGATGATGATCCCAGAGCATAAATGGAAAGATAGATAATATTATCAAATGTTTTTAGGACCTGGTCCAGAGAACCTTTAATTGTGACCATGTGACCTACAATACTCTTAAATGTTGACAGACAGATGAAAATGTAATTGAGTGTTAAATATAATTTGCTTAGGCTAAAAATGAAATAACAAAATTAGTTTCATAAGTGAAGTTTTATTCTCTAGGATTTTACCAAAAACCTATGACATCCTTACAGATACCAACACAGAAGTAAATGAATAATCAATATATAGGATTTAAAAAAAGAACCATTTGGCTGACCAATCAGGTTGAAACATCATATTTAGAGGTGTCACAAATCTTAACTTACAACTTCTGTATCCTATTTTACAAAGTCTGTTCCATTTTATAAAAGGATTAGGATAGAAGAGAGGTCATTGTATCCTATTCTGGAGAAACAAATCAATTTCCCTATTAAACTAAGCATATTTACCTCTTTCTTTCCACACCTGTATTAACTCAAATTTGCAAGTTTACACATCAATGCCACAAAATAGGTTGATGAAACAGAGAGGCAGTGCTTGCCTTTTGATCTCTATTGATAAGGACACAATTACTTCCTAGGGCAATGGTCAGCAAACAGACCTACTTTCCAGACTTACAGACCTCAACTAGGGACATATAGAACAATTTTGATCAGAAATATTAATTCCAAATTAAAGAATATAATATTTAGTCAAGAGTTAGAAAAATAAATAGCAATATAATAAAACATAGTATTGCATTTCAAAACTGTTAATATTAAACCTGCAGGGATGCTTATGCATTCTTAGTGGTCTTAGTTTTTAATTGAGCTAGATACCACTACTCTAGGAAATTCTAAGACTAAGTTTTAGAAAAAGTGTCAAAATACATTGGTAGAGGGAAGTTCCCTACCTTATGATCAATGAAACTACAAGTCCATTTCCTCTGAACTTTTTTCAATTATCACTGACACTGTAATATGAATGGCATTATGAGATTCTATTATAATAATTCTATGGTTCTTTATTGCTTAACCTTAACCTTCCATGAAAGAAACTACCTAGTTCAAAACTGCTATTTGTGTTCCAGGCCCTCTTGCTTGGTCAAATTGTTAGACTAGAGCATCAGTGTAATTATTCCTTGGAAATCTGAAGTGGATGTGGACTCATAACACTAGAAAACCTAATTCACCTATTGAGAAGATGGGCAACTTCAGAAAAATGAAAATAGGAGAAATGATGACATCAGGTAAAGGACAAGAATTATTGCAAGTCGCCAACCTCTATCAGGTTTAAGCTGAATGGTGCCTGCTTAGCATTCAAAAGAATGCTCTGGATACCTTTGAAAAAAGGTAAACAAAGAATAAAAAAATTGATCTCATAGTAAAAATAAGCTTATTTCAGCAAAGCAAACCTAAGGTCATGGAAACATTTTTAGTATTAAGAAATCAGAGCAATAAACAATTGTTTACTTTCAAAAATATCTTTCCAAAGTTTATTTGTGTTGCTTTGTTGGTACATCAAAAATATCATATGTTTGTTCCATTACCAATATTTCTCCCTATGCAGTTTCAATTAAATTACAATTCAAAATAGGAACTGTTCATTGATGGCAGTGATAAGTACATAATATATTGCTTCTCACTGGGTGCATGTATACAAAGATGCATGTATAAATATGTATCTACAAGGAAATTATACAAACATATAGGTATATGTTATATAAATATGTCATGCATATATTTACATGAATGTGTACATATGTTTCAAAAAGTGAAATTAGGAAGATGGGATCAATTGTCATGAAATCAATAAATAGCAACAGGATAGTCTAATTCCTAAAAGGCTTGATTGTCATTGTTTTGAATATACATGTGTTTAAATCTCTGCCTCCACAAAGAAGATATTGCTCCTTAATTGCACTTTTGCTATAACCTTGGAATGTGAAATACTATGATACCATTTTGGGGGATACATGCATATAGATCACAAAAGATTAAGACAATGAAACCTATACCTTTGCTCTTATACTTGTTCCCTAAATTAAGCTCACATTTGAGAAACTTTATTAGAACTGTATTGAATAATCTGAATGCCATTGAACTTTAGAAAGCATCCTACATTCTCTATGTCATTTCATATGGTTTCTCAAAATTCCTATTTTAGATGAATCTAGAAATAGATAAATAGTAAGATTATTGGAAATTCCAATCTAGACTTAGATCTTTCAAAATATTTGAGAAGATTATCTCTTATGTTATTTTTTGTTTTGTTTTGTTTTGTTTTTGCTTTTTGAAGGCAATGGAAAGATAGATGATATTATCAAATGTTTTTAGTATCTGGTCCAGACAAACCTTAACTTTGAACATGTGACCTACAATACTCTTAAATGTTACAGAGGCAGATGGAAATGTAATTGAGTGTTTTGCCCACAGTCACACAGTCACACAGTAATTCTTTTAACTGTCTGAGACTGGATTTGAACTCAGGTCCTCCTGACTTCAGGGCTGGTGCTCTATCCACTGTACCACCTAGATGCCCACTATATTAATGTTTTGATGAAAAGCATTTTTGGTTCCATCAAGAATAAATAGTTACTTTAGATTTCTTTTGGCAAGGCAGGAGAATCAATTCAGGTAGACAGGGAGTATTGGCTCTGATATCTAATCAGAGCACTTCTATTGTCCTTCCATTGGAGCTTTGGATGTCATATTCCAGACTTGTGTTGTATTTATAAAAGTATTGGGGAGAGCAGGCCATAAAAAATAAACAGAAGCATAGGATAAAATCATATGGGATTGTACAGTTAAAATCTTATAGTAAGTGAAGGAATTTTTAGTCTATGTGGTTCAGGTTATGGATTCATCCTTTCAATGAATTCAGTTTAGGTAGACTAAATTTTAGCCAGATGCTGATCTATTGCCATTAATTACTGTTATGCTCTCAAAGACTTGAAGAAGAAAAATAATGTTTCTATTATTCTATTCCATTATATAGTAAACTGTCTACTCATTTTATTATAATCCTGCACTGCTTACAAGTCATACTGGGAAAAACATTTATTTGTAGAAATAGAAAGGAAAAACTTCTCAGAATTTTTTCTCAGAATATTATTAACCAATTATTGAAAAAAGCATTTTTATATATACTTTCTATGTCTTAGACATTGTTCAAAGCACAAGGGATGCAAAACAAAGGTAAAAACAATTACTGTCCTTAAAGTGCCATAATCAGAAAGATGAAATATATGAAGGTTGTTGTAAAATATATAGAAAGTAAATGAGAAATAATCTCTTAGGGTCAGGATACTAACAGTTAGGTGGAAAGGGAAATCATTATTGGGTTTTTAATTGAGGCATGAAGGAAGTCAGGCAAACTGTGATACAGATCTAAGGAAGTAGAGCATTCCAGATAGATAGTATAAGGGCACTGAGGTGGAAGATGGTAAATTATGTTTAACACCTATTGGATTATAGAGTTTGTAGGAGTAAGAGCAAAAAATATGAAAAAAGGTAGAATTTGCTATTTTATGAAAAACTTTAAATGTCAACCCTCTTCTCTTTCCCCCTTATTATCCCTCTCAGTAAGAGGTAATCAGGAACCACTGGGATTTATTGAAAAGGTGGAAAATCACTTCGGCATCCTCCATGCGGAGGATGAATAGGAGTGGGGAAGGGCTTGAGGTTTAGGGACTGATTAGTGGCATTCTGAGAATCATGGTAAGAGCTGATGAGAGCAGAGTTGTGACTAAATGTGTGTAGAGGGAAATATATGAGAGTTATAAAAATGATAGGCTTTAACATGGATTGGAAATGTAGAATAAGACTGAAGAGTTAAGGATTATGTTCAATTTATGAGCCTAGGTAGGAGAGAGGTTGGTATTGCTATTGATGATAATATTGAAATTCAGTTAAGTAGGATAGAAATGTAGATCTGGAAATCTTTTGTATTAAAGAGAAGTGATAATTGAACTTCAAATAAGATAATAAGGGGAAAAGAGAAGTAGGTATAAGAGAAGAAGGTATTAACAAAGGAGACTGAGAAGGAATAGCTAGATAGGTTGAGCAAGAATCAGAAGAGGCCAGGACCATATAAAGTAGAAAAGAGAAAGTCTTCAAGAGGAATAGTTTATCACTAATGTCAAAAAAAGAGAAGTCAAGAAGGATGATATTTGAGAAAAAAGTCATTTAATTTTTCAATTAAAAGCAGATCATTGTAATTTTTGAGCAAAAATTGTTAATTGTATGTTTTGATTGGAAGTCAGATTTCAGAAGGTTTAAAAGAAAGTGAGAGGTATAGAAGCACTTCATTAATTCTTTCTCAAGGGGTTTAGTTATGGAGGGGAGTAAAAGATATCAGATGATAATGGCGATAGAAAAAAGTAAGTATTTTTAAAATAGATGAGAAATAGGCATTTTGTAGGTAACAGGGAAGGAGACAATATACAGGGAGAGATTAAAGAAAAAAGAGAGTAGAGATGATAGAAGGGAGTCTTGAGTTTAAAAGCAGGGAAGGAATGGGATAACAGGAGAGTATTGAGGGCAGGGAGTAGGGACACTTCATTTAACACTGGAGTTAATGTTAAATTACTCCAGTCTGAAAGTAATGAGAGAAGAAGAAAAGATCATCTCTTGACAATGGTCTTCTATTTTTTCCAAGAAATTTGAGGCAAGTTCCTTAAAAGGGAATGTTGCTGCTGAATTTTTGGAGTCACCAATTTAAGATAGAATTGTGGGGTAAATGAGAAAAAAGGGCCCCTGAAGGAATGAAGTAATTTAAGTTCTCTGGGAATTTTAAAACTGCTCAGGATTTTATTATGAAAATAAAGCAAAGTAAACAAGTTAAAAAAAAAAAAAACCTTTTCTTCCTGAAGGGTCAACAAGCACATTAGGACAGGGTGAATAACAAAATTCTAGGTGTGGTTGCTTGGTAGACAAAGACTGAGACAGAGAAAGGGAAATTAATTAAGTAGGGATAAAGACAGTCAGAGAGTTGACTGGGAGAGAGAGAGAGAGAGAGAGAGAGAGAGAGAGAGAGAGAGAGATCCATCCCAGGTTTTATAGCCTTGCCCTTTATCTGGGGCCTGAGGGCAAAAGGGGAAATTCCCCTTCCCCCTTTACATGACTGAAATCCATCTGGTAGAGGATTGAAGAATGGAAATTGGAAATGAAGATACAGGATACAAATTTTGCATTAAGCAATGAAAAAATAGGAGTCAATTTACATCTCAAGGGCAAAGATCCTCCCACACCCTTAACAAGATTCCCAAATTTTAACCACATTAAAAGATTACAGAATTTGTTTATGATCACAATTTTTCCTACATTCATAATTCTCTCATAATTCTCTGTATCAGGTAAGGGATTGGGACCCATGGAAGAATTTAGAAGAAAAGATATAGGATGCATACTATGGAGAGTGTATTAGTGAATCATTTAGAAAGAATTCTCCAAAATGCTGTTTTAAGAGAAATACAAATTAATACAACTCTTTGGTTCTTTCTCTTTCCCCTCAGATTGCAAAGGAGCAAAAAGCAAAAGTAATCATTGTTGGAAGGACTGGTGATAAGAAAGGAATACTAATGCATTATTGTTGGAAATGTGAATTGATCTAACTATTCTGGAAATCAATTTGGAACTGTATTGAAAAGGGAGCTGAGATTCATATAATTTTGACCTGGTATATCAAAGCATATAGCATATATCTTCAATGAGGGTAAAGACCTATGTATATAACTTTATTTAGAGTGGTCCTTTTAATTTTAGAATAGACGGGAAACAAAATTAGCTTTATAAATTGGACTGAACAAATTTTGTTACATGAATGTAAAGGATTATTTTTGCATCATAACAAATTATGAGATTGACAAATATATAGAAATCTAGGAAGACTTGTGAGTTGATAGAGAGAATAGACAGGAGAGCAGGAGAACAATTTACATGATAAACTCAGTAACATAAAGGAAAAACAACTTTGAAAATCTAGAACTTTGAGCAACTGGTCATAATGTCCAGGTATGGCTTCAGAAGATATGATGATGAAACATACTTGCTATCTCTTGGTAAAGACCTGATGAACTAAAAGTACTGAATGAGAAATACATTTTCAGATATAACCAGAGTAATAATTGGAAAAGGCTTCTATAAAGGAAGGAGACAGGTAATGGGCACTAATGGGATACAAAAATATTTTAAAATATAAAGAATAAAACTGAAGGACATTTTGAAGGAAGCATAGATAAATAGGGTACAATTACCTTAACAAGTACAACAGAATTCACATATTCATATACAATCATTTTTCTGTATTGAAATGTTAATTTTGTATTTATTGTTGACTAGTTCATAATTGATAAGAAGATGTTTCAATTTAAAAAATAAAGGAAAATGAAAAGGCACATTTTACCATTTTAGTGCAAAGAATTTTGGGATA
Organism: Macrotis lagotis; assembly: GCF_037893015.1. Lineage (NCBI taxonomy): Eukaryota > Metazoa > Chordata > Mammalia > Peramelemorphia > Peramelidae > Macrotis > Macrotis lagotis. Next base: position 116,520,956 of record NC_133666.1, read on the forward strand.
GATAGAAATAATAATTAGAAAAATTTACCTAAAAAATAGATTGACCTTGTGTTTATTATATCTACAAAATAGCCGAGGAAAGTAGTAAAAGGAATGATATAAGGTGAAATCAGTGAAGGTGCTTCTTTTTAAAGATATACTGAAGTAGCAGTATTGTAGACCAATAGAAAATAAAGATTTCTATGAAATGAAGCAAATTAAATTAGTAGAAGTAGAAGAAAAGTATATATAATGGTCCAAATAATGTAAATGAACACAAGTCTAAATTGTAGCTATATTACATTTCAGTTACCAAGTTCTGTCATTTCTATCTTTGTTTAATCTCTTATATATTCCCTTTTTTTCTTCTATCACTACTACTACTACCAAAGGTGTAGGCCTTTAAAACCTCAAACTGGATTATTGCAATATCCTGATGGTTGACTTTCCTGCCTAATGTCTTCCATTCAACTTTTCAAAGGATTTTTCTAAATCATTTCTGAGGATATCCTCTCTTTAATTCAATCAACTCCAGTGGCCTCCCAGCAGCTAGAGTCAAATATAAAATCTTGTTTGATATTTATAATGGAACTTCCTCCTACCTTTCTAGTCTTTCTAATCTTATACTTTACTCTCTGCCACCTATTCTGGGATCCAGTAATAGTGATCTTGCTATTCCTTCCACAAGATATCCCATCTTCTCACTCCAGGCATTCTCACTGATTGTATCCTGGATTCTCTGATTTCCTTTATATATTACCTATAATAAGTGATTAGTTTTCATTTCTATATCAGTTACTAGAAACTGAGGAAAGGAATCTCTGTCTTATAAACAATTAGGGAGGATGGAGAAAACTATAAAATCGGTTGATGTATAGCAGGGAGGATGGAGGAAGCCATAAAGATAGAAATCCCTTTCTATCAAAGTAGGCCAACCTACAACAGGAAAGCAAGAAACCATAAAATCAGAATGCTGGGTGAATTAATGAATAATTTGGTGCCATTTAAATGTCAGATTCACATATCTGTGTTATATATCTTAAGGACCTGATCACCAAATTGTGGGGAAGGGAATTCTTTTTTTTTAGCTTTTGCAAGGTAAATGAGGTAAGGTGACTTGCCCAAGGCCACACAGCTAGATAATTATTAAATGTCTGAGGCCGGATTTGAACTCAGGTACTCCTGACTCCAGGGCCACTGCTCTATCCACTGCATCACCTAGCTGCCCCTGGGAAGGGAATATTTGATAAGGAATGGGGACCCACATGGGTAGAGAATCAGGCACTTTGGATAGATTTTTGACCTCTGCAATACCCAGACTTATATTTCTACATATAAGATCAAAGGCTATGATTCTGAGCCCCAGGTGTGGGCAATTTTTGAGGTCATTCATTCTTGGGAACATTACAATAAAGGATCCTCTTTGCTTCACTAATGGCTGTTCGGACTTCTTCTTTCTTACCTAAAGTGTGACCTTCTTCAAAAAGTCTACCTTGGTCCTCTTGAACATTAATGTCTTCCTTCTAATGTTACTTTTCATGTATAAAAACTGTTTGTATATAGTTCTTGGCATGCTGTCTCAGCTGTGATCTCTAGATTTGAATGTTTTGTTTTTGCCTTTCTCTGTATACCCAGTCCATAGCACAATGCCTGGAAAATAGTTAAGTGCTTAACAAATGCTTATTTATTCAATTATCCTAATTAATTTTAATAATGAGAGAGAAGGGGCAGCTAGGTGGAGTAGTGATAAAGCACAGGCCCTGAAGTCAGGAGTACCTGGGTTCAAATGTGGTCTCAAACACTTAATAATTACTTAGTTGTGTGGCCTTGGGCAAGCCACTTAACCCCATTTGCCTTGCAAAAAAAAAACACCTTAAAAAATAAAGAGAGAGAAGATGATGGACTACAGAGAACAGAGAGAGGTGCTGTCTGACATATCATTTCATGTTTGTCTTTGTTTAACTACCTAATAGTTTTGGTAACTAACAGTCCCTATTTGAAAACAATATAGTTTAAGCTTCCTAAGGCTTGTTTTATCTACCCTGAAGCATATAAATTGAACCTAATTTAGGGTTTACTGTTCCTCTGACAAGCACAACAGTCATTTGGGTTTATTTCCTGACCCTTCCTTTCTTGATTTTCTTCCTTTCTTAGAAGGGATGTTTATTTTGGACGTGGAAATGAAAGCTAAAGTATAAGAAAATATGTTATCAATAAATTTTAAAAACAAAGAAAAAAATCAATACCATAAGGTGGGGAAGGATACAGATGAGGAGTCAACTAAGGAAAGTGTAATATATTTAGGCAGATAAGAGGAGAACAAGAAAGTTCAGTGTTGTGTATAATCAAATACCAGTTAGAAGGAGGGGATATTCAACAGTGTCAAATACTGCTAGGTAATCAAGAAGCATGAAGATCAAGTCCAATAAGCCTGGTAATTTTAGAGATCACTGACAACATGGAGGAGAACAGTTTCAGTTGAGTGACTGGTCAGAAACTAGATTGCTAGGGATCAAGAAATGAAGGGAAAGAAATTGGAGGCATTGGAAGTTCACATCTTTTTTCAAAGAATTTGAATGCGAAGGGGAAGAGGATAGAATCAAAACAGAAATGTTAAGTGTAAAAAGATTCCCATATGTTTGAGGGTAGCAAAGAATGAACCAATAGAAAGATATTGAAAATTAAAGGAGAGAAATTTTAATTGGAATGATTCTTCTCTAACTTAAAAAAAGAAAAAAAATTCTTTTCTTTTTTTCTTTTCTTGAATAACTCAAATGCTAAATTAGTTCCTAACTGTATATCTGACCATATTTGCAATTGCTAACACACAATAATAAATGTAATACTTAAAAGTGCTATTAAAATTAAATGCAATTTAGCAAATATTTATTAACCCTTTTTATGTGCAGAGATCTGTCATTCGCAATAGGGAGGGTTACAAAACTGAATAAAACAAACTTATGAGCTTATATTTTAATAAGGGAGATGTATTCAAATGATAATAATTAAAAAATACAAATAAGCACAAGAAAGATAAAAGTGAAGTGTTCTGTGACATTCAAGGCCTGAAAGATTATTTCTAACTACTGGAAAGAATACTTAACTTGAATCAGGCAGAGCCCAACCTAAACAGAGTCAAAAATCAAGACTTAGACTGGGGAAATGAACAAACAACAACATCTGTCCATATAAAGTTACTGTGGTGATAGGGAACATCAAAACATCACTCAAAAGAAAATAACAAAGTCCAAGGTCCTACATCCAAAGCCTCCAAGAAAAACATGAATTGGTCTCAGATCATGGAAGAGCTCAGAAAGTCTTTTCAAAATCAAATAAGAATTATAGAGGGAAATTTAGAAAAAGAAATGAGAATGATGAAAGAAATCACAAAAAAAAGGATCAGTAGCTCAATAAAGGAGACACAAAAAATACCAAAAGGCACAAGACCTTAAAAAAGCATACTAGGTCAAATGGAAAAAGAGGTTCAAAATGTCAATGAAGAGAATACCTTAAAAAGTTGAACTGGTTAAATGGAGAAAGAGGCACAAAAATTGCCTGAAAGGAAAATAACTCCTTAAAAAGGAGTTACAAAAGTTCAGTGAAGAAAATAATTCTTTAAAATGTAGAATTGATCAAAGGGAAACTAATGTCTTCAGGAGAAATCTAGAAGCAATAAAATGAAACCAAAAAAATGGAAAAAAATTTAAAAAAATAGAAGATATTGTGAAATAGCTTATTACAAAAACAACTGACCTGGAAAATAGATCCAGAAGAGATAACTTAAAAATTACTTGACTATTTGAAAGCCATGATTCAAAAACAAAATTAGTCTAGAGCTCCTATTTAATGAATTTATCGAGAAAAATTGCCTTGATATTCTAGAACCAGAGGGCAAAATAGAAGTTGAAAGAATCTTCTGAAAGAGATCCCAAAAGGAAACTTCCAGAGAATATTTTAGTCAAATACCAGAGCTTTTTAGGTCAAGGAGAAAATATTTCAATCAGCCAAAGAGAAACAATTGAATTATCATGGATCCATAGTCAGACTAGCATGATATTTTGTAGCTTCTACATTAAAGGATTCTAGGGTTTGGAATATGGAAGGGAAAAGAGTTTGGATTACAATCAAGGTTCAACAAATAAGAAAAACTGATATTATTCAAAGGAAAAGATGTATTCAGTGAAATAATGGTCTTTCAAATTTTGCAGATAAAAAGACCAGAATTCAATAGAATATTTGATCTTCAAATATGAAATTTGAATGAAACATAAAAAGATAACTAGGAAAGGCAAATAATAAGGGACTTATTGATCTTGAACTGTAATATTCCTTCATAGGAAGATTATATTGGTAACTCATATGAATTTTCTCATTTATTAGGAAAGTTAGAAAGAGTATAAATAGACAAGACACAGATGGGAGTTGAATATGAAAAAGTAATATCTTTTGTTTTTGTTTGTTTTTGTTTGTTTTTGCAAGGCAATGGGGTTAAGTGATTTGCCCAAGGTCACACAACTAAGTAATTATTGTCTGTTGGCAGATTTGAACACAGGTACTCCTGACTCCAGTGCTCCATCCACCATGTCACCTAGCTGTCCCTGATTATATCTTTAAAAATGAAATTAAGAGTTAAGAGAAAAATGTACTGGGAGAAAGGGGAAGGGAGAGACAGAATGGGGTGAACTATTTCACATAAAGAGACAAGAAAAAAGCTTTTACAGTGGAATGAAAGAGGGAGAAGATGAGGGGCAATGAGTGAACCTTACATTTTTTAGTGTTGGGCCAAAGAGGAAATAACCTGCACACTTAGAGTATAGAAATATCTTACCCATCAGAAAAGTAGGAGAAGGGAGTAAGAAAAATGGAGGGACAGTGTTGGAAGGGAAGAAAGATTAGAGGAGGGTTTTATCAGAAGCAAAACTTTTGAGGAGGGTGAAAGGATAGAGAGAGAGAGAGAGAGAGAGAGAGAGAGAGAGAGAGAGAGAGAGAATAGAATAGACAGAGGTGACTGGAAATTGAGGGAAGGAAATACAGCTATGAAAGCAATTATAAGAAAAAATATTGAAACAAGTTTCTATGATAAAGTCTTCATTTCCAAAATATAGAGAGCTGAGTTAAAATAAAAGTTATTCCCCAATTTATAACTGACCAAAATATATGAAGTGTTTTCAGATGAAGTTATTAAAGCTAGCTATAGCTGTATGGAAAAATGGAACTTATTAATGAATGGGGAAATGCATATTAAAACAATTTTGTAGTACTACCTTGCACCTATTAGGCTGACTAATAGGTCAGAAAAAGAAAATAAAAAATGTTTGAGGGATTGTAGGGAAAATGAGTCATTAATGCATTGTTGGATGAGTCATGAAGTGATTCAACCATTCTGGAGAGCAATTTGGAACTATGTTTAAATGTCTACAAAACCATCATATCCTTTGATTGAGCAATGCCACTACCAGGTCTGTATTGCAAAAGGATGAAAATCAAAAAGAACAAAGTATGTGTATATATATATATATATATATACATATACATATGTATATATATATATATATATATATATATATACTTTTATATTTATAGAAGTTCTTTCCTTTTGACAAGAAATTGGAAAGTGAGAGCATTGTCATCAGTTGAGGAATGACTGATTAACCTGGGGTACGTGATTATTATGGAATGCTATTCTGCTATAAGAAATGCTGAGCAGTATGTTCTTAATAAAGCCTGTCAAGAATTACTTGAGCAGATATAATATGAAATATATTTTATACAAAGAAACAGCAGTTTTGTAGGATCATCAACAGTGAATGACTTGTTTATTTTTTTTTTCTCAGCAGTGCTGTGACCCAAGAAAACTATGAAGTTCTTAAGATGAGTATGCTACCCATACTCAAAGACAAAGCTAATGGTGACTGATTACAGATTGAAGCATACTTTTTTAAACTTTATTTTCTTGAAATTTCTTTCTAGTCTTTTTTAACAATATGACTATGATTGAAATGTTTTGTATAATTACACATTTTTAACCTATATCAAATTGCTGACTTTCTGTGTAGGAGCTGGGAAGAAGGGAGAAAATTTGGAACTTAAAGAGTTAAAAAAAGAATGTTTAAATGTATCTTTTTTGTAACTGGAATAAATAAAATACTAAACAAAATAACTAAGTAACTAATTTTTATAAAGGTGATAAATGTTAGAATTAGAATGGTGTTTATGTGATTAAAAAGGAGTAGATGTCTGTGAGACATCTTGTAGAGACTGAAATGTCAAAAATTGGTAACTGATTATATATGTGGGTTAAAGGCGATTAAGGAATTTAGGATGGCATCAAGATTGTGATGAACAGATGCATGATGATATTCTGACAGACATATAAATGTTTGGTAGAAGGGAGCATTTGGGGGGAAAGATAAATTTTATTTTGAACATTTTGAATTTGGGATACCAATGAGCTTTTTTGCTCAATTTCAGTGCAAAAACTTAGGAGAGAAACTATGACTAGATATATACATCTGGGTATCATTAGAATAGAGAAATCAAATGTATCCAAAGGAACTTATGAGGTTATCAAGTAATAAAGGATATAGTGAGGGCAGCTAGGAGATGGAGAAAAGAACACTAGACCTGGAGTCAGGAAGACCTGAGTTCAAATGTGACCTCAGACACTAGTCATTGAACCCTGGATAAGTCATTTAATCCTGTTTGTGTCAGTTTCTTCATCTACAAAATGAGAAGGAAATCACTCCAGTATCTTTATCAATAAAACCCCAAATGGGTGTCGCAAAGAGATAAGCAAGACTGAAATGACTGAACAAGAGATAATGAGTATGATATGGATGAGCAAAAGGCACTGAGGTGATTCCACTGACAGGAGGAGAAATAAGAGAAAACACTGAAGTGAAAACCCAGGAAAGAGAGAGCATCTTGAAGGATAAGTTGGTCAGCAGTATTTTAGAGAACTAAGAAGAGGCTGTTTGGTTTTTTGCAATTTTTTTTAGGTTTTTGCAAGGCAAATTGGGGTTAAGTGACTTGCCCAAGGCCACACAGCTAGGTAATTATTAAATGTCTGAGGTCGGATTTGAACTCAGGTACTCCTGACTCCAGGACTGGTGCTCTATCCACTATGCAACCTAGCCACCCCAATTTTTTGCAATTCTAAGACAAGTTTAGCTGTGTGATGAGCCATTTCAGAAGACATTGAAAAGAGAGGACAAAAAGTTTATGCATCGAATATAGAGGTTCTTAGGGAACTTAGATGAGAATTGTAGGAGAGCAATGATAACTAAATAGGGATAGTAAAATGTAGTGAACTTTTCTTCCTTCTTTTTTTTTGGAGTTCACAGTGAAACTTACCTTTCTCTCTCTCTCTCTCTCTCTCTCTCTCTCTCTCTCTCTCTCTCTCTCTCTCTCTCTCTCTGGCAGGAATGGGGGCTGTTGCAAAGGGTCATATGGATATTTTAGCATCATTCATGGGTAATATTTTGTCAAACAGTTAATTATTTCATCTTTAAAAAGTTGCTAACTTTATTGAATTTCGAGTTCTTCTGAGGTTACGTTACCAATATGGTTTCCAGAGTCAGAGGTTCCCTAAACCTACTCTGGGGAAAGACTAGAGCTTTTCACTGTAATTCAGTGGCAGGAGTATCCCTTGGGGAAGCAGGCATGAAAGAGAAGGAAAATATATAAAAAGGAAAAATTACCCCTCCTATTTCCCCCAAAGTATTCAGACTAAGGAGTGATGATTTATAAATGTTATTGAAATTTATTCTCTGTTTTTAACTGGTAATCAATTTTACCTAAAGAGAACTGCTATGGAGTCATTTCCTGGACCCCTCTTTACTTGTTAGAATAGCCTCCTCTCTCTTTGAATCCCTAATTCTTACCATGTAACTAACTTGGAAGGTTTTGCCTTGCTTCTCTTTCTCAAAATAAAAAGTTCAGATGCATAGATATTGAAATTAGATATTGGCAACACTGACACTTAGATAAAGAATTTTTAAGTAGCTCTAATATTTCAGAAACTAAGATGTTAGAGGCAGAGCTAAAAATGTCCAAGGACAACAAGATTTCTATCCCAGATGCCAACTGGCTCAGGTCTGGACTGTGATACCTGCCTCTTGTTGTATGTGCTTTCAACAGGCTCTGCCATTTGATTAGATAAAAATTATTGATTTGGTGACATAAGGTAATACAATGGCTCTTAGCAGCTTGTTCCCTACCTTACTTAACTACAGAAACAGTTAACCAGTAACAGAGTACATACTTTTCCCACCAGGTGGAGGTATACTCAAGCCACTGACCTAATAAAGTCCTGTAACTATTTCTCTGTCATCTGCACAGAAGATTATCTTAATGAGCTGTTATCCACACTGTTAAAGCACATGTTTTCATAAGGGTCCCACAAACTAGGTTCAATATTGTCTGAGATGGTGGAATACATTGCCCAGGATTATAAAAAAATGAGGCACTCTATCCAATTAGAATGTTAATTTTATACCCAAAAAAGTTTCTAACAAATAAAAACTCACTGTATATCACAAAGCAATCTACTTTTTTAGTCAAATAATTATTTTTTTAAAAAAGTAAATTTTCAAAGAAAACCATTGGGTCCTTCTTATTTTTGGAGAACCTAGTCATTTCTTTCTAAGGAAGGATTACTCTAAAGTTAAGGTCCTTTACTCAAAATCACAGGAAAAATCCAAGAAAATAATTTCTTTCAGGAAAGTCCTTGATTTCAGCTCTGAAAAACAGGAAAAAAAATGGATTGTTCTCTATGCCTTCTCACTGACTCAATAGTGATAATGGAACAACTAATCTCATTTTGCTTTGATCATTAGACACTTTTGTCTCTTACTCTGTTATCATAGATTTGATACTATTATGGTACTATCCTAGAGAGGCAATAAAGTGTATTGAATATTACTCCAGGAATAGTTGGCAGTCACTATTCATGTGACTATATTTTAGGTCCCCATTTCTTTTGGAGTACCTTATCTTGAAAGTGGAGATCAACTTAATGGTCAGTTTCCCAGCAAAACTCATCATCATCTTCATGGTCATTTTCTGATACCTCAGATGATCATCAACCACAAAACACTTTCTTTTCTTCATGGGGATACAGAAAGAAGGCTTCTCCCCTTTTCTCCCCTTTCTTTCTAAAGAACAATGAATTTAAAAAAAAGAAACCATCTAATTGATTCTTGCCCATGTCTAGGTTTTGGTATTACTTTTTCCTTTTATGTTGCTTCTTTCTAGTAAAAGAATGAATTTTCCCAAACTATGCTACTTTAAAGCAAATAATTTTTAAAGAAAGAAGAGGATGTATCAATATGAATGATTTGTTTTATAAGTTTTGGTCTGTGAAATTACTTTAAGTCTCAGGGCCATGAAAGACAATTCATCCAATGTCATGTTGATCTCTTTAGGAGGTTCCTAAAGTATTGATTCTCTGTTTTTCATGTCTCCTTTTATATTAATCCCATATAATTAGTTTTGGAAACTTTGCTCATGTAGCCTTTGGACATCTTCTTTACTTTTGTGTCACAGTAATGTTCAATTTGTATTGTGGCTTCTGGAAAATTGTTGAATGATCAGTCTAAGTATTACTTAAGCTTGATTTAAATAAGTATAGTGGAATCAATGCGATTTAAAACAATAATCAAAAGATTCTTGAGGATCAGTAGATAGTAACATTCTCACAAACTTGCTAGATGTATAAAGTATAATATTATATGACAAAAACCCCTCAAAAAGTTTATACTCTACATGGGGGTTAAAATACCTTTTTATACTTCATTCTGTTTTATATTATTTTACATAGCTTCACCTTGTAGCTTTGTTTGCCAATTCTATAGTATACAATTCTTTGGAATTGGGAATTTGCCTCAAAATGTTAGATTTAACACTAAATATCTCCTCTATTGCCTAACAGTGTTGAGCAAATCAGAGGTACTCAATGAATCCTTGTTGATTGATTCTTTCCTACAGACACATTGTGAAAATATTTGCATTTATCCCTCTAGAACTGCAAGAGAGTATGTTTCTGTGTGTATTTTGTTCTAGAAAACAAATGAAGCCTTAGGATCTTTGAGCTAGTTAATGCACATTCACAATAAATTATGCATTTCCACTTGGCATCTGTTTATTAAATTATTCATCTAGCTTAAATTCTTTCTAAATATATTTCCCCTAATAATTTATAATCTCATGACAGATAAAAAGCAATAAACCAAATGTTTGAAAATACTTTTTTCTCTTTTCTTCCCTCCTTTCCTTCCTTTTTTCTCCCCTTTCTTTCTCCAATGCCTCCTCTTTCCTTTTCTTTCCTTGTTTCTATCATTCTAGTTTCCTCTCTTTTTCTCCCTCAAAGAAATGATAATGGGGGCAAGGAGTAAAGACGAGAAATACAGCATATGCCAGGTGCTCTATTAATTTATGCAGTGTTTCAAAATTGTGTCAGAATAGGTTGAACATTTTTAGATAAGTGAATCATATATTTAAGAGTTTTTAAAAAATTTTAGCAGAGAGCTAGTTTTTTAAAAAAAGTCTAACTCTTCCTTATCTTGTGTAATTACTTCCTCCTGACATTGTTAGCTAACTTGAAAAAGGAGCAGTCACCATTCAAAGGTTCCTGTCTTCCTCTATTCTATGTCTAATTCCTGCAACTCTAGGAACCTTCATATGTCCTTGGCCTTCATTTTCTTTGAATGTAGGCAGGGTGGGGGAGTACTCTGTCAAGCATTTTCTGAAGGAGGTGCCATTTGTGCCCCAATTTGAATGAGAGTGCAGGCTCAAATGGTAAATATTTAACAAGTGGGAATTCTCCTTTCCCTTGCTGTACTCTCTGACAGATTTGTAACACTAATAATGAGCTTTAATTAATAGGTGACTGTGGCTTCAAGCACAGTTACCTCAACAACAAGAAATCACATACACAGCTTATTAAATCTTTGACTTCTGATGGCTCTTCTAGCTTTCTTGTTTTATCAGTTATGATATTCCACCCTTGTCATCCAAACAAAATCCAGACTCAAGTGGATGGAGTTGAGTCTGTACTCTGAAGTGATATCTTTTGACTTGCCACAACTTTCTTTGTATTTGGATTGCTTTCTCATTATCTGAAAATGATCGCTTCCTAAAGGAAGACAATATTATCACACCTGGAAGGAACCTATGAAATAACATGACATACCCTCTAACAACCAATCAGAAGTGAAAATAAAAGCAATATATTCATGCATCTATCACTTAAAGGCTTGCAAGTCATTTTTCTCAAGTTCTTTCATTCAACAAATTATGTGTATGATAACTAGACTACCAGGTAGCAGAGGTATACTTAGAAACCAGCTATTTGGCTTTTGAGGTGAATGTTTTTCTTATACAATGATTTAGAGTGTTATGCATGAAAAATGATTAATAAAATATGAATTTACAATTTATTGCCATTATTAAAACTAATATAGAAAGATGTGGTAGAACAGTAGACCAAATCTGATAGGTTAAAATTTAAAAGGCATAAATGCAGAGTCATAATAACTTTAAACATACATACACACATGTATACAAGTACTTTACAAATATAAATTTGGGAGATGTTTAGATAGTTTATCTGAAAATTATTTGGAATTTTTGGTAAATCTTCAGGTCAGTTTGAGTAAAGAGGTTTATATGCTAGCCATCGTAAGGAATGCAATTACTTACCTACCTAGTTTCCTTCCTTCCTTCCTCCCTCCCTCCCTCCCTTGCTCCCTCCCTCCTTACGTTTCATTTTGTTTCTTTTCTTTTCTTCTTTCTTTCTTTCTTTCTTTCTTTCTTTCTTTCTTTCTTTCTTTCTTTCTTTCTTTCTTTCCTTCCTTCCTTCCTTCCTTCCTTCCTTCCTTCCTTCCTTCCTTCCTTCTTTCTTTCTTCACCAAGGTGTTTTTCTCTTTCAAAAATAAAGATTATGTGAGATTATTTGTGATATATAACAGATAACGTTTATTTAATGACCCTTTGATCATATGAGTTTACTTTGCTGAACAAAGGTGTTTTCTATATCATGGAAGAAATGCAGTGCAAAGTCCAAGTTGAAGAAGCAAGATATCATCAAGGAAACATTTAATCAAAAAGGCATGCAAATCTAATAGGGAGAAGTATGAATAAGCTGCTCAAGAGTCTAGGTTTTACAAAGATATCCTTATCATATCTTGGAAAAATAAAGAAAATACTCAATATTTTGAAGGTACCCACTGAGGAAACTTATTGGAGAACATAGGTTCTACCAGGGTTGTCCTCATGGATGACTTGTGACCCCTTTAGGGAGAATATCTATATTAATGAGGTCATAGATATATTTGAATATGGAATATTTAAGCATATATGGCTTAGTTTCTAGAACTTAGAACTCTCCTAAAAAGAACTGGCTGCCTTATTTTGATCAAAGATATAAAAAGCACTTTATGATTCTATATAGGTTCGTGCAATTTGCCTTTAATATTTTGTTGACCTTTGAACTTAGGAAACCATGTATTCGAGTGGGAGGAATCTGAGAACATCTTCTCCAACCCTTGAATTTTATAGATGAAGAAGTTCAGGCCAAGAAAATATAAAATGGTACAAACACAGCTTCTAAGGAAATAGGCATCAGAGCCTTGAGTCCTCCAAATTGAAATTCAGTACTTTGTCCATTAGGGTGATTAAGAAATGCTGCTCTCTTCTTTTATGTAAAGATTTTTACCCTCCATGATAGGGATAGTGTCTCTGTGATTTAGAGGTGTAAGAACTATATATCCTGTTTGCAAATCTACTTCCTACAAGTATCACCTGTAAATATTCCAGGACTGCATTTTTGGCCCATTTGAAGCCTGAGATCCAGAAATTTCTCTATTATGCTCAGGAATTCACTTAATTTCTTTGGGTCTTACTTTTCTCACCTATAATAGAAGGAATGTGGAGTAAGTAAACTCTAAAGAATTTTATAGTATAAATGTTATTGAAATGCAATGAATTATTTTATCCATATTAATACTTAAATAATTTAACTGATGCATGACATATTTGATGAAGGTCCTCTTTTCAGTAGTGAAGATCTCAGCCTATGCATCCCTTCTTATTTCTATATTTCTTATCTATATCCTTCCATGAATCTGACATAGAGAATCTATCAAGTGCACTGGAGGATTTCTTTTAGGTCCAGGAATTCCAAACACAGAATTCACTTAAATTTGTTTCAGTTTAAACATAAAACTATAATAATAGGTAGCATTTACATAATTCTTACTAAATTCTTGACAAATAAATCATTTGATCCTCAGAATGACCATGAGAAATATGTTATTATTAACTCCATTTTACAATTGAGGATACTGAAGCAAATGGATGTTAGATGGCTTGCCCTCCCCTTCATCTCAACATCCCTTGACATCATTTCTTTTAATCTCTGAAAATAAAGTGACCCTATCCATTTCTAAGGTCAATTGGTCAATTGACCCTTCTATGTGAGTATATATATATATATATATATATATATATATATATATATATACATATATATATATATATATATGTATATATATATATGTATATATATATAAATAAATAATCTTTTCATCTTCTCCATCAGACTTCCCCTTTCAGTAATTCCTTCACTCTAATTTTCAAATCCTCTCTTTCTGTTAGTTCATTAACTATTGTCTTAAAACAAGTCCATGTCTTAAAAACTGTTCAATAGATCCTATTGTACTTTCAAGCTGTTCATTATCTTTCTCTTTCACAATTAATTTACCTGAAAAAGCTGTTCTACTTAATACTTCTCCCCTTACTTATTTTCGAGTCCTTTTCAGTCTAACTACTGACTGCATTGCTCAATTAAAACTGTCTTTTCCAGTTACCAATAATTTCGCTAAAAAAGTAGATCACAAGTCATCCATGAGGTTTTCTGACAGGACCGGGCTTTGGCTTCCCCCATAAGGAAACGGCCAGGGCCGGTCCTGGAGCCCTAGGGCCGTTGCTGCTAAGGAGCCCGAGCTAACCAAGCTGGAGGGAGACCCTGGCGTCCAGCAGTAACTGGCTGGCTGGGGTGAACCTGGTGCTGGTGATGGCCTATGGGAGCTTGGTGTTTGTGCTGCTGTTCATTTTTGTGAAGAGGCAGATCATGCGCTTTGCTATGAAGTCTGGAAGAGGTCCTCATGTCCCTGTGGGACACAATGCTCCCAAGGATCTGAAGGAAGAGATTGACATCCGACTATCCAAGGTCCAGGATGTAAGGTATGAACCCCAGCTTCTTGAAGAGAATGATGCCAGACTTTTGCATCTGGAGACACCAGGAAATAAACATTGCTACAACTACTTGTACAGAATGAAAGCATTGGATGCCATTCCTGCCTCTGAGATACCATTCCATTCAGAAGGCCGGCATCCTCATTCTCTGATGGGCAAGAATTTCCGCTCCTATCTGCTGGAGCTTCGAAACACAAGTATCCCCTCCAAGGTTGTCCACAAAGCTCTCATTGAAACCTTGCTAGATGGCTATGAAACAGCTCGATATGGAACTGGTGTCTTTGGCCAGACTGAATATCCATACTATCAGGAAGCACTGAGTGAACTGGCTGCTTCTTGAGTTGTCAAAGATCGAGGTGGAAGTTCCAAGCCACAGAACCAGTCAGCAGCTGAGGATTTAACACAGTCTCCTGAAGTTTCCTCCCCAACAACTATCCAAGTCACTTATCTGCCCTCCAGTCAGAAGAGTAAAAGAGATAAGCTCTTCCTAGAGCTGAAGAGTTTTAAGGATAACTACAACACCCTAGAGAGCACTCTCTGACTGAATTTGGGGATAGCCAAAGTCAATATGGTTTTGCTATGTGATTCCAGTCTTAGTACCCAGGGATTTCTCCAGGTCAGGAGACAGCAGTATTATCGTTATTATGCTCAGAATTTTTTGAAATGTGTTCCTGGAAATCCTTCCTTAACTTATACCTCTATCTGTTGTAGAACTTGAAGTTCCATGAGGCCCTCGGAATCTCCCTCTCCAAAAGCATTTTTATGGAGTTGAAACCACATATTTTTCTTCTGTCTGTGTCACTTCCTCCTTACCCATTTTATAATTGATCGTAATTATTTTTTGACCTCTCCCAAAAGCAGATTTATTCTAAATAAGTTAGTGGGGGTAGGAGAGGGGGCACTTATGTTGGAAGTGGAAACCATATCTTACCTACTTGGATGGGGACTCTAGCCCAAGGACATATTATTTAAAGTCCTGGTGTGAAAAGGGTGGATAGGAGCTAGGGTGTTATACTTAAAACAAACTCTATTGAAATTTGTGTTGTGTTTAGTGTACTGCCTTGCAATCAAGATGACACTTAGAGGAACTGATGTGATACAGCCACTAATTCCATATTCCCCTTCCCCTGCCTTCCCAAGAAGTCACTGTACTAGTCTTTCTTTATAAAATGGTTATTTAATAAAACAGCTGAAAAAATAAAAAATTCATCCATGAACAATTCTAGTAGGATCTTATCTGATGATTTTCTTTTTTCCCAGCAAAATGCTATGATGTCAAAGATTTTTTTTCAGGGTTTTGAATTTTACAGTTTTCTTCCTTCTCTTTTTGTTTTTCTTTTTTTAAATTTACTTAAGGCAATGGAGTTAAGTGATTTCTCTAAGGTCACACAACTAGGCAATTATTAAGTGTCTGAGACTGGATTTGAGCTCAGGTTCTCCTGCCTCCAGGGTCAATGCTCTAAGCACTGCGCAACCTAGCTGCCCACCCACTGTGACACCTAGCTGCCCCTTTCCTCTCTTCCCTCCCCTACCCTTTCAGAAAGCAATCTAACATAGATTCTACATGTGTAATTATGATAAACATAGATTCATTTTAATCTTGTGAAAGAAAAATCAAATCGAAACAGAAGAAAAAAATCATTAGAGACAAAAAAAATTACAGTGTACATAAGACAGCTTTTAAAAATTGAAGATAGTAAGCTTTGGTCTGCATTCAAACTCCAGATATCACTTTGAATTTGTATGATATTTTCCATCACAAGTATTTTAGAATTATCTTTGATTATTGTACCACTGAAATGAACAAGCCCATCATAGTTGATCATTACCCAATTGTTGTAAATATTTACAATTTTCTTCTGGTTATGCTCATTTCACTCAGCATGAGTACATGTAAGTCCTTCTAGACTTTTCTGAAATCCCATCCCTCATGTTTTTTTTTTATATTGGCTAATCTGATAGGTATAAGGTGATACCTAAGAGTTATTTTAATTTGTATTTCCCTAATCAACAATGATTAAGAGCATTTTTTTCATGACTATAGGATAGCTTTGATTTCTTCTTCTGAGAAATATCTTTCCATATCCTTTCACCATTGGTCAATTGGGGGATGACTTGTTTTCATATGAATTTGACCCAGTTCTCTATATATTTTAGAAATGATTCCTTTATCAGAAGCATTAGTTGTAAAAATTGTTTCCCAATTTAATGCATTCTATTTAATCTTGGCTGTATTGGTTTTATTTGTGCAAAAACTTTTCAATTGAATTTAATCAAAATTATCCATTTCATCTTTTAAAATGTTCCCTTTTCCTTCTCTGGCCATTAACAGTTCTCCTTTCCATAGATCTGACAGATAAACTATACCTTGATCTCTTAATTGGCTCATGATGCCAGTTTTTATGTTTAAAGCCTGTACCCATTTCAACCTTTTCTTGGTATAGAATGTGAGATGTTGGTCTATGTTACCATACAATCTTCCAGTTTTCCCCAGCAGTTTTTACTGAAGAGCTGAAATCTTTGGGTTTATCAAACAGCAAATTCCTATAATCATTAAGTACTGTTTCTATTACACCTAATCTATTCCAGTGATCCATCACTCTTTTTCTCAGTCAGTCCCAAATAGTCTTGATGATCTATATGTAAATACATAAATAATATAATTTTAGATCTGGTATGGCTAGGCCTCCTTGCTTTGCATTTTTTAAATTGTCTTGATATTCTTGACTTTTTATTTCTACATATGACTTTACTTACTATTTTTTTCTAGCTTAATAAAATAATTTTTGGAAGTTTGGTATGGCACCAAATAAGTAATTTAATTTAGGTAGAATTGACATTTTTATTATATTAACTTCACCATGAGCAATTGACATTTGCAGTTATTTAGATCTGATTTTATTTGTATGAGTAGTGTTTTATAACTGTTTTCATATAGTTTCTGAGTTTGTCTTGGCAGGTAGACTCCCAAGGAATATATGTTGTTTACCATTACTTTGAATGGAATTTCACTATTTCTTGCTGCTATATATTGCTTATAATATTTAGAAATGCTGATGATTTGGGGGATTTATTTTATATCCTGCAACTTTGCTAAAGTTGCTAATTGTTTCAAGTAGTCTTTTTAGTTTGAGTATACCATCTCTAGTCTACCATATCTAAATATACCATTCATATCATCTGCAAAGAGTGAGAGTTTTGTTTCTTTATTACTATTCTAATTCCTTCAATTTATTTTTATTCTCTTATTGCTAATCCTAAAATTTTCTAACATAATATTGAATAATAATGACATTAACAGACATCCTTGTTTCACACTGGATCTTGTTGGAAATGCTTTTAGCTTCTACCCATTATATATAATGCTTGCTAATAGTTTTAGATAGATTCTGCTTATTGTTTTAAGGAACACTCCATTTATTCCTGTGTTCTTCATTGTTTTTAATAAGATTGGGTGCTGTATTTTGTCAAAATCTTTTTCAGCTATCAAGATAATCTAATGATTCCTGTTAGGTTTGTGATTGATATGGTCAGTCGGAACTAATTTTTCCTTGAATGCTTGGTAGAATTCACTTGTGCATCCATCTGACCCTGGAGGTTTTTTCCTCAGGAAGTTCATTGATGCCTTGTTCAATTTCTTTTTCTGAGATGGAGTTATTTAAGTATTTTATTTCCTCTTTTACCTTGTTTTATTCATGTAAGCATTTAGGGATGTAATATTTTCCTTAATAACTGCTTTGAGTGTATTCCACAAGTTTTGATATGTTGTCTCTTTAATTGTCATTGTCTTGGAAGAAGTGATTGATTATCTTTATTATTTGTTGTTTAAAATGAAAGTTAGATTATTTTGTTTCATTTAATTTTAAGTCCATCTTTTCATGGTCCTTTATTGCATGTGATTTTTATTGCATCAGGATCTGAAAAGAATGCATTTAATGTCTTAATATTTCTGCATTTCATTAATAATTAATAATACATGGTCATTTTTTGTGTAGGTGTCATGAAATACAGAAAAATAGTTGTGTTCCTTCTTATCCCTATTAAATTTTCTTCAGAGGGCTATCATACCTAACTTTTCTAATATACTATTCATCTCCTTAACCTCCTTCTTGTTTATTTTATAGTTGTATTCATCTAATTCTGAGAGAAGCATGTTGAGGTCCCCCATCAGTATAATTTTGCTTCTCCTCTAAGAATTTATATGCTATGACACTCGATTAATATGTATCTATTATTAATATGATTTCATTATCTATGATACCTTTTAGTAGGGTATAATTTCCTTCCTTATCCTTCCTAATGTGATACATTTTTACAATTACATTGTCTGAGATAAGGATTGCTACACCTGCTTTTTTCATTTCAGCTGAAACATAATATATTTTGCTCTAGACTTTTACCTTTATTCTGTCTGTATAACTGCTTCAAATGAGTTTCTTGTAAACAGCATATTGCAAGATTCTGGTTTTTAATCCATTCTGTTATTTACTTCCATTTTATGGGAGAGTTTATTCCATTCACATGCAAAGTACTATTACCCACTATGTTATCTCCCCTCCATTTGTACTTCCCCCCCTCCCTTCAAACTATTCCTCCTCACCAGTGTTTTGCTTCTGAATATTGTTGTCAATCTGTCTCCGTTCTATCATTCCCTTTCTCTTTTCTTACCTCTTTCCCATTTACCCCTTCTTCCTTCCCTCTCTTCTCTTGTCCCTCCTTCCCTTCCTGCCTCCCTTTGCACCTCCTAATACTTGAAGGATAAGATAAATTTCTAAACCGAATTTAATGTATGCATTATTCCCTCTTTAAGACAGATCTGGTAAGAGTAAGATTCTCACCCCTTCCTTCTCTCCTTCAATAGGTCTTTGCACCTCTTCATGAGATGTAATTTACTCCATTCTTCCTCCCCCTTCTTCCAGTCTCATTGCAATCCCCTCCCCTTTCTAATATCTTAATTTTTTAAAAAAATCATTACATCAAAATCAACTCATGACCATATTTTCACCCTAGGCATAATCCCATTGATAGAGTTATGATTCTCAAGAGTTTTGAGAGTTTTCCTCCCAGGTAGGTATGTACCTAATCTGATCTATTGAATAGCAATCTTTTTCTTTTTCCTTGTTTAAATTTTCATATATATATATTGAGTATCCTGTTTGAAGATCAAATTTTCTATTCACCTCTGGTTTATTTTTTCCATCAGGAAAGTTTGAGAGTCTCCTATTTCTTTTAATAGTCATCTTTTCCCCTGAAAGAATATACTCAGTTTTCTGGGTAGTTGTTCTGGGTAGTTTCTTGGTTGTAATCAAAACTCCCTTGACCCCTAGAATATCATATTCCAGATCCTTTGATCCTTTAATGTTGATGCAGTCAGATCTTATGTAATGCTGATTGTGGCTCCTCAGTATTTGTATTGCTTCTTTCTGGCTATTCATAGATTTTCTACTTGATCTGATAATTCTGAAGTTTGACTACAATATTTGTAGGTGTTTTCATTTTGGGATCCCTTTCAGGAGGTGTTTGGTGCATTCTTTAAACAACAATTTTGTGCTCTGGCTTCAGGATGTCAAGGTAGTTCATCCTTTTGCCCATCCTTATCAACATGGTAATTTTCTTTTCTTTGTAATTTTTTTTTATTTATTTAAGGCAATGGGGTTAAGTGACTTGCTCAAGGTCACACAGCTAGGCTGTTATTAAGACCGCATTGGAAGTCAGGTCCTCCTGAGTCCAGAGCCAGTACTCTATCCGCTATACCACCTAGGTACCCCTCCAAGGTAACTTTAATGGATTCCAGTTTTTCCTGGTTTTTCTTCATTTTGAGTTTTGTTACCTATCTCAAGATTCTTGTGATGGCGAATGGACTTACATTCAGAGCTACAATGTTGAGAGCCCTAAAGGCTTGCTAACTGCCTTGGACTGTTGAAGGTAGGAACTCTGAGGAAGTAGGAACTTTTAGGGCCTCTGTGCTGGGGATGTCAACCACTCAGTCTCCAAAGTGGAAATGTCTGGGGCTATCTCTGCATTGTCCATAGGCAGCCCAGCTTTTAGGGTTGGCAGATTAGGCTGGAAATTCCTGAGGTTGAGTTATCCCAGGAACACCAGGGATTATTTCTAAAGTGTTTGCAGAAAAATGTCTGAGGCTCTCTTTCTGGATTGGCTGCCAAAGCTGGGGAGCTCAGCTACCATAGGTTGTTGGGGAAGATAGGAACGTCTATGGCCATCTTGGTTATGGACTGTTTCTGGCAAGATGCCAGGACCTCTTCTGGGTTTGAAATGTCAGAGTCTTACTGTCCAGGTTGACTCATCTGGATCAACTGGCACTGGCTGAATGTGAGTCCTGGGCACCTGCACTGGAGCTTTTCCTGTGTGCTGGAACCGCCCAGCATGCTACCAAGTTCAAATTCCAAAATCTCCTTTCCTTCACCAAGGATCTCAATTAGTTCTCCCACCTCACCCTGTCTCTCTGCACAACCACACTCCCGGCAACCCCTAACCCACCTGGTACAGACTTTGCTAGAAGGTATTTCACTCTGATCTTTGGTGTGTTCTGCTGCTAGAAAATCTGTTGTTAAAGTCTTGATTAATGTCAGTTTTGAGGGAAAATCAGGAACATCTAACAGAAGTCTTGGTTTCTTTCTGACATCTTGACTTTAAGTATGATGACTTTCTTTTCCCATCATTTAACACAGTGCTTGACACATAGCAGATACTTAAGAAATGTTATAAATGATATTCTTTTTGCATTTGACACTCTTGCCTCACCTCTCTTCTTGTATTTTCTCTTCTCTGAGATTTTTCGACATTATGTCTTCATCTAACTGCTACTTCTGTCTTTTTATGTTGGTACCAATACTGTACCCCATAATACAGATATTTTTTTAGAGTAAACACTTCTGCTTTTTTATTTATTTTTATTTTTTTATTGTTGTTTTTTTATTTTCTAATTTTTTTATTCTCATTTCGTACAAATGTTTTTTATAAATTAATAAATTATACTTGTTTACAAGTAAACAAAATACCCCTCCCCCCATGAATATAGATAGACTTGCTTGGGCAAAAAAGTAAAGGGGAGAGAAAAAAATTAAAATTAAAAAAAATAATAGTAATAATTGTAGGTATGGCCAGGTGGCGCGATGGACGAAGGACCAGCCCTGGAGCCACGAGCACCCGAGTACATATCCAGCCTCATAAACCCAATAATCACCCAGCCATGTGACATGCAAGCCACCCGATCCCCACTGCCCTGCAAAAACCAAAAAAGAAGAAAGAAAAATAAAAGACCCAAAATAAAATAAAATAGTAATAATAGTAGGGGTGGCTGGGTGGCAGACAGAGCGTTGGCCCTTGAGCCAGGAACATCTGGGACCGAATCCGACCTCAGACACCCAAAGATCATTCTGCTATATGGCTCCAGGCAGGCCACCCAGCCCCACTTGCCCTGCACCCTCCCCCAAATAATAATAACAAAAAATGTGCTTCAGTCTTTGTTCCAACACCATCAACTCTGTCGTGAGTGGATCACATTCTTTATGATGAGTCCATCACAAAAGTTACTTCCATATTTTTCCAATGTTGCCATTGCTGATTGCAACTCCCTTCCTTCTTATTTCTCCACTACCGTGTACTAAATTTGCTCTCTCCTTTCACTCTGACTCTGCTGTAGGGTCGCTGAGTGGCGCAGCAGACAGATCCCTGGTCCTGGGGCCAAGAAGCCATGAGCCCCCATACCACCCCTTAGGCCCAGAATCCACCTGGCTCTATGGTCCTGGGCAGGCCTTCCAATCCCAGCCCCTTGCAAGAAGTAAAAAAAAAAAATGTGTTATATCTGAACACTGTCCCCCCATGGTCCATCCTCTCTTCCTTTATTCACATCCCCACCCCTCCCCCCCCCGCTCCCCCCTCCTTCTTATTCCAGATGTCTATACCCCATTGAGTATATATGCTGTTTTCTCTCCTAGCCATCTCTGATGAGAGCAAAGGTTGCCACATTCCCCCTTGCCTCCCCCCTTCCATATCATTGCAATAGCTGATTTAATAAAAAAAATCTTATTATGTGAAATATCTTGGACTATTCCCCCTCTCCTTTTTCTTTCTCCCTTTCCATTTCCCTTTTTTCCTATTGACTTCATTTTTACACCATATTTTATCTTCAAATTCAGCTTTCTCCTGTGCTTCAACTATAAAAGCTCCCTCTACCTGCTCTATTAACTGAAATGGTTCATATGAATATTATCAGTATCATTTTTCTTTACATGTAGTTCATCCTCATTAAGTCCCTCATATTTCCCCCCTCTCCTCCAATCTCCATGCTTCACCTGAGTCCTGTATCTGAAGATCAAACCTTCTGTTCAGCTCTGGCCATTCCAAAAGGAACCTTTGAAATTCCCCTGGTTCATTGAAAGTCCATCTTTTTCCCTGGAAGAGGACATTCAACCTTGCTGGGTAGTTCACTCTTGGCTGCATTCTAAGCTCTTTTGCCTTCCAGTATATTGTATTCCAAGCCCTACGAGCTTCCAATGTAGATGCTGCTAAGTCCTGAGTGATCCTGACTGCAGCTCCATGATATTTGAACTGTGTCCTTCTGGCTGCTTGTAATATTTTCTCTTTGACTTGGGAGTTCTGGAACTTGGCTATAATATTCCTAGGGGTTGGTTTTTTGGGATCTCTTTCTCTGGGGGATCGGTGGATTCTCTCCATTTCTATTTTGCCCTCTGATTCTAGAATATCAGGGCAATTTTCCTGTAGTAATTCTTTGAAATGATGTCAAGGCTCTTTTCCTGATCATGACTTTCAGGTATTCCAATAATTTTCAAATTATCTTTCCTAAGTCTGTTTTCCATATCAGTTGTTTGTTCAATGAGATATTTCACATTTTCTTCTAATTTTTCATTTTTTTGGTTTTGAAGTATTGATTCCTAACTTCTGGTAAATTCATCAATCTCCCTGAATTCTATTCTTTGTCTGAAGGATTTATTCTCCTCAGAGAGTTTTCTTATTTCTTTTTCCATCTGGCCAGTTTTGCTTTTTAAAGCATTCTTCTCCTCAATAACTTTTTGAACTGTTTTATCCATTTGACCTAAGCTGTTTTTTAGCATGCTATTTTCTTCAGCATTTTTTTGGATTTCCTTGACTAAGCTGCTGACTTCATTTTCATGTTTTTCCTGCATCTCTCTCCTTTCTTTTCCCAGTTTTTCTTCTAACTCCCTCATTTGATTTTCAAAGTCTTTTTTGAGCTCTATCATAGCCTGAGCCCAATTTCTGTTTTTCTTGGAGTCTTTAGATGCAGGATCTTGTGCTTCCTCATCTTCAGCCTGAGTATTTTGATCCTTCTTGGGCTCATTTGCAAAATATTTCTCTATAGTCTTCCTCTTATTTCTTTGCTTGTTCATTTTCCCAGCCTAAGCCTGTTTTTGGGGGGTGCTTCCTGAGCTTTTGGGACACTCCCACAGGGGTCTCAGTGTGTGAGGCTCTGTCCTCCCTCCTAGTCTGTGAATGAACTTAAGTGCCCCCCTCTGCCACGGGGCGAGTTGGGGGGGGCCCTGTTGTTCTGTGGGGGGGGGCCTAGACTGGGATCACGATCTGAATGTGGTCAGAGCCCCAGAGTCCTGTTCCAGAGGCAGAGGACAGAGCTCTGCAGTCTCTCTCTTCACTCCCTTCCCTCAGCTCAATGGGCTCATGCCCTGGGGGCTCCTGCTTAAGGGCTCCACCTGCTTCTGTTTCCTGGATTTGAGCTGGGGAAAGACCAAGCTGCTGACTGTGTGCCCTGAGGGCTAGGCTCCATGTGCTCGCTCTGGAAGAGGTCCCTTACTGTTCCCCCAGTTTGTGCCGGTGCTCCCCGGGGTGCAGCTCAGGAGACTCCCCTGCTGCTGTGAGCCGCAGCTCCCAACACCCTGACACTGCCTCCGGGAGGCTGAAGTTCTTTGGCTCTGTTGGGCCACCCCTCCAACCCCTGGGAGCAGAGCCTTTCTGCTCTTTTCCAGGTTACCTTGAGTAGGAGAACTGCCTCACTGGGTCCCTTTGTGGGTTCTATCTCTCGAAAGTTTAGTTAGAGTCCTTAGTTTATGAGGTTTTATCAGAGAACTCCTAAGACTCGATCCCTTCATGTCGCCATCTTGGCTCCGACCCATAATATAGATATTACTCAAGACTCCATCCTGGGTCATCTCTTCTCTTGCTACATACTTTTTTTCAAGTTGGCAGAAAACTGAAAAGCTGCACAGAGGCTCAAACTTTTATTCTGACTGTCGAGAGTATGGGGAAGGTTGTGAAGAATCTTTAGTTTCAAAATGTGAAAAGAATAGATGACAGGATGTGTTGGGGGCAAGTAGTGATTTCACAAATGTAGGAGATAATTGGAGAAATGAAAACTTTTTGGTTTCTGGGTTCAAGTCTTTTGATATAGTGATTAAGTCTTAAAGGCAGTTGGTTTCAAGGGAAGAAGCAATGATATAATGAAATGAATTAAATTTGATACTCGAATGCATATAGAGGCTTACTACTTTGATAGCAAAATAATTTGTTTCTGATCATTTATCTCATTAGAATTGCCTGAGAATAAGAAATAAATTATATAGTAGTTTCAATGGCCCTAAGTACTGAATTTAGATTCAAAAGATCAAGACATAAACTGCATTTGTTATTTAATAACTGTGATCCTAGTCAAATCACACTCCATTATTTAATTTACTCATATGTATTAGTCCTCTCACAAAGTTGTGAAAAAAGTAATGCAATTTTTCTATATAAATGTGAACTATTCTTCTCAGTGTTTTATGTGAACTCAAATGATATCTAGTTGCAAATGACTCAAAAATAAAGAATGATATCAGGAATACATGGAAGGATTTGATTCAGTTCAATCTGATAGGCATTTGATCTCCTGCTATGTTCCAGGAACTGGAGATTTAAAGACAAAAAAAAGATCCTTTCCACTCAAAAGACACGTTTTGTTGTGGGGGTTAGAGGGATTGCAAATATGTATATATAAACTCTATAGAATAGATGAAAAATAATTTGGTGTGGATGGGGGGAAAGTACAAGTAACTGAGATTAAGAAAGTTCTGTAATAGGAATTGCTACTTTGTCAATACCTTGAAAAAAGGAAAGGGTTCTACAAGGCAAAGGTAAAGAGGAAGAATATTCCACACATAGGGAAAATCTTATAGAAAGAAAAATATGGAAGCTACAGACAGAATGTTCTATTTTGTGAAGAGTAACTTTCAGTCAGTTTGGCTGGAATGTATCATAATGATTTAGTGTGATAACAGTCTGGAAAGACAGGGTGGAGCTTGTAAGTGAGAAGCTTTACTTGGCATATGCTGTATTTCATCACAGAGGCAAAAATTCAGGGTTGCAGAAATTCCTTAAGTGGGAGTATGGAGATGGGTTATATAGGATCATGTTTGTGATTTAAGAATATAAATTTTGCAGGTTGTGGAGGATATATTTGAGCAGTGGATTTAATTAATTTAATTTAAGCTATTCATGTTTAGACCTGTTCCAAGTATATGGATAATGAAAATAATATAATATTAAAATCTAATAAATTAAAATTACTTTGAGTGACCATTAAAAAGAGAATTAGTATAGAAGAGAAGACTTTAAGTTGATGAAATGAGTTAGATTTTTTTCTCCCTTTTGGTAAATGACCTCCAAATATTTTCATTCCTTTGTCCTTATGAGACACACATAGACAGCATTTTAAAGACACTTTGAAAGCAAAGATTCTGAAAAATTTATAGTATTTTTCTCTAAAAATGAAGGAAGTAGTACAAATTGAAATCAATGAAGAATGAATTAAAATAGAGACATAGTAGCAAGTAGAGCTTGCTATGGCAGAGATGCAAGGATAAGAAGGGATCACCAGTTATTATCCTCCTTTTTAAAAAATAATAAATTAATTTGTAATCGGTTTTTTCCTAGTTGCTTTTAAAAATTATATAGTTTTAAAAGTTTATAAAGCCCTCCTTTTGAATTCTACCTCCTGATTTTGTGGCAGACCTGGAGGGGAAAAACCCCACACATAAACATACATTCAATATGTAAAAAATATTGGCCTAAGTATAGTACTTAAAAGTTTACAAATCAGTTAACATATTTTAGCTGATTTGAGCCTCATAACAACTTTCTGAAATTTATTCCATAAGTTTTATTATCCTTATTTAAGATAGTGGATCTGAAGTGGAGAAATTTGGTTACTTTACCAGGTTTACTCAATGTGGTAAACCTTAGAATTGTGGTTCAAATCTAGATTCTTCCTAAATGCAAATAACCTATTCTTAACAATATATAATACTTCTTCCAAATTATCCTCCCTGATAATGATATAGATATTTAATGTATGCAGAGGTCTTTTACCTGCATTATTTCATTTGATCCTTAAAACAATCTTTTCTGTAGATATTGAAGAGTCCCAGTTTTTAGAGAAGCTAAATGACTTGCCCATAGTTACTCCCATTGTATAAATTTATCCAGGACTTATTATTTATTCTGTGTTTGAGGTTCTTCCACTAGTTTCAGTTTATAAATTGTTTATTTCTTCCAGATTATAAATTGTTTATCTTAGAAGGATGGCAGAGGATGAGGGAGATAGAATTACTTGTCCATGGTCATAAAACTATTAAGAGTACGTTCTATTGTGCACTCATTTCCCTCTTCTCTTTTCTTCTCCTTTATATCCTTTTCCTATGAAATGTCATAAGATTATGACAGAATCTCCAAATTATCTTTGACATCAGAGGAACATCTAGTTTAATCTATACCTGCATATGTATACACTTCTTCTGACAAATAGTCATTTACTTCTTCCTTCTAAGGGGGAGAAATCTTGTCAAAGGAGTCCATTTTACTTTTATATATACTCAAATTGTTAGGGAAATTTTCCTTATCTCAAACCTAAATTTATTTTTTGATAACTTCTACCAATTCTTACTAGCTTGATTTCAGATACCTTCTATTAGTTTTAGCCTTTGATGTAAATTAGAAAAAAAATTTCTAAATGTCATCTTTTACAATAATTGAAGGCAGCATTTATATTTGTCTATCTCTATCAAGTTTCTTTTCTCCATCTTAGACATCTGCAGTTCTTTTGATTGATGATTGCAAAGAATGATCTTGAAGTGTTCATTTCCTTGGTTGGGCTCTGGATGCTCTCTAGTTAAACAGAACATAGCACTCTAGATTTCCAGATTTTCTATGATCAAGTTAAGTATAGTAGAACCATTATCTCCCTACTTCTGAACACAATGAATCTAAGATTACATTAGCTTTTTTGGCTGCCACATCACAGTGCTGAGATTGCAGCCCATTAAAATAGACAGATTATTGTCAGTTATTCCTCATTAAATTTCATCATAGTAGATTTTTTCTGTTGTTCTACCCTGTAAAAATCTTTCTGGACCTTTACTCAGTTATGCAGGTATAAGCTATACCTTCAAGTTTTGTGCCATTTGCAATTTGATAAGGATGCCATCTTTGTTTTTATCAAATTTATTAATAAAAATGTTAACATAGAGATAGTAAAAATCCTCAGACATGCTAATGGATACCACCTGTCAAGTTGAGAGGACTATTAATGCTTATAGAGTGGAGATGAGAACTGAACATTGTGCTAGATCTGAATTCTTTGTATTAGTCTACATTTCTCTATATTTTCCATAATAATTTCATGAGATATTTTCTTCAATGCTTTACTAAAATCTAGATGAATTATATGTGTAATACTCCTATAAAAAAAACTAGACAAAACCTTACCTACTTCCACCTGTTGTGCCTCTCCCATTCTATTGAGATCCTTCAAAGATCTTTGACAACATATTAATAAACAAACCTACCCCTTCTTTTACCATAATAGTATATATTTCACTGGACCTCTTGACCTTAATTCATTAATGCCAACTCTAGCATTATTAACTATTCCCTTATTTATCTTAAGAATCAACTCTGTAGCAATCATTTTTTTCTACTCATTCTAGTGCAAAATTAATTCTCTTTGTCAAAGAAAATAAGACCAAAATTTTAAATGAATAGTTCTGCATTTTCTTCCCATTTCATTATCATCTTACCATCATATTATGTTTCAAACTGGGGTTCTATCCATCCTCTCTTCCTCTCCTTCTAATATGTGCAGATAAATAATTTATTATTAATATCTGTGAATATAATTATATTGAAGATATGATTTCCAACAAAGGAACTTCTTCATTACCCATTTCTAACTTCAAAAATAATTCTTAGAAGATTCCTTTGGTTCAGAGAGGTTATGATTGAACTGTGTTTATACAGATTTTAAAGAAGAATTGCTGTCAGGAATACTTCAGTTAAATTATATTTCTGATATTTCTTGACTTTGTGACTATAAGTAAAGCCTCTCTTTATTGAAGAGTATCTAGTCAATGGTAAACAGGATTGAGAAGGACCCTAAGTCCATGCGGAATGAAGATTGGTAGAAGGAATTTGACATGTTTAGTCTGAAGAAGAGAAGTCTCAAGGGGAATATACTAGCCAATTTCATTTATTTCATGGACCATCAGATGAAGAAGAGCCTAGATTTGAAACATTTGGTCCCAGAGAGTAGAGCAAGGAGCAGTAGAAAGGCAAATTTTGGTTTAATATCAGGAAAATCATAATGATTTTAATGATTTAGTTATTCAATCGTGAAATGGGTTGCTTGGAGAGGTGATGACTTCTCCTTCCTTGAGAGTGTTCAAGACTTGTATTTGGTAGGGATACTCTAGTGATATTTGTATCATGTATGAATTTGCCTAAATGTATACTAAGATTTCTTAAACTCTCAAATTCTATGATTCTTTAAAAATTTCAGTCTCACTTTCCTTATGAATAAAACTGAGATAATTAAACTCATAATAGCTGACTCAATGGATGATTATAAGGCTTTAATTTTATATAAATATATATTTATATGTATATATGAATAAACATGTTATATATATATATGTGTGTGTGTGTTTATAAATATATTTATAAACTTTAAAAACTGTAAAATTCCACTTTTTACAATGCCATACAGACATAAACATGTGCATATATATATTTAGTATTTATTCGACACCTACTATGCACCAAAGCAATGTATTAAGCCCTGTAGATGCAAGGAAAATAAAAAAAAATCCCCATACCATCAACCCCTTCTTTCAAGGAGTTAAAGGTGAAAATATACATATAGCTACTACAAATAATATATATATATATATATATATATATATATATATATATATATATATATATATAATCCATACATATAAATTAAAGATAATCAGCAGAACAAAAATTCTAGAATGAAAGGAGGATCAGGGAAGACTTTTTACTGATTCTAAGATTTTAGCTGAAACTTGAAGGAAACTGGGGAGGTAGGGAGATGGATATGAGAAAGGAGAGTATTACCAACAGGAGATATAGTCAGAAAATGTACAAAGTCAGGGGATGCAGTGTTTTGTTCAAGGACTAGCAAGGCCAATACCATTTCTCTACATAGAAATCATGTCTAACCATCTAGGTATCTGCCTAATATTGAAAAAAATCAACATCCATTCTCTTTTTCCTTTTTGAGTTTTGCGATAGCAAGTGGATTTCTCTTTCCTCTCTATGAATATCAGTAAAGTGAATTTCTTAGCCCCCCCACTGTTGATCATCTGTGGGGCCTGGCTGCTTAGAAGCATCATTCAGAATCTCTTGTTTTTGAGGCTGAGCTCCCTTCACACTGATTCAGGTGCAGCAGGAGATGGAATAAGCAATTTCCAGATTCCCTGGTGAGCTGGATTAAATTACTCCACAGGCCATATGTCTTGACAGCCCTACTCTAGTGGATTAAGTGTTTTTCTTTCTCTTTGAATTTGAATATTTTTCCAAAAAAATATAGAGACCTAGTAGGTAATGATAGACAAACAAATGCATTTCCTTTTGTGAAATGACAGGTTAGGGAATTGAAATTGAAATAACTGTAATAGATGGGGAATAGATGAATAGATGAGTTTTACTTAACTCTTAACATAGTTGTCTTATTCAAAGGAATAAAAGGGTGAGTTGGTACCATTAAATATTTTCTCCTACACTGTCCCCACATTATATTAAGAACTATTAGAACATTTAAAAAACTTTCAACTCTTCCGTTATACTGTGTCCCATTGGTATTGGAATTGGATTAGAAAAGGGAAAAGAATAAAGGAAGCCAATAGAGGAAGAGAGAGAGATGATAGATTTATTTGTTTTCTCTTTTTCTTCCTGTAAAGATACTAGTTATCAAAGGATTTACTTTGTAAGGTAGAAAAATAATCTATTAGAAGAGAAAGCTTTCTCTTCCTTCTTCATTCTGCTCTTTGACAACTTTGATACTTTGGTAAATTAGCCTCTAGTCTCAGTAATGTAGGTAACAGATCACAATCCATTAAATGTCTTCTCAAGCTTTTCTCCCTACCCACAAGGGATCCTTCCAATGTGATGGAGGTCTAGTTCTACATTTCTTATTTGAACTGTGGATTAAATTACTCCACAGGCCATACTCCACAGGAAAAAATAATGGAACTTTCAGACTTCTCATTATTATGTTTGCATTATAACTGACCAAAATGATTTTCCTTGCATACATTATTCTGATGAATATAGTGTAAATAATATATTTCATGAAGTTCTTGATTAGCAATGCATTACAACTAATTTATACCCACCATGCATTACTGTGTTGCACTTTTGATTTTTCTCAATAAATTTTTTCAGGGGAGAGTCATGTGTTCTGTGACTTAAAGTCAAATAACATCACTAGATGAATATTTATTAAAAAGGGGGTCTTTGCTTTAGTGGTCATTAAAGTACTGAATAGTTTCCCACAAACAAATTAGAAATCTAACCTCTAATTAAATTTTGTGGAGTTTATTTTACATTTTAGTGGCTCTATTCAAATTTCTATCATACTCTGGATGATCAACATTTTAATTTTTTAGTTTTTTAGTTTTTTTGGTTTTTGTAAGGCAGTGGGGTTAAGTGTTCTGCCAAAGATCACACAGTTAGGTAATTATTAAGTATCTGAGGCTTCTTTTAAGAACTTAGGTCCTCCTGACTCCAGGACCAGTGCTTTATGCCACCTAGCTGCCCCAGATAGTCAACATTTTTAACTCACTTGTTATTTTTGTTTTGCTTTTTTATGTTTAATATTTATTTATTCTCATTTTGTACAAATATTTTTATACATTAATAAAATATTCTTGTTTAAGAGTAAACAAAATACCCCCTCTACCAAAAAAATATAGACTCACTTGAGTGATAAAGTAAAGGGGAGAGAAAGAAATTAAAATTAAAAAAAACAGCAATAATTGTAGGTATGGCCAGGTGACAAAATGGATGGAGCACTAGCCCTGGAGCAAGGAGCACCCAAGCCCAGATCTGGCCCAGTACAATCAGCAATCACCCAGCTATGTGAGATGCAAGCCACCCCAACCCCACTGACCTGCAAAAACCAAAAAAAAGAAAAAAGACCCAAAATAAAATAAAATAGTAATAATAGTAGGGGTGACTGGGTGGCAGACAGAGCATTGGCCCTTGAGCAAGGAGCACCCGGGTCCAAATCCAGCCTCAGAAACCGAATGATCACCCAGTTGTGCGGCCCCAGGCAGGCCACCCAGCCCCATTTGCCACTCAAACTCCCCAAAATAGTAATAATAATAAAAAATGTGCTTCACTCTTTGTTCCAACACCAACTCTGTTGTGGGTGGATCACATTCTTTATAAGTCTATCACAAAAGTTGCTTCCATATTTTCCTATCATTGCCATTGCTGATAGCAGCTCCCTCCTTTCATACTTCTCCACTAACATGTACTATATTTTCTCTCTCCTTTCACTCTGACTGTGCTGTAGGGTAGCTGAGTGGTGCAGCAGAGAGATCCCTGGCCCTGGGGCCAAGAGGCCTTGAGCCCCCATACCACCCCTTAGGCCCAGCATCTACCTGGCCCTATGGTCCTGGACAGGCCATCCAATCCCAGCCCATTGTAAAAAGTAGAAAAGAAAATGTGTTATATCTGACCACTCTCCCCACATGGTCCTCCATCACTCACATCCCCCCCTTCCCCCTGTCCCCTCCTCCTTCTTACTCCAAATGTCTGTACCCAATTGAGTATATATGCTGTTTCTTCTCCTAGCCATCTCTGATGAGAGAGAAGATTACCTCATTCCCCCTTGCCTCCCTCCCTTCCAGATATTGCTGCAATAGCTCATTGTAATAAAGAAAAATCTTATTATATGTAATATCTTGGCCTATTCCCCCCTCTCCTTTTTTGTTCTCCCATTACATTTTCCTTTTTTCTGTTGACTCCATTTTTACACCATATTTTATCTTCAAATTTAGTTTTCTCCTGTGCTTCATCTATATAAGCACCTTCTACTTGCTCTGTTAATTGAGAAGGTTCATATGAGTATTATCAGTGTCATTTTTCTATATTGGAATATATGCAGTTCATCATCATTAAGTCCGTCATATTTTCCCCTTCTCCTTCAATCTCTATGCTTCACCTGAGTCCTATATTTGAAGATCAAACCTTCTGTTCAGCTCTGGCCATTCCAACAGGAACATTTGAAATTTCCCTGGTTCATTGAAAGTCCATCTTTTTCCCCTGGAAGAGGACATTCAGTTTTGCTGGTCGTTGATTCTTGGTTGCATTCTATGCTCTTTTGCCATCCAGTATATTATATTCCAAGCCCAGCAAGCTTTTAATGTAGTTGCTGCTAAGTCCTGTGTGATCCTAACTGCAGCAACACAGTATTTGAATTGTGTCCTTCTGGCTCATAGTAATATTTTCTGTTTCACTTGGGAGTTCTGGAACTTGGCTATAATATTCCTAGGGGTTGGTTTTTTCGGATCTCATTCTCAGGGGTATTGGTGGATTCTCTCCATTTCAAAGTCTTTTTTGATCTCTGTCATAGCCTGAGCCCAATTTCTGTTTTACTTGGAGTCTTTAGATGCAGGAGCTTGTGCTTCCTCCTCTTCAGACTGAGTGTTTTGATCCTTCTTGGGCTCATATGAAACATATTTCTCAATGGTGTTCCTCTTTTTTCTCTGCTTGCTCATTTTCCCAACCTAAACCTGTTTTGGGGGTGCTTCCTGAGCTTTTGGGACACTCCCACAAGGGTCTCAGTGTGTTTCGCTCTGGCGGGCCACCCCTCTACCAAGCCCTCCCTCCAACCCCGGGAAGCAGAGCCTTTCCTGCTCTTTTCCAGGTTACCTTGAGTAGGAGAACTGCCTCACTGGCTCCCTCTGTGGGTTCTGTCTCTCAAAAATTTAGAGTCCTTAGTTTCGAAGATTTATGAGAGAGCACCTAAGACACAATCTGCTCTTGTTGCCATCTTGGCTCCACCCCCTTTCCATCTTGTTTGTTTTTTTATAATGTAGATGGTTAGTTTAAACTTTCTTGAGTGTCTATAATAGATCTCGCTAATGGAGTTCTGTAGTGATGCGTTTTGATGTAATCCACACAATGCCATTCACAATAAATAAGAGCTTACTATTTATAAAACCTTACTATCTATATAAGATCTATTTAACATTTGTATTCTGTCCTGGACATCTTTCATGTTGATAGCAAAAGTCTTTGGTGAAAACATCTTCCTATTGTATACACCATTTGATATTAATAAACAGAAGATTGTCAAAGGAGATTATAGTTATAGTTTTGTTGTTGTAGTTTTAGAATATCTCGTTTGTATGGTTGGTGTCGTTGTAGAATAACTTAGATTTCTTTGGCATTTGCATGGAAAAACCATTTGGAGGTAAATTGTAATGTGGCATTTTCCTTTATCGAATCAAATTTTTTTTAATTATCAATATACAAACAACAATAAAATATTGTGTTCTCTGTACCTTTTGTTCAAAATACAGATACTTCCTTACATAGAATATTTTTCCTAGAAACCTACTTGCTCTATTCTCATATCCTTTTCTCAAGGATCCTCTTGATACATGTATGGTTATCTTCATAAAGATTTTGTAGTAGTGGGGAAATAGGTATATAATTTGATGATATTTTTTTTTAGGTTTT